>NW_027445629.1:684487-1026731 GCF_035582795.1 Mycteria americana | reverse complement strand
AGAGAGATACAGAGTGTTGCCCCATTACGAAGCAAAGTTTTAGCAGAGCGCGAATGTCTGTGTGGCAGCGAATGCAGTTCCAAGGGACAGTGAAAACCAGCTAGAGCTTTCAGTGCTGGCAGCTTTCCTGTGGGCGCAATCTCTGGACGTTTCCAGTTCGGCAGCCGGGCTTTGCCAGAGACAGATACAGAGTGTTGCCCCATTTCGAAGCAATGCTTTTGTAGAGCGCGAATGTCTGTGTGGCAGCGAATGCAGTTCCAAGGGACAGTGAAAACCAGCTACAGCTTTCAGTGCTGGCAGCTTTCCTGTGGGCGCAATCTCTGGACGTTTCCAATTTGGCAGCCGGGCTCTGCCAGAGAGAGATACAGAGTGTTGCCCCATTAGGAAGCAATGCTTTAGCAGAGCGCGAATGTGTGTGTGGCAGCGAATGCAGTTCCAAGGGACAGTGAAAACCAGCTAGAGCTTTCAGTGCTGGCAGCTTTCCTGTGGGCGCAATCTCTGGACGTTTCCAATTTGGCAGCCGGGCTCTGCCAGAGAGAGATACAGAGTGTTGCCCCATTAGGAAGCAATGCTTTAGCAGAGCGCGAATGTCTGTGTGGCAGCGAATGCAGTTCCAAGGGACAGTGAAAACCAGCTACAGCTTTCAGTGCTGGCAGCTTTCCTGTGGGCGCAATCTCTGGACATTTCCAATTTGGCAGCCGAGCTCTGCCAGAGACAGATACAGAGTCTTGCCCCCTTACCAAGCAAAGCTTTAGCAGAGCGCGAATGTATGTGTAGCAGCGAATGTAGTTCCAAGGGACAGTGAAAACCAGCTAGAGCTTTCAGTGCTGGCAGCTTTCCTGTGGGCGCAGTCTCTGGACGTTTCCAATTCGGCAGCCGGGCTCTGCCAGAGACAGATACAGAGTGTTGCCCCATTACGAAGCAATGCTTTTGTAAAGCGCGAATGTCTGTGTGGCAGCGAATGCAGTTCCAAGGGACAGTGAAAACCAGCTAGAGCTTTCAGTGCTGGCAGCTTTCCTGTGGGCGCAATCTCTGGACGTTTCCAATTTAGCAGCCGGGCTCTGCCAGAGACAGATACAGAGTGTTGCCCCATTAGGAAGCAATGCTTTAGCAGAGCGCGAATGTCTGTGTGGCAGCGAATGCAGTTCCAAGGGACAGTGAAAACCAGCTACAGCTTTCAGTGCTGGCAGCTTTCCTGTGGGCGCAATCTCTGGACGTTTCCAATTTGGCAGCCGGGCTCTGCCAGAGACAGATACAGAGTGTTGCCCCATTAGGAAGCAATGCTTTAGCAGAGCGCGAATGTCTGTGTGGCAGCGAATGCAGTTCCAAGGGACAGTGAAAACCAGCTACAGCTTTCAGTGCTGGCAGCTTTCCTGTGGGCGCAATCTCTGGACATTTCCAATTTGGCAGCCGAGCTCTGCCAGAGACAGATACAGAGTCTTGCCCCCTTACCAAGCAAAGCTTTAGCAGAGCGCGAATGTCTGTGTGGCAGCGAATGCAGTTCCAAGGGACAGTGAAAACCAGCTACAGCTTTCAGTGCTGGCAGCTTTCCTGTGGGCGCAATCTCTGGACGTTTCCAATTTGGCAGCCGGGCTCTGCCAGAGAGAGATACAGAGTGTTGCCCCATTACGAAGCAAAGCTTTAGCAGAGCGCGAATGTCTGTGTGGCAGCGAATGCAGTTCCAAGGGACAGTGAAAACCAGCTAGAGCTTTCAGTGCTGGCAGCTTTCCTGTGGGCGCAATCTCTGGACGTTTCTAATTTGGCAGCCGGGCTCTGCCAGAGACAGATACAGAGTGTAGCCCCATTACTAAGCAATACTTTAGCAGAGCACGAATGTCTGTGTGCCAGCGAATGCAGTTCCAAGGGACAGTGAAAACCAGCTACATCTTTCAGTGCTGGCAGCTTTCCTGTGGGCGCAATCTCTGGACGTTTCCAATTTGGCAGCCGGGCTCTACCAGAGACAGATACAGAGTGTTGCCCCCTTACCAAGCAATGCTTTAGCAGAGCGCGAATGTCTGTGTGGCAGCGAATGCAGTTCCAAGGGACAGTGAAAACCAGCTACAGCTTTCAGTGCTGGCAGCTTTCCTGTGGGCGCAATCTCTAGACGCTTCCAATTTGGCAGCCGGGCTCTGCCAGAGACAGATACAGAGTGTTGCCCCCTTACCAAGCAATGCTTTAGCAGAGCGCGAATGTCTGTGTGGCAGCGAATGCAGTTCCAAGGGACAGTGAAAACCAGCTACAGCTTTCAGTGCTGGCAGCTTTCCTGTGGGCGCAATCTCTGGACGTTTCCAATTTGGCAGCCGGGCACTGCCAGAGACAGATACAGAGTGTTGCCCCCTTAGGAAGAAATGCTTTACCAGAGCGCGAATGTCTGTGTGGCAGCGAATGCAGTTCCAAGGGACAGTGAAAACCAGCTACAGCTTTCCGTGCTGGCAGCTTTCCTGTGGGCGCAATCTCTGGACGTTTCCAATTTGGCAGCCGGGCTCTGCCAGAGACAGATACAGAGTGTTGCCCCATTTCGAAGCAATGCTTTAGCAGAGCGCGAATGTCTGTGTGGCAGCGAATGCAGTTCCAAGGGACAGTGAAAACCAGCTAGAGCTTTCAGTGCTGGCAGCTTTCCTGTGGGCGCAATCTCTGGACGTTTCCAATTTGGCAGCCGGGCTCTGCCAGAGACAGATACAGAGTGTTGCCCCATTAGGAAGCAATGCTTTAGCAGAGCGCGAATGTCTGTGTGGCAGCGAATGCAGTTCCAAGGGACAGTGAAAACCAGCTACAGCTTTCAGTGCTGGCAGCTTTCCTGTGGGCGCAATCTCTGGACGTTTCCAATTTGGCAGCCAGGCTCTGCCAGAGACAGATACAGAGTGTTGCCCCATTACGAAGCAATGCTTTAGCAGAGCGCGAATGTATGTGTGGCAACGAATGCAGTTCCAAGGGACAGTGAAAACCAGCTAGAGCTTTCAGTGCTGGCAGCTTTCCTGTGGGCGCAATCTCTGGACGTTTCCAATTTGGCAGCCGGGCTCTGCCAGAGACATATACAGAGTGTTGCCCCATTAGGAAGCAATGCTTTAGCAGAGCGCGAATGTCTGTGTGGCAGCGAATGCAGTTCCAAGGGACAGTGAAAACCAGCTACAGCTTTCAGTGCTGGCAGCTTTCCTGTGGGCGCAATCTCTGGACGTTTCCAATTTGGCAGCCAGGCTCTGCCAGAGACAGATACAGAGTGTTGCCCCCTTACCAAGCAAAGCTTTAGCAGAGCGCGAATGTCTGTGTGGCAGCGAATGCAGTTCCAAGGGACAGTGAAAACCAGCTACAGCTTTCAGTGCTGGCAGCTTTCCTGTGGGCGCAATCTCTGGACGTTTCCAATTTAGCAGCCGGGCTCTGCCAGAGACAGATACAGAGTGTTGCCCCATTAGGAAGCAATGCTTTAGCAGAGCGCGAATGTCTGTGTGGCAGCGAATGCAGTTCCAAGGGACAGTGAAAACCAGCTACAGCTTTCAGTGCTGGCAGCTTTCCTGTGGGCGCAATCTCTGGACGTTTCCAATTTGGCAGCCGGGCTCTGCCAGAGAGAGATACAGAGTGTTGCCCCATTAGGAAGCAATGCTTTAGCAGAGCGCGAATGTCTGTGTGGCAGCGAATGCAGTTCCAAGGGACAGTGAAAACCAGCTACAGCTTTCAGTGCTGGCAGCTTTCCTGTGGGCGCAATCTCTGGACATTTCCAATTTGGCAGCCGAGCTCTGCCAGAGACAGATACAGAGTCTTGCCCCCTTACCAAGCAAAGCTTTAGCAGAGCGCGAATGTCTGTGTGGCAGCGAATGCAGTTCCAAGGGACAGTGAAAACCAGCTACAGCTTTCAGTGCTGGCAGCTTTCCTGTGGGCGCAATCTCTGGACGTTTCCAATTTGGCAGCCGGGCTCTGCCAGAGAGAGATACAGAGTGTTGCCCCATTACGAAGCAATGCTTTAGCAGAGCGCGAATGTCTGTGTGGCAACGAATGCAGTTCCAAGGGACAGTGAAAACCAGCTACAGCTTTCAGTGCTGGCAGCTTTCCTGTGGGCGCAATCTCTGGACGTTTCCAATTTGGCAGCCGGGCTCTGCCAGAGACAGATACAGAGTGTTGCCCCATTAGGAAGCAAAGATTTAGCAGAGCGCGAATGTCTGTGTGGCAGCGAATGCAGTTCCAAGGGACAGTAAAAACCAGCTACAGCTTTCAGTGCTGGCAGCTTTCCTGTGGGCGCAATCTCTGGACGTTTCCAATTTGGCAGCCGGGCTCTGCCAGAGACAGATACAGAGTGTTGCCCCCTTACCAAGCAAAGCTTTAGCAGAGCGCGAATGTCTGTGTGGCAGCGAATGCAGTTCCAAGGGACAGTGAAAACCAGCTAGAGCTTTCAGTGCTGGCAGCTTTCCTGTGGGCACAATCTCTGGACGTTTCCAATTTGGCAGCCGGGCTCTGCCAGAGAGAGATACAGAGTGTTGCCCCATTACGAAGCAATGCTTTTGTAGAGCGCGAATGTCTGTGTGGCAGCGAATGCAGTTCCAAGGGACAGTGAAAACCAGCTAGAGCTTTCAGTGCTGGCAGCTTTCCTGTGGGCGCAATCTCTGGACGTTTCCAATTTGGCAGCCGGGCTCTGCCAGAGAGAGATACAGAGTGTTGCCCCATTAGGAAGCAATGCTTTAGCAGAGCGCGAATGTGTGTGTGGCAGCGAATGCAGTTCCAAGGGACAGTGAAAACCAGCTACAGCTTCCACTGCTGGCAGCTTTCCTGTGGGCGCAATCTCTGGACGTTTCCAATTTGGCAGCCGGGCTCTGCCAGAGAGAGATACAGACTGTTGCCCCATTACGAAGCAAAGCTTTAGCAGAGCGCGAATGTCTGTGTGGCAGCGAATGCAGTTCCAAGGGACAGTGAAAACCAGCTAGAGCTTTCAGTGCTGGCAGCTTTCCTGTGGGCGCAATCTCTGGACGTTTCCAATTTGGCAGCCGGGCTCTGCCAGAGAGAGATACAGAGTTTTGCCCCATATAGGAAGCAATGCTTTAGCAGAGTGCGAATGTCTGTGTGGCAGCGAATGCAGTTCCAAGGGACAGTGAAAACCAGCTAGAGCTTTCAGTGCTGGCAGCTTTCCTGTGGGCGCAATCTCTGGACGTTTCCAATTTGGCAGCCGGGCTCTGCCAGGGACAGATACAGAGTGTTGCCCCATTACGAAGCAAAGCTTTAGCAGAGCGCGAATGTCTGTGTAGCAGCGAATGCAGTTCCAAGGGACAGTGAAAACCAGCTAGAGCTTTCAGTGCTGGCAGCTTTCCTGTGGGCGCAATCTCTGGACGTTTCCAATTCGGCAGCCGGGCTCTGCCAGAGAGAGATACAGAGTTTTGCCCCATTACGAAGCAATGCTTTTGTAGAGCGCGAATGTCTGTGTGGCAGCGAATGCAGTTCCAAGGGACAGTGAAAACCAGCTAGAGCTTTCAGTGCTGGCAGCTTTCCTGTGGGCGCAATCTCTGGACGTTTCCAATTTGGCAGCCGGGCTCTGCCAGAGACAGATACAGAGTGTTGCCCCATTAGGAAGCAATGCTTTAGCAGAGCGCGAATGTCTGTGTGGCAGCGAATGCAGTTCCAAGGGACAGTGAAAACCAGCTACAGCTTTCAGTGCTGGCAGCTTTCCTGTGGGCGCAATCTCTGGACGTTTCCAATTTGGCAGCCGGGCTCTGCCAGAGACAGATACAGAGTGTTGCCCCATTTCGAAGCAATGCTTTAGCAGAGCGCGAATGTCTGTGTGGCAGCGAATGCAGTTCCAAGGGACAGTGAAAACCAGCTAGAGCTTTCAGTGCTGGCAGCTTTCCTGTGGGCGCAATCTCTGGACGCTTCCAATTTGGCAGCCGGGCTCTGCCAGAGACAGATACAGAGTGTTGCCCCCTTACCAAGCAATGCTTTAGCAGAGCGCGAATGTCTGTGTGGCAGCGAATGCAGTTCCAAGGGACAGTGAAAACCAGCTACAGCTTTCAGTGCTGGCAGCTTTCCTGTGGGCGCAATCTCTGGACGTTTCCAATTTGGCAGCCAGGCTCTGCCAGAGACAGATACAGAGTGTTGCCCCATTACGAAGCAATGCTTTAGCAGAGCGCGAATGTCTGTGTGGCAGCGAATGCAGTTCCAAGGGACAGTGAAAACCAGCTAGAGCTTTCAGTGCTGGCAGCTTTCCTGTGGGCGCAATCTCTGGACGTTTCCAATTCGGCAGCCGGGCTCTGCCAGACAGAGATACAGAGTGTAGCCCCATTACTAAGCAATGCTTTAGCAGAGCGCGAATGTCTGTGTGGCAGCGAATGCAGTTCCAAGGGACAGTGAAAACCAGCTACAGCTTTCAGTGCTGGCAGCTTTCCTGTGGGCGCAATCTCTGGACGTTTCCAATTTAGCAGCCGGGCTCTGCCAGAGACAGATACAGAGTGTTGCCCCATTAGGAAGCAATGCTTTAGCAGAGCGCGAATGTCTGTGTGGCAGCGAATGCAGTTCCAAGGGACAGTGAAAACCAGCTACAGCTTTCAGTGCTGGCAGCTTTCCTGTGGGCGCAATCTCTGGACGTTTCCAATTTGGCAGCCGGGCTCTGCCAGAGAGAGATACAGAGTGTTGCCCCATTAGGAAGCAATGCTTTAGCAGAGCGCGAATGTCTGTGTGGCAGCGAATGCAGTTCCAAGGGACAGTGAAAACCAGCTACAGCTTTCAGTGCTGGCAGCTTTCCTGTGGGCGCAATCTCTGGACATTTCCAATTTGGCAGCCGAGCTCTGCCAGAGACAGATACAGAGTCTTGCCCCCTTACCAAGCAAAGCTTTAGCAGAGCGCGAATGTCTGTGTGGCAGCGAATGCAGTTCCAAGGGACAGTGAAAACCAGCTACAGCTTTCAGTGCTGGCAGCTTTCCTGTGGGCGCAATCTCTGGACGTTTCCAATTTGGCAGCCGGGCTCTGCCAGAGAGAGATACAGAGTGTTGCCCCATTACGAAGCAATGCTTTAGCAGAGCGCGAATGTCTGTGTGGCAACGAATGCAGTTCCAAGGGACAGTGAAAACCAGCTACAGCTTTCAGTGCTGGCAGCTTTCCTGTGGGCGCAATCTCTGGACGTTTCCAATTTGGCAGCCGGGCTCTGCCAGAGACAGATACAGAGTGTTGCCCCATTAGGAAGCAAAGATTTAGCAGAGCGCGAATGTCTGTGTGGCAGCGAATGCAGTTCCAAGGGACAGTAAAAACCAGCTACAGCTTTCAGTGCTGGCAGCTTTCCTGTGGGCGCAATCTCTGGACGTTTCCAATTTGGCAGCCGGGCTCTGCCAGAGACAGATACAGAGTGTTGCCCCCTTACCAAGCAAAGCTTTAGCAGAGCGCGAATGTCTGTGTGGCAGCGAATGCAGTTCCAAGGGACAGTGAAAACCAGCTAGAGCTTTCAGTGCTGGCAGCTTTCCTGTGGGCACAATCTCTGGACGTTTCCAATTTGGCAGCCGGGCTCTGCCAGAGAGAGATACAGAGTGTTGCCCCATTACGAAGCAATGCTTTTGTAGAGCGCGAATGTCTGTGTGGCAGCGAATGCAGTTCCAAGGGACAGTGAAAACCAGCTAGAGCTTTCAGTGCTGGCAGCTTTCCTGTGGGCGCAATCTCTGGACGTTTCCAATTTGGCAGCCGGGCTCTGCCAGAGAGAGATACAGAGTGTTGCCCCATTAGGAAGCAATGCTTTAGCAGAGCGCGAATGTGTGTGTGGCAGCGAATGCAGTTCCAAGGGACAGTGAAAACCAGCTACAGCTTTCAGTGCTAGCAGCTTTCCTGTGGGCGCAATCTCTGGACGTTTCCAATTTGGCAGCCGGGCTCTGCCAGAGAGAGATACAGAGTGTTGCCCCATTAGGAAGCAATGCTTTAGCAGAGCGCGAATGTCTGTGTGGCAGCGAATGCAGTTCCAAGGGACAGTGAAAACCAGCTACAGCTTCCACTGCTGGCAGCTTTCCTGTGGGCGCAATCTCTGGACGTTTCCAATTTGGCAGCCGGGCTCTGCCAGAGAGAGATACAGACTGTTGCCCCATTACGAAGCAAAGCTTTAGCAGAGCGCGAATGTCTGTGTGGCAGCGAATGCAGTTCCAAGGGACAGTGAAAACCAGCTACAGCTTTCAGTGCTGGCAGCTTTCCTGTGGGCGCAATCTCTGGACGTTTCCAATTTGGCAGCCGGGCTCTGCCAGAGAGAGATACAGAGTTTTGCCCCATATAGGAAGCAATGCTTTAGCAGAGTGCGAATGTCTGTGTGGCAGCGAATGCAGTTCCAAGGGACAGTGAAAACCAGCTAGAGCTTTCAGTGCTGGCAGCTTTCCTGTGGGCGCAATCTCTGGACGTTTCCAATTTGGCAGCCGGGCTCTGCCAGGGACAGATACAGAGTGTTGCCCCATTACGAAGCAAAGCTTTAGCAGAGCGCGAATGTCTGTGTAGCAGCGAATGCAGTTCCAAGGGACAGTGAAAACCAGCTAGAGCTTTCAGTGCTGGCAGCTTTCCTGTGGGCGCAATCTCTGGACGTTTCCAATTCGGCAGCCGGGCTCTGCCAGAGAGAGATACAGAGTTTTGCCCCATTACGAAGCAATGCTTTTGTAGAGCGCGAATGTCTGTGTGGCAGCGAATGCAGTTCCAAGGGACAGTGAAAACCAGCTAGAGCTTTCAGTGCTGGCAGCTTTCCTGTGGGCGCAATCTCTGGACGTTTCCAATTTGGCAGCCGGGCTCTGCCAGAGACAGATACAGAGTGTTGCCCCATTAGGAAGCAATGCTTTAGCAGAGCGCGAATGTCTGTGTGGCAGCGAATGCAGTTCCAAGGGACAGTGAAAACCAGCTACAGCTTTCAGTGCTGGCAGCTTTCCTGTGGGCGCAATCTCTCGACGTTTCCAATTTGGCAGCCGGGCTCTGCCAGAGACAGATACAGAGTGTTGCCCCCTTACCAAGCAAAGCTTTAGCAGAGCGCGAATGTCTGTGTGGCAGCGAATGCAGTTCCAAGGGACAGTGAAAACCAGCTAGAGCTTTCAGTGCTGGCAGCTTTCCTGTGGGCACAATCTCTGGACGTTTCCAATTTGGCAGCCGGGCTCTGCCAGAGAGAGATACAGAGTGTTGCCCCATTACGAAGCAATGCTTTTGTAGAGCGCGAATGTCTGTGTGGCAGCGAATGCAGTTCCAAGGGACAGTGAAAACCAGCTACAGCTTTCAGTGCTGGCAGCTTTCCTGTGGGCGCAATCTCTGGACGTTTCCAATTTGGCAGCCGGGTCTGCCAGAGAGAGATACAGAGTGTAGCCCCATTAGGAAGCAATGCTTTAGCAGAGCGCGAATGTCTGTGTGGCAGCGAATGCAGTTCCAAGGGACAGTGAAAACCAGCTACAGCTTTCAGTGCTAGCAGCTTTCCTGTGGGCGCAATCTCTGGACGTTTCCAATTTGGCAGCCGGGCTCTGCCAGAGAGAGATACAGACTGTTGCCCCATTACGAAGCAAAGCTTTAGCAGAGCGCGAATGTCTGTGTGGCAGCGAATGCAGTTCCAAGGGACAGTGAAAACCAGCTAGAGCTTTCAGTGCTGGCAGCTTTCCTGTGGGCGCAATCTCTGGACGTTTCCAATTTGGCAGCCGGGCTCTGCCAGAGAGAGATACAGAGTGTTGCCCCATTACGAAGCAATGCTTTAGCAGAGCGCGAATGTCTGTGTGGCAGCGAATGCAGTTCCAAGGGACAGTGAAAACCAGCTAGAGCTTTCAGTGCTGGCAGCTTTCCTGTGGGCGCAATCTCTGGACGTTTCCAATTCGGCAGCCGGGCTCTGCCAGAGACAGATACAGAGTGTTGCCCCATATAGGAAGCAATGCTTTAGCAGAGTGCGAATGTCTGTGTGGCAGCGAATGCAGTTCCAAGGGACAGTGAAAACCAGCTAGAGCTTTCAGTGCTGGCACCTTTCCTGTGGGCGCAATCTCTGGACGTTTCCAATTTGGCAGCCGGGCTCTGCCAGAGAGAGATACAGAGTGTTGCCCCATTAGGAAGCAATGCTTTAGCAGAGCGCGAATGTGTGTGTGGCAGCGAATGCAGTTCCAAGGGACAGTGAAAACCAGCTACAGCTTTCAGTGCTGGCAGCTTTCCTGTGGGCGCAATCTCTGGACGTTTCCAATTTGGCAGCCGGGCTCTGCCAGAGAGAGATACAGAGTGTTGCCCCATTACGAAGCAAAGCTTTAGCAGAGCGCGAATGTCTGTGTAGCAGCGGATGCAGTTCCAAGGGACAGTGAAAACCAGCTAGAGCTTTCAGTGCTGGCAGCTTTCCTGTGGGCGCAATCTCTGGACGTTTCCAATTCGGCAGCCGGGCTCTGCCAGAGAGAGATACAGAGTGTTGCCCCATTACGAAGCAATGCTTTTGTAGAGCGCGAATGTCTGTGTGGCAGCGAATGCAGTTCCAAGGGACAGTGAAAACCAGCTAGAGCTTTCAGTGCTGGCAGCTTTCCTGTGGGCGCAATCTCTGGACGCTTCCAATTTGGCAGCCGAGCTCTGCCAGAGACAGATACAGAGTCTTGCCCCCTTACCAAGCAAAGCTTTAGCAGAGCGCGAATGTATGTGTGGCAACGAATGCAGTTCCAAGGGACAGTGAAAACCAGCTACAGCTTTCAGTGCTGGCAGCTTTCCTGTGGGCGCAATCTCTGGACGTTTCCAATTTGGCAGCCGGGCTCTGCCAGAGACAGATACAGAGTGTTGCCCCATTACGAAGCAATGCTTTTGTAGAGCGCGAATGTCTGTGTGGCAGCGAATGCAGTTCCAAGGGACAGTGAAAACCAGCTAGAGCTTTCAGTGCTGGCAGCTTTCCTGTGGGCGCAATCTCTGGACGTTTCCAATTCGGCAGCCGGGCTCTGCCAGACAGTGATACAGAGTGTTGCCCCCTTACCAAGCAAAGCTTTAGCAGAGCGCGAATGTCTGTGTGGCAGCGAATGCAGTTCCAAGGGACAGTAAAAACCAGCTAGAGCTTTCAGTGCTGGCAGCTTTCCTGTGGGCGCAATCTCTGGACGTTTCCAATTTGGCAGCCGGGCTCTGCCAGAGACAGATACAGAGTGTTGCCCCATTAGGAAGCAATGCTTTAGCAGAGCGCGAATGTCTGTGTGGCAGCGAATGCAGTTCCAAGGGACAGTGAAAACCAGCTACAGCTTTCAGTGCTGGCAGCTTTCCTGTGGGCGCAATCTCTGGACATTTCCAATTTGGCAGCCGAGCTCTGCCAGAGACAGATACAGAGTCTTGCCCCCTTACCAAGCAAAGCGTTAGCAGAGCGCGAATGTATGTGTGGCAACGAATGCAGTTCCAAGGGACAGTGAAAACCAGCTACAGCTTTCAGTGCTGGCAGCTTTCCTGTGGGCGCAATCTCTGGACGTTTCCAATTTGGCAGCCGGGCTCTGCCAAAGAGAGATACAGAGTGTTGCCCCATTACGAAGCAATGCTTTTGTAGAGCGCGAATGTCTGTGTGGCAGCGAATGCAGTTCCAAGGGACAGTGAAAACCAGCTAGAGCTTTCAGTGCTGGCAGCTTTCCTGTGGGCGCAATCTCTGGACGTTTCCAATTTGGCAGCCGGGCTCTGCCAGACAGAGATACAGAGTGTTGCCCCCTTACCAAGCAAAGCTTTAGCAGAGCGCGAATGTCTGTGTGGCAGCGAATGCAGTTCCAAGGGACAGTGAAAACCAGCTAGAGCTTTCAGTGCTGGCAGCTTTCCTGTGGGCGCAATCTCTGGACGTTTCCAATTTGGCAGCCGGGCTCTGCCAGAGAGAGATACAGAGTGTTGCCCCACTACGAAGCAATGCTTTAGCAGAGCGCGAATGTCTGTGTGGCAGCGAATGCAGTTCCAAGGGACAGTGAAAACCAGCTATAGCTTTCAGTGCTGGCAGCTTACCTGTGGGCGCAATCTCTGGACGTTTCCAATTTGGCAGCCGGGCTCTGCCAGAGACAGATGCAGAGTGTATCCCCCTTTCCAAGCAAAGCTTTATTAAAGCGCGAATGTCTGTGTGCCAGCGAATGCAGTTCCAAGGGACAGTGAAAAGCAGCTACAGCTTTCCGTGCTGGCAGCTTTCCTGTGGGCGCAATCTCTGGACGTTTCCATTTCGGCAGCCGGGCTCTGCCAGAGAGAGATACAGAGTGTTGACCCCTTACCAAGCAATGCTTTTGTAGAGCGCGAATGTCTGTGTGGCAGCGAATGCAGTTCCAAGGGACAGTGAAAACCAGCTACAGCTTTCAGTGCTGGCAGCTTTCCTGTGGGCGCAATCTCTGGACGTTTCCAATTTGGCAGCCGGGCTCTGCCAGAGAGAGATACAGAGTGTTGCCCCATTAGGAAGCAATGCTTTAGCAGAGCGCGAATGTCTGTGTGGCAGCGAATGCAGTTCCAAGGGACAGTGAAAACCAGCTACAGCTTTCAGTGCTGGCAGCTTTCCTGTGGGCGCAATATCTGGACATTTCCAATTTGGCAGCCGGGCTCTGCCAGAGAGAGATACAGAGTGTTGCCCCATTACGAAGCAAAGCTTTAGCAGAGCGCGAATGTCTGTGTGGCAGCGAATGCAGTTCCAAGGCACAGTGAAAACCAGCTAGAGCTTTCAGTGCTGGCAACTTTCCTGTGGGCGCAATCTCTGGATGCTTCCAATTTGGCAGCCGGGCTCTGCCAGAGAGAGATACAGAGTGTTGCACCATTACGAAGCAAAGCTTTAGCAGAGCGCGAATGTCTGTGTAGCAGCGAATGCAGTTCCAAGGGACAGTGAAAACCAGCTAGAGCTTTCAATGCTGGCAGCTTTCCTGTGGGCGCAATCTCTGGACGTTTCCAATTTGGCAGCCGGGATCTGCCAGAGACAGATACAGAGTGTTGCCCCATTACGAAGCAATGCTTTTGTAGAGCGCGAATTTCTGTGTGGCAGCGAATGCAGTTCCAAGGGACAGTGAAAACCAGCTAGAGCTTTCAGTGCTGGCAGCTTTCCTGTGGGCGCAATCTCTGGACGTTTCCAATTTGGCAGCCGGGCTCTGCCAGAGAGAGATACAGAGTGTTGACCCATTACGAAGCAAAGCTTTAGCAGAGCGCGAATGTCTGTGTGGCAGCGAATGCAGTTCCAAGGGACAGTGAAAACCAGCTAGAGCTTTCAGTGCTGGCAGCTTTCCTGTGGGCGCAATCTCTGGACGTTTCCAATTTGGCAGCCGGGCTCTGCCAGAGACAGATACAGAGTGTTGCCCCCTTACCAAGCAAAGCTTTAGCAGAGCGCGAATGTCTGTGTGGCAGCGAATGCAGTTCCAAGGGACAGTGAAAACCAGCTACAGCTTTCAGTGCTGGCAGCTTTCCTGTGGGCGCAATCTCTCGACGTTTCCAATTTGGCAGCCGGGCTCTGCCAGAGACAGATACAGAGTGTTGCCCCCTTAAAAGCAAAGCTTTAGCAGAGCGCGAATGTCTGTGTGGCAACGAATGCAGTTCCAAGGGACAGTGAAAACCAGCTAGAGCTTTCAGTGCTGGCAGCTTTCCTGTGGGCGCAATCTCTGGACGTTTCCAATTTGGCAGCCGGGCTCTGCCAGAGAGAGATACAGAGTGTTGCCCCCTTACCAAGCAAAGCTTTAGCAGAGCGCGAATGTCTGTGTGGCAGCGAATGCAGTTCCAAGGGACAGTGAAAACCAGCTACAGCTTTCAGTGCTGGCAGCTTTCCTGTGGGCGCAATCTCTGGACGTTTCCAATTTGGCAGCCGGGCTCTGCCAGACAGAGATATAGAGTGTTGCCCCCTTACCAAGCAAAGCTTTAGCAGAGCGCGAATGTCTGTGTGGCAGCGAATGCAGTTCCAAGGGACAGTAAAAACCAGCTACAGCTTTCAGTGCTGGCCGCTTTCCTGTGGGCGCAATCTCTGGACGTTTCCAATTTGGCAGCCGGGCTCTGCCAGAGAGAGATAAAGAGTGTTGCCCCTTTAGGAAGCAATGCTTTAGCAGAGCGCGAATGTCTGTGTGGCAACGAATGCAGTTCCAAGGGACAATGAAAACCAGCTACAGCTTCCACTGCTGGCAGCTTTCCTGTGGGCGCAATCTCTGGACGTTTCCAATTTGGCAGCCGGGCTCTGCCAGAGAGAGATACAGAGTGTTGCCCCATTAGGAAGCAATGCTTTAGCAGAGCGCGAATGTCTGTGTGGCAGCGAATGCAGTTCCAAGGGACAGTGAAAACCAGCTAGAGCTTTCAGTGCTGGCAGCTTTCCTGTGGGCGCAATCTCTGGACGTTTCCAATTTGGCAGCTGGGCTCTGCCAGAGAGAGATACAGAATGTTGCCCTATTACGAAGCAAAGCTTTAGCAGAGTGCGAATGTCTGTGTGGCAGCGAATGCAGTTCCAAGGGACAGTGAAAACCAGCTAGAGCTTTCAGTGCTGGCAGCTTTCCTGTGGGCGCAATCTCTGGACGTTTCCAATTCGGCAGCCGGGCTCTGCCAGAGAGAGATACAGAGTGTTGCCCCATTACGAAGCAATGCTTTAGCAGAGCGCGAATTTCTGTCTATCAGCGAATGCAGTTCCAAGGGACAGTGAAAACCAGCTAGAGCTTTCAGTGCTGGCAGCTTTCCTGTGGGCGCAATCTCTGGACGCTTCCAATTTGGCAGCCGGGCTCTGCCAGAGACAGATACAGAGTGTTGCCCCATTAAGAAGCAATGTTTTTGTAGAGCGCGAATGTCTGTGTGGCAGCGAATGCAGTTCCAAGGGACTGTGAAAACCAGCTACAGCTTTCAGTGCTGACAGCTTTCCTGTGGGCGCAATCTCTGGACGTTTCCAATTTGGCAGCCGGGCTCTGCCAGAGAGAGATACAGAGTGTTGCCCCATTACGAAGCAATGCTTTTGTAGAGCGCGAATTTCTGTGTGGCAGCGAATGCAGTTCCAAGGGACAGTGAAAACCAGCTAGAGCTTTCAGTGCTGGCAGCTTTCCTGTGGGCGCAATCTCTGGACGTTTCCAATTTGGCAGCCGGGCTCTGCCAGAGAGAGATACAGAGTTTTGCCCCATTAGGAAGCAATGCTTTAGCAGAGCGCGAATGTGTGTGTGGCAGCGAATGCAGTTCCAAGGGACAGTAAAAACCAGCTAGAGCTTTCAGTGCTGGCAGCTTTCCTGTGGGCGCAATCTCTGGACGTTTCCAATTTGGCAGCCGGGCTCTGCCAGAGACAGATACAGAGTGTTGCCCCATTAGGAAGCAAAGCTTTAGCAGAGCGCGAATGTCTGTGTGGCAGCGAATGCAGTTCCAAGGGACAGTGAAAACCAGCTAGAGCTTTCAGTGCTGGCAGCTTTCCTGTGGGCGCAATCTCTCGACGTTTCCAATTTGGCAGCCGGGCTCTGCCAGAGACAGATACAGAGTGTTGCCCCATTACGAAGCAATGCTTTTGTAGAGCGCGAATTTCTGTGTGGCAGCGAATGCAGTTCCAAGGGACAGTGAAAACCAGCTAGAGCTTTCAGTGCTGGCAGCTTTCCTGTGGGCGCAATCTCTGGACGTTTCCAATTTGGCAGCCGGGCTCTGCCAGAGAGAGATACAGAGTGTTGACCCATTACGAAGCAAAGCTTTAGCAGAGCGCGAATGTCTGTGTGGCAGCGAATGCAGTTCCAAGGGACAGTGAAAACCAGCTAGAGCTTTCAGTGCTGGCAGCTTTCCTGTGGGCGCAATCTCTGGACGTTTCCAATTTGGCAGCCGGGCTCTGCCAGAGACAGATACAGAGTGTTGCCCCCTTACCAAGCAAAGCTTTAGCAGAGCGCGAATGTCTGTGTGGCAGCGAATGCAGTTCCAAGGGACAGTGAAAACCAGCTACAGCTTTCAGTGCTGGCAGCTTTCCTGTGGGCGCAATCTCTCGACGTTTCCAATTTGGCAGCCGGGCTCTGCCAGAGACAGATACAGAGTGTTGCCCCCTTAAAAGCAAAGCTTTAGCAGAGCGCGAATGTCTGTGTGGCAACGAATGCAGTTCCAAGGGACAGTGAAAACCAGCTAGAGCTTTCAGTGCTGGCAGCTTTCCTGTGGGCGCAATCTCTGGACGTTTCCAATTTGGCAGCCGGGCTCTGCCAGAGAGAGATACAGAGTGTTGCCCCCTTACCAAGCAAAGCTTTAGAAGAGCGCGAATGTCTGTGTGGCAGCGAATGCAGTTCCAAGGGACAGTGAAAACCAGCTACAGCTTTCAGTGCTGGCAGCTTTCCTGTGGGCGCAATCTCTGGACGTTTCCAATTTGGCAGCCGGGCTCTGCCAGACAGAGATATAGAGTGTTGCCCCCTTACCAAGCAAAGCTTTAGCAGAGCGCGAATGTCTGTGTGGCAGCGAATGCAGTTCCAAGGGACAGTAAAAACCAGCTACAGCTTTCAGTGCTGGCCGCTTTCCTGTGGGCGCAATCTCTGGACGTTTCCAATTTGGCAGCCGGGCTCTGCCAGAGAGAGATAAAGAGTGTTGCCCCTTTAGGAAGCAATGCTTTAGCAGAGCGCGAATGTCTGTGTGGCAACGAATGCAGTTCCAAGGGACAATGAAAACCAGCTACAGCTTCCACTGCTGGCAGCTTTCCTGTGGGCGCAATCTCTGGACGTTTCCAATTTGGCAGCCGGGCTCTGCCAGAGAGAGATACAGAGTGTTGCCCCATTAGGAAGCAATGCTTTAGCAGAGCGCGAATGTCTGTGTGGCAGCGAATGCAGTTCCAAGGGACAGTGAAAACCAGCTAGAGCTTTCAGTGCTGGCAGCTTTCCTGTGGGCGCAATCTCTGGACGTTTCCAATTTGGCAGCTGGGCTCTGCCAGAGAGAGATACAGAATGTTGCCCTATTACGAAGCAAAGCTTTAGCAGAGTGCGAATGTCTGTGTGGCAGCGAATGCAGTTCCAAGGGACAGTGAAAACCAGCTAGAGCTTTCAGTGCTGGCAGCTTTCCTGTGGGCGCAATCTCTGGACGTTTCCAATTCGGCAGCCGGGCTCTGCCAGAGAGAGATACAGAGTGTTGCCCCATTACGAAGCAATGCTTTAGCAGAGCGCGAATTTCTGTCTATCAGCGAATGCAGTTCCAAGGGACAGTGAAAACCAGCTAGAGCTTTCAGTGCTGGCAGCTTTCCTGTGGGCGCAATCTCTGGACGCTTCCAATTTGGCAGCCGGGCTCTGCCAGAGACAGATACAGAGTGTTGCCCCATTAAGAAGCAATGTTTTTGTAGAGCGCGAATGTCTGTGTGGCAGCGAATGCAGTTCCAAGGGACTGTGAAAACCAGCTACAGCTTTCAGTGCTGACAGCTTTCCTGTGGGCGCAATCTCTGGACGTTTCCAATTTGGCAGCCGGGCTCTGCCAGAGAGAGATACAGAGTGTTGCCCCATTACGAAGCAATGCTTTTGTAGAGCGCGAATTTCTGTGTGGCAGCGAATGCAGTTCCAAGGGACAGTGAAAACCAGCTAGAGCTTTCAGTGCTGGCAGCTTTCCTGTGGGCGCAATCTCTGGACGTTTCCAATTTGGCAGCCGGGCTCTGCCAGAGAGAGATACAGAGTTTTGCCCCATTAGGAAGCAATGCTTTAGCAGAGCGCGAATGTGTGTGTGGCAGCGAATGCAGTTCCAAGGGACAGTAAAAACCAGCTAGAGCTTTCAGTGCTGGCAGCTTTCCTGTGGGCGCAATCTCTGGACGTTTCCAATTTGGCAGCCGGGCTCTGCCAGAGACAGATACAGAGTGTTGCCCCATTAGGAAGCAAAGCTTTAGCAGAGCGCGAATGTCTGTGTGGCAGCGAATGCAGTTCCAAGGGACAGTGAAAACCAGCTAGAGCTTTCAGTGCTGGCAGCTTTCCTGTGGGCGCAATCTCTCGACGTTTCCAATTTGGCAGCCGGGCTCTGCCAGAGACAGATACAGAGTGTTGCCCCATTAGGAAGCAATGCTTTAGCAGAGCGCGAATGTCTGTTTGGCAGCGAATGCAGTTCCAAGGGACAGTGAAAACCAGCTAGAGCTTTCAGTGCTGGCAGCTTTCCTGTGGGCGCAATCTCTGGACGTTTCCAATTTGGCAGCCGGGCTCTGCCAGAGACAGATACAGAGTGTTGCCCCCTTACCAAGCAAATCTTTAGCAGAGCGCGAATGTCTGTGTGGCAGCGAATGCAGTTCCAAGGGACAGTGAAAACCAGCTAGAGCTTTCAGTGCTGGCAGCTTTCCTGTGGGCGCAATCTCTGGACGTTTCCAATTTGGCAGCCGGGCTCTGCCAGAGAGAGATACAGAGTGTTGCCCCATTAGGAAGCAATGCTTTAGCAGAGCGCGAATGTCTGTGTGGCAGCGAATGCAGTTCCAAGGGACAGTGAAAACCAGCTACAGCTTTCAGTGCTGGCAGCTTTCCTGTGGGCGCAATCTCTGGACGTTTCCAATTCGGCAGCCGGGCTCTGCCAGAGACAGATACAGAGTGTTGCCCCCTTACCAAGCAATGCTTTAGCAGAGCGCGAATGTCTGTGTGGCAGCGAATGCAGTTCCAAGGGACAGTGAAAACCAGCTAGAGCTTTCAGTGCTGGCAGCTTTCCTGTGGGCGCAATCTCTGGACGTTTCCAATTCGGCAGCCGGGCTCTGCCAGACAGTGATACAGAGTGTTGCCCCCTTACCAAGCAAAGCTTTAGCAGAGCGCGAATGTCTGTGTGGCAGCGAATGCAGTTCCAAGGGACAGTAAAAACCAGCTAGAGCTTTCAGTGCTGGCAGCTTTCCTGTGGGCGCAATCTCTGGACGTTTCCAATTTGGCAGCCGGGCTCTGCCAGAGAGAGATACAGAGTGTTGCCCCATTAGGAAGCAATGCTTTAGCAGAGCGCGAATGTCTGTGTGGCAGCGAATGCAGTTCCAAGGGACAGTGAAAACCAGCTAGAGCTTTCAGTGCTGGCACCTTTCCTGTGGGCGCAATCTCTGGACGTTTCCAATTTGGCAGCCGGGCTCTGCCAGAGAGAGATACAGAGTGTTGCCCCATTAGGAAGCAATGCTTTAGCAGAGCGCGAATGTGTGTGTGGCAGCGAATGCAGTTCCAAGGGACAGTGAAAACCAGCTACAGCTTTCAGTGCTGGCAGCTTTCCTGTGGGCGCAATCTCTGGACGTTTCCAATTTGGCAGCCGGGCTCTGCCAGAGAGAGATACAGAGTGTTGCCCCATTACGAAGCAAAGCTTTAGCAGAGCGCGAATGTCTGTGTAGCAGCGGATGCAGTTCCAAGGGACAGTGAAAACCAGCTAGAGCTTTCAGTGCTGGCAGCTTTCCTGTGGGCGCAATCTCTGGACGTTTCCAATTCGGCAGCCGGGCTCTGCCAGAGAGAGATACAGAGTGTTGCCCCATTACGAAGCAATGCTTTTGTAGAGCGCGAATGTCTGTGTGGCAGCGAATGCAGTTCCAAGGGACAGTGAAAACCAGCTACAGCTTTCAGTGCTGGCAGCTTTCCTGTGGGCGCAATCTCTGGACATTTCCAATTTGGCAGCCGAGCTCTGCCAGAGACAGATACAGAGTCTTGCCCCCTTACCAAGCAAAGCTTTAGCAGAGCGCGAATGTATGTGTGGCAACGAATGCAGTTCCAAGGGACAGTGAAAACCAGCTACAGCTTTCAGTGCTGGCAGCTTTCCTGTGGGCGCAATCTCTGGACGTTTCCAATTTGGCAGCCGGGCTCTGCCAGAGACAGATACAGAGTGTTGCCCCATTACGAAGCAATGCTTTTGTAGAGCGCGAATGTCTGTGTGGCAGCGAATGCAGTTCCAAGGGACAGTGAAAACCAGCTAGAGCTTTCAGTGCTGGCAGCTTTCCTGTGGGCGCAATCTCTGGACGTTTCCAATTCGGCAGCCGGGCTCTGCCAGACAGTGATACAGAGTGTTGCCCCCTTACCAAGCAAAGCTTTAGCAGAGCGCGAATGTCTGTGTGGCAGCGAATGCAGTTCCAAGGGACAGTAAAAACCAGCTAGAGCTTTCAGTGCTGGCAGCTTTCCTGTGGGCGCAATCTCTGGACGTTTCCAATTTGGCAGCCGGGCTCTGCCAGAAACAGATACAGAGTGTTGCCCCATTAGGAAGCAATGCTTTAGCAGAGCGCGAATGTCTGTGTGGCAGCGAATGCAGTTCCAAGGGACAGTGAAAACCAGCTACAGCTTTCAGTGCTGGCAGCTTTCCTGTGGGCGCAATCTCTGGACATTTCCAATTTGGCAGCCGAGCTCTGCCAGAGACAGATACAGAGTCTTGCCCCCTTACCAAGCAAAGCGTTAGCAGAGCGCGAATGTATGTGTGGCAACGAATGCAGTTCCAAGGGACAGTGAAAACCAGCTACAGCTTTCAGTGCTGGCAGCTTTCCTGTGGGCGCAATCTCTGGACGTTTCCAATTTGGCAGCCGGGCTCTGCCAAAGAGAGATACAGAGTGTTGCCCCATTACGAAGCAATGCTTTTGTAGAGCGCGAATGTCTGTGTGGCAGCGAATGCAGTTCCAAGGGACAGTGAAAACCAGCTAGAGCTTTCAGTGCTGGCAGCTTTCCTGTGGGCGCAATCTCTGGACGTTTCCAATTTGGCAGCCGGGCTCTGCCAGACAGAGATACAGAGTGTTGCCCCCTTACCAAGCAAAGCTTTAGCAGAGCGCGAAAGTCTGTGTGGCAGCGAATGCAGTTCCAAGGGACAGTAAAAACCAGCTACAGCTTTCAGTGCTGGCAGCTTTCCTGTGGGCGCAATCTCTGGACGTTTCCAATTTGGCAGCCGGGCTCTGCCAGAGACAGATACAGAGTGTTGCCCCCTTACCAAGCAAAGCTTTAGCAGAGCGCGAATGTCTGTGTGGCAACGAATGCAGTTCCAAGGGACAGTGAAAACCAGCTACAGCTTTCAGTGCTGGCAGCTTTCCTGTGGGCGCAATCTCTGGACGTTTCCAATTTGGCAGCCGGGCTCTGCCAGAGAGAGATACAGAGTGTTGCCCCATTAGGAAGCAATGCTTTAGCAGAGCGCGAATGTCTGTGTGGCAGCGAATGCAGTTCCAAGGGACAGTGAAAACCAGCTACAGCTTTCAGTGCTGGCAGCTTTCCTGTGGGCGCAATCTCTGGACGTTTCCAATTTGGCAGCCGGGCTCTGCCAGAGAGAGATACAGAGTGTTGCCCCATTACGAAGCAAAGCTTTAGCAGAGCGCGAATATCTGTGTGGCAGCGAATGCAGTTCCAAGGGACAGTGAAAACCAGCTAGAGCTTTCAGTGCTGGCAGCTTTCCTGTGGGCGCAATCTCTGGACGTTTCCAATTTGGCAGCCGGGCTCTGCCAGAGAGAGATACAGAGTGTTGCCCCACTACGAAGCAATGCTTTAGCAGAGCGCGAATGTCTGTGTGGCAGCGAATGCAGTTCCAAGGGACAGTGAAAACCAGCTATAGCTTTCAGTGCTGGCAGCTTACCTGTGGGCGCAATCTCTGGACGTTTCCAATTTGGCAGCCGGGCTCTGCCAGAGACAGATGCAGAGTGTATCCCCCTTTCCAAGCAAAGCTTTATTAAAGCGCGAATGTCTGTGTGCCAGCGAATGCAGTTCCAAGGGACAGTGAAAAGCAGCTACAGCTTTCCGTGCTGGCAGCTTTCCTGTGGGCGCAATCTCTGGACGTTTCCATTTCGGCAGCCGGGCTCTGCCAGAGAGAGATACAGAGTGTTGACCCCTTACCAAGCAATGCTTTTGTAGAGCGCGAATGTCTGTGTGGCAGCGAATGCAGTTCCAAGGGACAGTGAAAACCAGCTACAGCTTTCAGTGCTGGCAGCTTTCCTGTGGGCGCAATCTCTGGACGTTTCCAATTTGGCAGCCGGGCTCTGCCAGAGAGAGATACAGAGTGTTGCCCCATTAGGAAGCAATGCTTTAGCAGAGCGCGAATGTCTGTGTGGCAGCGAATGCAGTTCCAAGGGACAGTGAAAACCAGCTACAGCTTTCATTGCTGGCAGCTTTCCTGTGGGCGCAATATCTGGACATTTCCAATTTGGCAGCCGGGCTCTGCCAGAGACAGATACAGAGTGTTGCCCCATTACGAAGCAAAGCTTTAGCAGAGCGCGAATGTCTGTGTGGCAGCGAATGCAGTTCCAAGGCACAGTGAAAACCAGCTAGAGCTTTCAGTGCTGGCAACTTTCCTGTGGGCGCAATCTCTGGATGCTTCCAATTTGGCAGCCGGGCTCTGCCAGAGAGAGATACAGAGTGTTGCACCATTACGAAGCAAAGCTTTAGCAGAGCGCGAATGTCTGTGTAGCAGCGAATGCAGTTCCAAGGGACAGTGAAAACCAGCTAGAGCTTTCAGTGCTGGCAGCTTTCCTGTGGGCGCAATCTCTGGACGTTTCCAATTTGGCAGCCGGGATCTGCCAGAGACAGATACAGAGTGTTGCCCCATTACGAAGCAAAGCTTTAGCAGAGCGCGAATGTCTGTGTGGCAGCGAATGCAGTTCCAAGGGACAGTGAAAACCAGCTACAGCTTTCAGTGCTGGCAGCTTTCCTGTGGGCGCAATCTCTGGACGTTTCCAATTCGGCAGCCGGGCTCTGCCAGAGAGAGATACAGAGTGTTGCCCCATTACGAAGCAATGCTTTAGCAGAGCACGAATGTCTGTCTATCAGCGAATGCAGTTCCAAGGGACAGTGAAAACCAGCTAGAGCTTTCAGTGCTGGCAGCTTTCCTGTGGGCGCAATCTCTGGACGCTTCCAATTTGGCAGCCGGGCTCTGCCAGAGACAGATACAGAGTGTTGCCCCATTAAGAAGCAATGCTTTTGTAGAGCGCGAATGTCTGTGTGGCAGCGAATGCAGTTCCAAGGGACTGTGAAAACCAGCTACAGCTTTCAGTGCTGACAGCTTTCCTGTGGGCGCAATCTCTGGACGTTTCCAATTTGGCAGCCGGGCTCTGCCAGAGAGAGATACAGAGTGTTGCCCCATTACGAAGCAATGCTTTTGTAGAGCGCGAATTTCTGTGTGGCAGCGAATGCAGTTCCAAGGGACAGTGAAAACCAGCTAGAGCTTTCAGTGCTGGCAGCTTTCCTGTGGGCGCAATCTCTGGACGTTTCCAATTTGGCAGCCGGGCTCTGCCAGAGACAGATACAGAGTGTTGCCCCCTTACCAAGCAAATCTTTAGCAGAGCGCGAATGTCTGTGTGGCAGCGAATGCAGTTCCAAGGGACAGTGAAAACCAGCTAGAGCTTTCAGTGCTGGCAGCTTTCCTGTGGGCGCAATCTCTGGACGTTTCCAATTTGGCAGCCGGGCTCTGCCAGAGAGAGATACAGAGTGTTGCCCCATTAGGAAGCAATGCTTTAGCAGAGCGCGAATGTCTGTGTGGCAGCGAATGCAGTTCCAAGGGACAGTGAAAACCAGCTACAGCTTTCAGTGCTGGCAGCTTTCCTGTGGGCGCAATCTCTGGACGTTTCCAATTCGGCAGCCGGGCTCTGCCAGAGACAGATACAGAGTGTTGCCCCCTTACCAAGCAATGCTTTAGCAGAGCGCGAATGTCTGTGTGGCAGCGAATGCAGTTCCAAGGGACAGTGAAAACCAGCTAGAGCTTTCAGTGCTGGCAGCTTTCCTGTGGGCGCAATCTCTGGACGTTTCCAATTCGGCAGCCGGGCTCTGCCAGACAGTGATACAGAGTGTTGCCCCCTTACCAAGCAAAGCTTTAGCAGAGCGCGAATGTCTGTGTGGCAGCGAATGCAGTTCCAAGGGACAGTAAAAACCAGCTAGAGCTTTCAGTGCTGGCAGCTTTCCTGTGGGCGCAATCTCTGGACGTTTCCAATTTGGCAGCCGGGCTCTGCCAGAGAGAGATACAGAGTGTTGCCCCATTAGGAAGCAATGCTTTAGCAGAGCGCGAATGTGTGTGTGGCAGCGAATGCAGTTCCAAGGGACAGTGAAAACCAGCTAGAGCTTTCAGTGCTGGCAGCTTTCCTGTGGGCGCAATCTCTGGACGTTTCCAATTCGGCAGCCGGGCTCTGCCAGAGACAGATACAGAGTGTTGCCCCATATAGGAAGCAATGCTTTAGCAGAGTGCGAATGTCTGTGTGGCAGCGAATGCAGTTCCAAGGGACAGTGAAAACCAGCTAGAGCTTTCAGTGCTGGCACCTTTCCTGTGGGCGCAATCTCTGGACGTTTCCAATTTGGCAGCCGGGCTCTGCCAGAGAGAGATACAGAGTGTTGCCCCATTAGGAAGCAATGCTTTAGCAGAGCGCGAATGTGTGTGTGGCAGCGAATGCAGTTCCAAGGGACAGTGAAAACCAGCTACAGCTTTCAGTGCTGGCAGCTTTCCTGTGGGCGCAATCTCTGGACGTTTCCAATTTGGCAGCCGGGCTCTGCCAGAGAGAGATACAGAGTGTTGCCCCATTACGAAGCAAAGCTTTAGCAGAGCGCGAATGTCTGTGTAGCAGCGGATGCAGTTCCAAGGGACAGTGAAAACCAGCTAGAGCTTTCAGTGCTGGCAGCTTTCCTGTGGGCGCAATCTCTGGACGTTTCCAATTCGGCAGCCGGGCTCTGCCAGAGAGAGATACAGAGTGTTGCCCCATTACGAAGCAATGCTTTTGTAGAGCGCGAATGTCTGTGTGGCAGCGAATGCAGTTCCAAGGGACAGTGAAAACCAGCTACAGCTTTCAGTGCTGGCAGCTTTCCTGTGGGCGCAATCTCTGGACATTTCCAATTTGGCAGCCGAGCTCTGCCAGAGACAGATACAGAGTCTTGCCCCCTTACCAAGCAAAGCTTTAGCAGAGCGCGAATGTATGTGTGGCAACGAATGCAGTTCCAAGGGACAGTGAAAACCAGCTACAGCTTTCAGTGCTGGCAGCTTTCCTGTGGGCGCAATCTCTGGACGTTTCCAATTTGGCAGCCGGGCTCTGCCAGAGACAGATACAGAGTGTTGCCCCATTACGAAGCAATGCTTTTGTAGAGCGCGAATGTCTGTGTGGCAGCGAATGCAGTTCCAAGGGACAGTGAAAACCAGCTAGAGCTTTCAGTGCTGGCAGCTTTCCTGTGGGCGCAATCTCTGGACGTTTCCAATTTGGCAGCCGGGCTCTGCCAGACAGTGATACAGAGTGTTGCCCCCTTACCAAGCAAAGCTTTAGCAGAGCGCGAATGTCTGTGTGGCAGCGAATGCAGTTCCAAGGGACAGTAAAAACCAGCTAGAGCTTTCAGTGCTGGCAGCTTTCCTGTGGGCGCAATCTCTGGACGTTTCCAATTTGGCAGCCGGGCTCTGCCAGAAACAGATACAGAGTGTTGCCCCATTAGGAAGCAATGCTTTAGCAGAGCGCGAATGTCTGTGTGGCAGCGAATGCAGTTCCAAGGGACAGTGAAAACCAGCTACAGCTTTCAGTGCTGGCAGCTTTCCTGTGGGCGCAATCTCTGGACATTTCCAATTTGGCAGCCGAGCTCTGCCAGAGACAGATACAGAGTCTTGCCCCCTTACCAAGCAAAGCGTTAGCAGAGCGCGAATGTATGTGTGGCAACGAATGCAGTTCCAAGGGACAGTGAAAACCAGCTACAGCTTTCAGTGCTGGCAGCTTTCCTGTGGGCGCAATCTCTGGACGTTTCCAATTTGGCAGCCGGGCTCTGCCAAAGAGAGATACAGAGTGTTGCCCCATTACGAAGCAATGCTTTTGTAGAGCGCGAATGTCTGTGTGGCAGCGAATGCAGTTCCAAGGGACAGTGAAAACCAGCTAGAGCTTTCAGTGCTGGCAGCTTTCCTGTGGGCGCAATCTCTGGACGTTTCCAATTTGGCAGCCGGGCTCTGCCAGACAGAGATACAGAGTGTTGCCCCCTTACCAAGCAAAGCTTTAGCAGAGCGCGAAAGTCTGTGTGGCAGCGAATGCAGTTCCAAGGGACAGTAAAAACCAGCTACAGCTTTCAGTGCTGGCAGCTTTCCTGTGGGCGCAATCTCTGGACGTTTCCAATTTGGCAGCCGGGCTCTGCCAGAGACAGATACAGAGTGTTGCCCCCTTACCAAGCAAAGCTTTAGCAGAGCGCGAATGTCTGTGTGGCAACGAATGCAGTTCCAAGGGACAGTGAAAACCAGCTACAGCTTTCAGTGCTGGCAGCTTTCCTGTGGGCACAATCTCTGGACGTTTCCAATTTGGCAGCCGGGCTCTGCCAGAGAGAGATACAGAGTGTTGCCCCATTAGGAAGCAATGCTTTAGCAGAGCGCGAATGTCTGTGTGGCAGCGAATGCAGTTCCAAGGGACAGTGAAAACCAGCTACAGCTTTCAGTGCTGGCAGCTTTCCTGTGGGCGCAATCTCTGGACGTTTCCAATTTGGCAGCCGGGCTCTGCCAGAGAGAGATACAGACTGTTGCCCCATTACGAAGCAAAGCTTTAGCAGAGCGCGAATGTCTGTGTGGCAGCGAATGCAGTTCCAAGGGACAGTGAAAACCAGCTAGAGCTTTCAGTGCTGGCAGCTTTCCTGTGGGCGCAATCTCTGGACGTTTCCAATTTGGCAGCCGGGCTCTGCCAGAGAGAGATACAGAGTGTTGCCCCACTACGAAGCAATGCTTTAGCAGAGCGCGAATGTCTGTGTGGCAGCGAATGCAGTTCCAAGGGACAGTGAAAACCAGCTATAGCTTTCAGTGCTGGCAGCTTACCTGTGGGCGCAATCTCTGGACGTTTCCAATTTGGCAGCCGGGCTCTGCCAGAGACAGATGCAGAGTGTATCCCCCTTTCCAAGCAAAGCTTTATTAAAGCGCGAATGTCTGTGTGCCAGCGAATGCAGTTCCAAGGGACAGTGAAAAGCAGCTACAGCTTTCCGTGCTGGCAGCTTTCCTGTGGGCGCAATCTCTGGACGTTTCCATTTCGGCAGCCGGGCTCTGCCAGAGAGAGATACAGAGTGTTGACCCCTTACCAAGCAATGCTTTTGTAGAGCGCGAATGTCTGTGTGGCAGCGAATGCAGTTCCAAGGGACAGTGAAAACCAGCTACAGCTTTCAGTGCTGGCAGCTTTCCTGTGGGCGCAATCTCTGGACGTTTCCAATTTGGCAGCCGGGCTCTGCCAGAGAGAGATACAGAGTGTTGCCCCATTAGGAAGCAATGCTTTAGCAGAGCGCGAATGTCTGTGTGGCAGCGAATGCAGTTCCAAGGGACAGTGAAAACCAGCTACAGCTTTCATTGCTGGCAGCTTTCCTGTGGGCGCAATATCTGGACATTTCCAATTTGGCAGCCGGGCTCTGCCAGAGAGAGATACAGAGTGTTGCCCCATTACGAAGCAAAGCTTTAGCAGAGCGCGAATGTCTGTGTGGCAGCGAATGCAGTTCCAAGGCACAGTGAAAACCAGCTAGAGCTTTCAGTGCTGGCAACTTTCCTGTGGGCGCAATCTCTGGATGCTTCCAATTTGGCAGCCGGGCTCTGCCAGAGAGAGATACAGAGTGTTGCACCATTACGAAGCAAAGCTTTAGCAGAGCGCGAATGTCTGTGTAGCAGCGGATGCAGTTCCAAGGGACAGTGAAAACCAGCTAGAGCTTTCAGTGCTGGCAGCTTTCCTGTGGGCGCAATCTCTGGACGTTTCCAATTCGGCAGCCGGGCTCTGCCAGAGAGAGATACAGAGTGTTGCCCCATTACGAAGCAATGCTTTTGTAGAGCGCGAATGTCTGTGTGGCAGCGAATGCAGTTCCAAGGGACAGTGAAAACCAGCTACAGCTTTCAGTGCTGGCAGCTTTCCTGTGGGCGCAATCTCTGGACATTTCCAATTTGGCAGCCGAGCTCTGCCAGAGACAGATACAGAGTCTTGCCCCCTTACCAAGCAAAGCTTTAGCAGAGCGCGAATGTATGTGTGGCAACGAATGCAGTTCCAAGGGACAGTGAAAACCAGCTACAGCTTTCAGTGCTGGCAGCTTTCCTGTGGGCGCAATCTCTGGACGTTTCCAATTTGGCAGCCGGGCTCTGCCAGAGACAGATACAGAGTGTTGCCCCATTACGAAGCAATGCTTTTGTAGAGCGCGAATGTCTGTGTGGCAGCGAATGCAGTTCCAAGGGACAGTGAAAACCAGCTAGAGCTTTCAGTGCTGGCAGCTTTCCTGTGGGCGCAATCTCTGGACGTTTCCAATTCGGCAGCCGGGCTCTGCCAGACAGTGATACAGAGTGTTGCCCCCTTACCAAGCAAAGCTTTAGCAGAGCGCGAATGTCTGTGTGGCAGCGAATGCAGTTCCAAGGGACAGTAAAAACCAGCTAGAGCTTTCAGTGCTGGCAGCTTTCCTGTGGGCGCAATCTCTGGACGTTTCCAATTTGGCAGCCGGGCTCTGCCAGAAACAGATACAGAGTGTTGCCCCATTAGGAAGCAATGCTTTAGCAGAGCGCGAATGTCTGTGTGGCAGCGAATGCAGTTCCAAGGGACAGTGAAAACCAGCTACAGCTTTCAGTGCTGGCAGCTTTCCTGTGGGCGCAATCTCTGGACATTTCCAATTTGGCAGCCGAGCTCTGCCAGAGACAGATACAGAGTCTTGCCCCCTTACCAAGCAAAGCGTTAGCAGAGCGCGAATGTATGTGTGGCAACGAATGCAGTTCCAAGGGACAGTGAAAACCAGCTACAGCTTTCAGTGCTGGCAGCTTTCCTGTGGGCGCAATCTCTGGACGTTTCCAATTTGGCAGCCGGGCTCTGCCAAAGAGAGATACAGAGTGTTGCCCCATTACGAAGCAATGCTTTTGTAGAGCGCGAATGTCTGTGTGGCAGCGAATGCAGTTCCAAGGGACAGTGAAAACCAGCTAGAGCTTTCAGTGCTGGCAGCTTTCCTGTGGGCGCAATCTCTGGACGTTTCCAATTTGGCAGCCGGGCTCTGCCAGACAGAGATACAGAGTGTTGCCCCCTTACCAAGCAAAGCTTTAGCAGAGCGCGAAAGTCTGTGTGGCAGCGAATGCAGTTCCAAGGGACAGTAAAAACCAGCTACAGCTTTCAGTGCTGGCAGCTTTCCTGTGGGCGCAATCTCTGGACGTTTCCAATTTGGCAGCCGGGCTCTGCCAGAGACAGATACAGAGTGTTGCCCCCTTACCAAGCAAAGCTTTAGCAGAGCGCGAATGTCTGTGTGGCAACGAATGCAGTTCCAAGGGACAGTGAAAACCAGCTACAGCTTTCAGTGCTGGCAGCTTTCCTGTGGGCACAATCTCTGGACGTTTCCAATTTGGCAGCCGGGCTCTGCCAGAGAGAGATACAGAGTGTTGCCCCATTACGAAGCAATGCTTTAGCAGAGCGCGAATGTCTGTGTGGCAGCGAATGCAGTTCCAAGGGACAGTGAAAACCAGCTACAGCTTTCAGTGCTGGCAGCTTTCCTGTGGGCGCAATCTCTGGACGTTTCCAATTTGGCAGCCGGGCTCTGCCAGAGAGAGATACAGACTGTTGCCCCATTACGAAGCAAAGCTTTAGCAGAGCGCGAATGTCTGTGTGGCAGCGAATGCAGTTCCAAGGGACAGTGAAAACCAGCTAGAGCTTTCAGTGCTGGCAGCTTTCCTGTGGGCGCAATCTCTGGACGTTTCCAATTTGGCAGCCGGGCTCTGCCAGAGAGAGATACAGAGTGTTGCCCCACTACGAAGCAATGCTTTAGCAGAGCGCGAATGTCTGTGTGGCAGCGAATGCAGTTCCAAGGGACAGTGAAAACCAGCTATAGCTTTCAGTGCTGGCAGCTTACCTGTGGGCGCAATCTCTGGACGTTTCCAATTTGGCAGCCGGGCTCTGCCAGAGACAGATGCAGAGTGTATCCCCCTTTCCAAGCAAAGCTTTATTAAAGCGCGAATGTCTGTGTGCCAGCGAATGCAGTTCCAAGGGACAGTGAAAAGCAGCTACAGCTTTCCGTGCTGGCAGCTTTCCTGTGGGCGCAATCTCTGGACGTTTCCATTTCGGCAGCCGGGCTCTGCCAGAGAGAGATACAGAGTGTTGACCCCTTACCAAGCAATGCTTTTGTAGAGCGCGAATGTCTGTGTGGCAGCGAATGCAGTTCCAAGGGACAGTGAAAACCAGCTACAGCTTTCAGTGCTGGCAGCTTTCCTGTGGGCGCAATCTCTGGACGTTTCCAATTTGGCAGCCGGGCTCTGCCAGAGAGAGATACAGAGTGTTGCCCCATTAGGAAGCAATGCTTTAGCAGAGCGCGAATGTCTGTGTGGCAGCGAATGCAGTTCCAAGGGACAGTGAAAACCAGCTACAGCTTTCATTGCTGGCAGCTTTCCTGTGGGCGCAATATCTGGACATTTCCAATTTGGCAGCCGGGCTCTGCCAGAGAGAGATACAGAGTGTTGCCCCATTACGAAGCAAAGCTTTAGCAGAGCGCGAATGTCTGTGTGGCAGCGAATGCAGTTCCAAGGCACAGTGAAAACCAGCTAGAGCTTTCAGTGCTGGCAACTTTCCTGTGGGCGCAATCTCTGGATGCTTCCAATTTGGCAGCCGGGCTCTGCCAGAGAGAGATACAGAGTGTTGCACCATTACGAAGCAAAGCTTTAGCAGAGCGCGAATGTCTGTGTAGCAGCGAATGCAGTTCCAAGGGACAGTGAAAACCAGCTAGAGCTTTCAGTGCTGGCAGCTTTCCTGTGGGCGCAATCTCTGGACGTTTCCAATTTGGCAGCCGGGATCTGCCAGAGACAGATACAGAGTGTTGCCCCATTACGAAGCAAAGCTTTAGCAGAGCGCGAATGTCTGTGTGGCAGCGAATGCAGTTCCAAGGGACAGTGAAAACCAGCTACAGCTTTCAGTGCTGGCAGCTTTCCTGTGGGCGCAATCTCTGGACGTTTCCAATTCGGCAGCCGGGCTCTGCCAGAGAGAGATACAGAGTGTTGCCCCATTACGAAGCAATGCTTTAGCAGAGCACGAATGTCTGTCTATCAGCGAATGCAGTTCCAAGGGACAGTGAAAACCAGCTAGAGCTTTCAGTGCTGGCAGCTTTCCTGTGGGCGCAATCTCTGGACGCTTCCAATTTGGCAGCCGGGCTCTGCCAGAGACAGATACAGAGTGTTGCCCCATTAAGAAGCAATGCTTTTGTAGAGCGCGAATGTCTGTGTGGCAGCGAATGCAGTTCCAAGGGACTGTGAAAACCAGCTACAGCTTTCAGTGCTGACAGCTTTCCTGTGGGCGCAATCTCTGGACGTTTCCAATTTGGCAGCCGGGCTCTGCCAGAGAGAGATACAGAGTGTTGCCCCATTACGAAGCAATGCTTTTGTAGAGCGCGAATTTCTGTGTGGCAGCGAATGCAGTTCCAAGGGACAGTGAAAACCAGCTAGAGCTTTCAGTGCTGGCAGCTTTCCTGTGGGCGCAATCTCTGGACGTTTCCAATTTGGCAGCCGGGCTCTGCCAGAGACAGATACAGAGTGTTGCCCCCTTACCAAGCAAATCTTTAGCAGAGCGCGAATGTCTGTGTGGCAGCGAATGCAGTTCCAAGGGACAGTGAAAACCAGCTAGAGCTTTCAGTGCTGGCAGCTTTCCTGTGGGCGCAATCTCTGGACGTTTCCAATTTGGCAGCCGGGCTCTGCCAGAGAGAGATACAGAGTGTTGCCCCATTAGGAAGCAATGCTTTAGCAGAGCGCGAATGTCTGTGTGGCAGCGAATGCAGTTCCAAGGGACAGTGAAAACCAGCTACAGCTTTCAGTGCTGGCAGCTTTCCTGTGGGCGCAATCTCTGGACGTTTCCAATTCGGCAGCCGGGCTCTGCCAGAGACAGATACAGAGTGTTGCCCCCTTACCAAGCAATGCTTTAGCAGAGCGCGAATGTCTGTGTGGCAGCGAATGCAGTTCCAAGGGACAGTGAAAACCAGCTAGAGCTTTCAGTGCTGGCAGCTTTCCTGTGGGCGCAATCTCTGGACGTTTCCAATTCGGCAGCCGGGCTCTGCCAGACAGTGATACAGAGTGTTGCCCCCTTACCAAGCAAAGCTTTAGCAGAGCGCGAATGTCTGTGTGGCAGCGAATGCAGTTCCAAGGGACAGTAAAAACCAGCTAGAGCTTTCAGTGCTGGCAGCTTTCCTGTGGGCGCAATCTCTGGACGTTTCCAATTTGGCAGCCGGGCTCTGCCAGAGAGAGATACAGAGTGTTGCCCCATTAGGAAGCAATGCTTTAGCAGAGCGCGAATGTCTGTGTGGCAGCGAATGCAGTTCCAAGGGACAGTGAAAACCAGCTAGAGCTTTCAGTGCTGGCAGCTTTCCTGTGGGCGCAATCTCTGGACGTTTCCAATTCGGCAGCCGGGCTCTGCCAGAGAGAGATACAGAGTGTTGCCCCATTACGAAGCAATGCTTTTGTAGAGCGCGAATGTCTGTGTGGCAGCGAATGCAGTTCCAAGGGACAGTGAAAACCAGCTACAGCTTTCAGTGCTGGCAGCTTTCCTGTGGGCGCAATCTCTGGACATTTCCAATTTGGCAGCCGAGCTCTGCCAGAGACAGATACAGAGTCTTGCCCCCTTACCAAGCAAAGCTTTAGCAGAGCGCGAATGTATGTGTGGCAACGAATGCAGTTCCAAGGGACAGTGAAAACCAGCTACAGCTTTCAGTGCTGGCAGCTTTCCTGTGGGCGCAATCTCTGGACGTTTCCAATTTGGCAGCCGGGCTCTGCCAGAGACAGATACAGAGTGTTGCCCCATTACGAAGCAATGCTTTTGTAGAGCGCGAATGTCTGTGTGGCAGCGAATGCAGTTCCAAGGGACAGTGAAAACCAGCTAGAGCTTTCAGTGCTGGCAGCTTTCCTGTGGGCGCAATCTCTGGACGTTTCCAATTCGGCAGCCGGGCTCTGCCAGACAGTGATACAGAGTGTTGCCCCCTTACCAAGCAAAGCTTTAGCAGAGCGCGAATGTCTGTGTGGCAGCGAATGCAGTTCCAAGGGACAGTAAAAACCAGCTAGAGCTTTCAGTGCTGGCAGCTTTCCTGTGGGCGCAATCTCTGGACGTTTCCAATTTGGCAGCCGGGCTCTGCCAGAGACAGATACAGAGTGTTGCCCCATTAGGAAGCAATGCTTTAGCAGAGCGCGAATGTCTGTGTGGCAGCGAATGCAGTTCCAAGGGACAGTGAAAACCAGCTACAGCTTTCAGTGCTGGCAGCTTTCCTGTGGGCGCAATCTCTGGACATTTCCAATTTGGCAGCCGAGCTCTGCCAGAGACAGATACAGAGTGTTGCCCCCTTACCAAGCAAAGCGTTAGCAGAGCGCGAATGTATGTGTGGCAACGAATGCAGTTCCAAGGGACAGTGAAAACCAGCTACAGCTTTCAGTGCTGGCAGCTTTCCTGTGGGCGCAATCTCTGGACGTTTCCAATTTGGCAGCCGGGCTCTGCCAAAGAGAGATACAGAGTGTTGCCCCATTACGAAGCAATGCTTTTGTAGAGCGCGAATGTCTGTGTGGCAGCGAATGCAGTTCCAAGGGACAGTGAAAACCAGCTAGAGCTTTCAGTGCTGGCAGCTTTCCTGTGGGCGCAATCTCTGGACGTTTCCAATTTGGCAGCCGGGCTCTGCCAGACAGAGATACAGAGTGTTGCCCCCTTACCAAGCAAAGCTTTAGCAGAGCGCGAAAGTCTGTGTGGCAGCGAATGCAGTTCCAAGGGACAGTAAAAACCAGCTACAGCTTTCAGTGCTGGCAGCTTTCCTGTGGGCGCAATATCTGGACGTTTCCAATTTGGCAGCCGGGCTCTGCCAGAGACAGATACAGAGTGTTGCCCCCTTACCAAGCAAAGCTTTAGCAGAGCGCGAATGTCTGTGTGGCAACGAATGCAGTTCCAAGGGACAGTGAAAACCAGCTACAGCTTTCAGTGCTGGCAGCTTTCCTGTGGGCACAATCTCTGGACGTTTCCAATTTGGCAGCCGGGCTCTGCCAGAGAGAGATACAGAGTGTTGCCCCATTAGGAAGCAATGCTTTAGCAGAGCGCGAATGTCTGTGTGGCAGCGAATGCAGTTCCAAGGGACAGTGAAAACCAGCTACAGCTTTCAGTGCTGGCAGCTTTCCTGTGGGCGCAATCTCTGGACGTTTCCAATTTGGCAGCCGGGCTCTGCCAGAGAGAGATACAGACTGTTGCCCCATTACGAAGCAAAGCTTTAGCAGAGCGCGAATGTCTGTGTGGCAGCGAATGCAGTTCCAAGGGACAGTGAAAACCAGCTAGAGCTTTCAGTGCTGGCAGCTTTCCTGTGGGCGCAATCTCTGGACGTTTCCAATTTGGCAGCCGGGCTCTGCCAGAGAGAGATACAGAGTGTTGCCCCACTACGAAGCAATGCTTTAGCAGAGCGCGAATGTCTGTGTGGCAGCGAATGCAGTTCCAAGGGACAGTGAAAACCAGCTATAGCTTTCAGTGCTGGCAGCTTACCTGTGGGCGCAATCTCTGGACGTTTCCAATTTGGCAGCCGGGCTCTGCCAGAGACAGATGCAGAGTGTATCCCCCTTTCCAAGCAAAGCTTTATTAAAGCGCGAATGTCTGTGTGCCAGCGAATGCAGTTCCAAGGGACAGTGAAAAGCAGCTACAGCTTTCCGTGCTGGCAGCTTTCCTGTGGGCGCAATCTCTGGACGTTTCCATTTCGGCAGCCGGGCTCTGCCAGAGAGAGATACAGAGTGTTGCCCCATTACGAAGCAATGCTTTAGCAGAGCACGAATGTCTGTCTATCAGCGAATGCAGTTCCAAGGGACAGTGAAAACCAGCTAGAGCTTTCAGTGCTGGCAGCTTTCCTGTGGGCGCAATCTCTGGACGCTTCCAATTTGGCAGCCGGGCTCTGCCAGAGACAGATACAGAGTGTTGCCCCATTAAGAAGCAATGCTTTTGTAGAGCGCGAATGTCTGTGTGGCAGCGAATGCAGTTCCAAGGGACTGTGAAAACCAGCTACAGCTTTCAGTGCTGACAGCTTTCCTGTGGGCGCAATCTCTGGACGTTTCCAATTTGGCAGCCGGGCTCTGCCAGAGAGAGATACAGAGTGTTGCCCCATTACGAAGCAATGCTTTTGTAGAGCGCGAATTTCTGTGTGGCAGCGAATGCAGTTCCAAGGGACAGTGAAAACCAGCTAGAGCTTTCAGTACTGGCAGCTTTCCTGTGGGCGCAATCTCTGGACGTTTCCAATTTGGCAGCCGGGCTCTGCCAGAGACAGATACAGAGTGTTGCCCCCTTACCAAGCAAATCTTTAGCAGAGCGCGAATGTCTGTGTGGCAGCGAATGCAGTTCCAAGGGACAGTGAAAACCAGCTAGAGCTTTCAGTGCTGGCAGCTTTCCTGTGGGCGCAATCTCTGGACGTTTCCAATTTGGCAGCCGGGCTCTGCCAGAGAGAGATACAGAGTGTTGCCCCATTAGGAAGCAATGCTTTAGCAGAGCGCGAATGTCTGTGTGGCAGCGAATGCAGTTCCAAGGGACAGTGAAAACCAGCTACAGCTTTCAGTGCTGGCAGCTTTCCTGTGGGCGCAATCTCTGGACGTTTCCAATTCGGCAGCCGGGCTCTGCCAGAGACAGATACAGAGTGTTGCCCCCTTACCAAGCAATGCTTTAGCAGAGCGCGAATGTCTGTGTGGCAGCGAATGCAGTTCCAAGGGACAGTGAAAACCAGCTAGAGCTTTCAGTGCTGGCAGCTTTCCTGTGGGCGCAATCTCTGGACGTTTCCAATTCGGCAGCCGGGCTCTGCCAGACAGTGATACAGAGTGTTGCCCCCTTACCAAGCAAAGCTTTAGCAGAGCGCGAATGTCTGTGTGGCAGCGAATGCAGTTCCAAGGGACAGTAAAAACCAGCTAGAGCTTTCAGTGCTGGCAGCTTTCCTGTGGGCGCAATCTCTGGACGTTTCCAATTTGGCAGCCGGGCTCTGCCAGAGAGAGATACAGAGTGTTGCCCCATTAGGAAGCAATGCTTTAGCAGAGCGCGAATGTCTGTGTGGCAGCGAATGCAGTTCCAAGGGACAGTGAAAACCAGCTAGAGCTTTCAGTGCTGGCAGCTTTCCTGTGGGCGCAATCTCTGGACGTTTCCAATTCGGCAGCCGGGCTCTGCCAGAGAGAGATACAGAGTGTTGCCCCATTACGAAGCAATGCTTTTGTAGAGCGCGAATGTCTGTGTGGCAGCGAATGCAGTTCCAAGGGACAGTGAAAACCAGCTACAGCTTTCAGTGCTGGCAGCTTTCCTGTGGGCGCAATCTCTGGACATTTCCAATTTGGCAGCCGAGCTCTGCCAGAGACAGATACAGAGTCTTGCCCCCTTACCAAGCAAAGCTTTAGCAGAGCGCGAATGTATGTGTGGCAACGAATGCAGTTCCAAGGGACAGTGAAAACCAGCTACAGCTTTCAGTGCTGGCAGCTTTCCTGTGGGCGCAATCTCTGGACGTTTCCAATTTGGCAGCCGGGCTCTGCCAGAGACAGATACAGAGTGTTGCCCCATTACGAAGCAATGCTTTTGTAGAGCGCGAATGTCTGTGTGGCAGCGAATGCAGTTCCAAGGGACAGTGAAAACCAGCTAGAGCTTTCAGTGCTGGCAGCTTTCCTGTGGGCGCAATCTCTGGACGTTTCCAATTCGGCAGCCGGGCTCTGCCAGACAGTGATACAGAGTGTTGCCCCCTTACCAAGCAAAGCTTTAGCAGAGCGCGAATGTCTGTGTGGCAGCGAATGCAGTTCCAAGGGACAGTAAAAACCAGCTAGAGCTTTCAGTGCTGGCAGCTTTCCTGTGGGCGCAATCTCTGGACGTTTCCAATTTGGCAGCCGGGCTCTGCCAGAGACAGATACAGAGTGTTGCCCCATTAGGAAGCAATGCTTTAGCAGAGCGCGAATGTCTGTGTGGCAGCGAATGCAGTTCCAAGGGACAGTGAAAACCAGCTACAGCTTTCAGTGCTGGCAGCTTTCCTGTGGGCGCAATCTCTGGACATTTCCAATTTGGCAGCCGAGCTCTGCCAGAGACAGATACAGAGTGTTGCCCCCTTACCAAGCAAAGCGTTAGCAGAGCGCGAATGTATGTGTGGCAACGAATGCAGTTCCAAGGGACAGTGAAAACCAGCTACAGCTTTCAGTGCTGGCAGCTTTCCTGTGGGCGCAATCTCTGGACGTTTCCAATTTGGCAGCCGGGCTCTGCCAAAGAGAGATACAGAGTGTTGCCCCATTACGAAGCAATGCTTTTGTAGAGCGCGAATGTCTGTGTGGCAGCGAATGCAGTTCCAAGGGACAGTGAAAACCAGCTAGAGCTTTCAGTGCTGGCAGCTTTCCTGTGGGCGCAATCTCTGGACGTTTCCAATTTGGCAGCCGGGCTCTGCCAGACAGAGATACAGAGTGTTGCCCCCTTACCAAGCAAAGCTTTAGCAGAGCGCGAAAGTCTGTGTGGCAGCGAATGCAGTTCCAAGGGACAGTAAAAACCAGCTACAGCTTTCAGTGCTGGCAGCTTTCCTGTGGGCGCAATCTCTGGACGTTTCCAATTTGGCAGCCGGGCTCTGCCAGAGACAGATACAGAGTGTTGCCCCCTTACCAAGCAAAGCTTTAGCAGAGCGCGAATGTCTGTGTGGCAACGAATGCAGTTCCAAGGGACAGTGAAAACCAGCTACAGCTTTCAGTGCTGGCAGCTTTCCTGTGGGCACAATCTCTGGACGTTTCCAATTTGGCAGCCGGGCTCTGCCAGAGAGAGATACAGAGTGTTGCCCCATTAGGAAGCAATGCTTTAGCAGAGCGCGAATGTCTGTGTGGCAGCGAATGCAGTTCCAAGGGACAGTGAAAACCAGCTACAGCTTTCAGTGCTGGCAGCTTTCCTGTGGGCGCAATCTCTGGACGTTTCCAATTTGGCAGCCGGGCTCTGCCAGAGAGAGATACAGACTGTTGCCCCATTACGAAGCAAAGCTTTAGCAGAGCGCGAATGTCTGTGTGGCAGCGAATGCAGTTCCAAGGGACAGTGAAAACCAGCTAGAGCTTTCAGTGCTGGCAGCTTTCCTGTGGGCGCAATCTCTGGACGTTTCCAATTTGGCAGCCGGGCTCTGCCAGAGAGAGATACAGAGTGTTGCCCCACTACGAAGCAATGCTTTAGCAGAGCGCGAATGTCTGTGTGGCAGCGAATGCAGTTCCAAGGGACAGTGAAAACCAGCTATAGCTTTCAGTGCTGGCAGCTTACCTGTGGGCGCAATCTCTGGACGTTTCCAATTTGGCAGCCGGGCTCTGCCAGAGACAGATGCAGAGTGTATCCCCCTTTCCAAGCAAAGCTTTATTAAAGCGCGAATGTCTGTGTGCCAGCGAATGCAGTTCCAAGGGACAGTGAAAAGCAGCTACAGCTTTCCGTGCTGGCAGCTTTCCTGTGGGCGCAATCTCTGGACGTTTCCATTTCGGCAGCCGGGCTCTGCCAGAGAGAGATACAGAGTGTTGACCCCTTACCAAGCAATGCTTTTGTAGAGCGCGAATGTCTGTGTGGCAGCGAATGCAGTTCCAAGGGACAGTGAAAACCAGCTACAGCTTTCAGTGCTGGCAGCTTTCCTGTGGGCGCAATCTCTGGACGTTTCCAATTTGGCAGCCGGGCTCTGCCAGAGAGAGATACAGAGTGTTGCCCCATTAGGAAGCAATGCTTTAGCAGAGCGCGAATGTCTGTGTGGCAGCGAATGCAGTTCCAAGGGACAGTGAAAACCAGCTACAGCTTTCATTGCTGGCAGCTTTCCTGTGGGCGCAATATCTGGACATTTCCAATTTGGCAGCCGGGCTCTGCCAGAGAGAGATACAGAGTGTTGCCCCATTACGAAGCAAAGCTTTAGCAGAGCGCGAATGTCTGTGTAGCAGCGAATGCAGTTCCAAGGGACAGTGAAAACCAGCTAGAGCTTTCAGTGCTGGCAACTTTCCTGTGGGCGCAATCTCTGGATGCTTCCAATTTGGCAGCCGGGCTCTGCCAGAGAGAGATACAGAGTGTTGCACCATTACGAAGCAAAGCTTTAGCAGAGCGCGAATGTCTGTGTAGCAGCGAATGCAGTTCCAAGGGACAGTGAAAACCAGCTAGAGCTTTCAGTGCTGGCAGCTTTCCTGTGGGCGCAATCTCTGGACGCTTCCAATTTGGCAGCCGAGCTCTGACAGAGACAGATACAGAGTCTTGCCCCCTTACCAAGCAAAGCTTTAGCAGAGCGCGAATGTATGTGTGGCAACGAATGCAGTTCCAAGGGACAGTGAAAACCAGCTACAGCTTTCAGTGCTGGCAGCTTTCCTGTGGGCGCAATCTCTGGACGTTTCCAATTTGGCAGCCGGGCTCTGCCAGAGACAGATACAGAGTGTTGCCCCATTACGAAGCAATGCTTTTGTAGAGCGCGAATGTCTGTGTGGCAGCGAATGCAGTTCCAAGGGACAGTGAAAACCAGCTAGAGCTTTCAGTGCTGGCAGCTTTCCTGTGGGCGCAATCTCTGGACGTTTCCAATTCGGCAGCCGGGCTCTGCCAGACAGTGATACAGAGTGTTGCCCCCTTACCAAGCAAAGCTTTAGCAGAGCGCGAATGTCTGTGTGGCAGCGAATGCAGTTCCAAGGGACAGTAAAAACCAGCTAGAGCTTTCAGTGCTGGCAGCTTTCCTGTGGGCGCAATCTCTGGACGTTTCCAATTTGGCAGCCGGGCTCTGCCAGAGACAGATACAGAGTGTTGCCCCATTAGGAAGCAATGCTTTAGCAGAGCGCGAATGTCTGTGTGGCAGCGAATGCAGTTCCAAGGGACAGTGAAAACCAGCTACAGCTTTCAGTGCTGGCAGCTTTCCTGTGGGCGCAATCTCTGGACATTTCCAATTTGGCAGCCGAGCTCTGCCAGAGACAGATACAGAGTCTTGCCCCCTTACCAAGCAAAGCGTTAGCAGAGCGCGAATGTATGTGTGGCAACGAATGCAGTTCCAAGGGACAGTGAAAACCAGCTACAGCTTTCAGTGCTGGCAGCTTTCCTGTGGGCGCAATCTCTGGACGTTTCCAATTTGGCAGCCGGGCTCTGCCAAAGAGAGATACAGAGTGTTGCCCCATTACGAAGCAATGCTTTTGTAGAGCGCGAATGTCTGTGTGGCAGCGAATGCAGTTCCAAGGGACAGTGAAAACCAGCTAGAGCTTTCAGTGCTGGCAGCTTTCCTGTGGGCGCAATCTCTGGACGTTTCCAATTTGGCAGCCGGGCTCTGCCAGACAGAGATACAGAGTGTTGCCCCCTTACCAAGCAAAGCTTTAGCAGAGCGCGAAAGTCTGTGTGGCAGCGAATGCAGTTCCAAGGGACAGTAAAAACCAGCTACAGCTTTCAGTGCTGGCAGCTTTCCTGTGGGCGCAATCTCTGGACGTTTCCAATTTGGCAGCCGGGCTCTGCCAGAGACAGATACAGAGTGTTGCCCCCTTACCAAGCAAAGCTTTAGCAGAGCGCGAATGTCTGTGTGGCAACGAATGCAGTTCCAAGGGACAGTGAAAACCAGCTAGAGCTTTCAGTGCTGGCAGCTTTCCTGTGGGCACAATCTCTGGACGTTTCCAATTTGGCAGCCGGGCTCTGCCAGAGAGAGATACAGAGTGTTGCCCCATTAGGAAGCAATGCTTTAGCAGAGCGCGAATGTCTGTGTGGCAGCGAATGCAGTTCCAAGGGACAGTGAAAACCAGCTACAGCTTTCAGTGCTGGCAGCTTTCCTGTGGGCGCAATCTCTGGACGTTTCCAATTTGGCAGCCGGGCTCTGCCAGAGAGAGATACAGACTGTTGCCCCATTACGAAGCAAAGCTTTAGCAGAGCGCGAATGTCTGTGTGGCAGCGAATGCAGTTCCAAGGGACAGTGAAAACCAGCTAGAGCTTTCAGTGCTGGCAGCTTTCCTGTGGGCGCAATCTCTGGACGTTTCCAATTTGGCAGCCGGGCTCTGCCAGAGAGAGATACAGAGTGTTGCCCCACTACGAAGCAATGCTTTAGCAGAGCGCGAATGTCTGTGTGGCAGCGAATGCAGTTCCAAGGGACAGTGAAAACCAGCTATAGCTTTCAGTGCTGGCAGCTTACCTGTGGGCGCAATCTCTGGACGTTTCCAATTTGGCAGCCGGGCTCTGCCAGAGACAGATGCAGAGTGTATCCCCCTTTCCAAGCAAAGCTCTATTAAAGCGCGAATGTCTGTGTGCCAGCGAATGCAGTTCCAAGGGACAGTGAAAAGCAGCTACAGCTTTCCGTGCTGGCAGCTTTCCTGTGGGCGCAATCTCTGGACGTTTCCATTTCGGCAGCCGGGCTCTGCCAGAGAGAGATACAGAGTGTTGACCCCTTACCAAGCAATGCTTTTGTAGAGCGCGAATGTCTGTGTGGCAGCGAATGCAGTTCCAAGGGACAGTGAAAACCAGCTACAGCTTTCAGTGCTGGCAGCTTTCCTGTGGGCGCAATCTCTGGACTTTTCCAATTTGGCAGCCGGGCTCTGCCAGAGAGAGATACAGAGTGTTGCCCCATTAGGAAGCAATGCTTTAGCAGAGCGCGAATGTCTGTGTGGCAGCGAATGCAGTTCCAAGGGACAGTGAAAACCAGCTACAGCTTTCAGTGCTGGCAGCTTTCCTGTGGGCGCAATATCTGGACATTTCCAATTTGGCAGCCGGGCTCTGCCAGAGAGAGATACAGACTGTTGCCCCATTACGAAGCAAAGCTTTAGCAGAGCGCGAATGTCTGTGTGGCAGCGAATGCAGTTCCAAGGCACAGTGAAAACCAGCTAGAGCTTTCAGTGCTGGCCACTTTCCTGTGGGCGCAATCTCTGGATGCTTCCACTTTGGCAGCCGGGCTCTGCCAGAGAGAGATACAGAGTGTTGCACCATTACGAAGCAAAGCTTTAGCAGAGCGCGAATGTCTGTGTAGCAGCGAATGCAGTTCCAAGGGACAGTGAAAACCAGCTAGAGCTTTCAATGCTGGCAGCTTTCCTGTGGGCGCAATCTCTGGACGTTTCCAATTTGGCAGCCGGGATCTGCCAGAGACAGATACAGAGTGTTGCCCCATTACGAAGCAAAGCTTTAGCAGAGCGCGAATGTCTGTGTGGCAGCGAATGCAGTTCCAAGGGACAGTGAAAACCAGCTACAGCTTTCAGTGCTGGCAGCTTTCCTGTGGGCGCAATCTCTGGACGTTTCCAATTCGGCAGCCGGGCTCTGCCAGAGAGAGATACAGAGTGTTGCCCCATTACGAAGCAATGCTTTAGCAGAGCACGAATGTCTGTCTATCAGCGAATGCAGTTCCAAGGGACAGTGAAAACCAGCTAGAGCTTTCAGTGCTGGCAGCTTTCCTGTGGGCGCAATCTCTGGACGCTTCCAATTTGGCAGCCGGGCTCTGCCAGAGACAGATACAGAGTGTTGCCCCATTAAGAAGCAATGCTTTTGTAGAGCGCGAATGTCTGTGTGGCAGCGAATGCAGTTCCAAGGGACTGTGAAAACCAGCTACAGCTTTCAGTGCTGACAGCTTTCCTGTGGGCGCAATCTCTGGACGTTTCCAATTTGGCAGCCGGGCTCTGCCAGAGAGAGATACAGAGTGTTGCCCCATTACGAAGCAATGCTTTTGTAGAGCGCGAATTTCTGTGTGGCAGCGAATGCAGTTCCAAGGGACAGTGAAAACCAGCTAGAGCTTTCAGTGCTGGCAGCTTTCCTGTGGGCGCAATCTCTGGACGTTTCCAATTTGGCAGCCGGGCTCTGCCAGAGAGAGATACAGAGTGTTGACCCATTACGAAGCAAAGCTTTAGCAGAGCGCGAATGTCTGTGTGGCAGCGAATGCAGTTCCAAGGCACAGTGAAAACCAGCTAGAGCTTTCAGTGCTGGCCACTTTCCTGTGGGCGCAATCTCTGGATGCTTCCACTTTGGCAGCCGGGCTCTGCCAGAGAGAGATACAGAGTGTTGCACCATTACGAAGCAAAGCTTTAGCAGAGCGCGAATGTCTGTGTAGCAGCGAATGCAGTTCCAAGGGACAGTGAAAACCAGCTAGAGCTTTCAATGCTGGCAGCTTTCCTGTGGGCGCAATCTCTGGACGCTTCCAATTTGGCAGCCGAGCTCTGACAGAGACAGATACAGAGTCTTGCCCCCTTACCAAGCAAAGCTTTAGCAGAGCGCGAATGTATGTGTGGCAACGAATGCAGTTCCAAGGGACAGTGAAAACCAGCTACAGCTTTCAGTGCTGGCAGCTTTCCTGTGGGCGCAATCTCTGGACGTTTCCAATTTGGCAGCCGGGCTCTGCCAGAGACAGATACAGAGTGTTGCCCCATTACGAAGCAATGCTTTTGTAGAGCGCGAATGTCTGTGTGGCAGCGAATGCAGTTCCAAGGGACAGTGAAAACCAGCTAGAGCTTTCAGTGCTGGCAGCTTTCCTGTGGGCGCAATCTCTGGACGTTTCCAATTCGGCAGCCGGGCTCTGCCAGACAGTGATACAGAGTGTTGCCCCCTTACCAAGCAAAGCTTTAGCAGAGCGCGAATGTCTGTGTGGCAGCGAATGCAGTTCCAAGGGACAGTAAAAACCAGCTAGAGCTTTCAGTGCTGGCAGCTTTCCTGTGGGCGCAATCTCTGGACGTTTCCAATTTGGCAGCCGGGCTCTGCCAGAGACAGATACAGAGTGTTGCCCCATTAGGAAGCAATGCTTTAGCAGAGCGCGAATGTCTGTGTGGCAGCGAATGCAGTTCCAAGGGACAGTGAAAACCAGCTACAGCTTTCAGTGCTGGCAGCTTTCCTGTGGGCGCAATCTCTGGACGTTTCCAATTTGGCAGCCGGGCTCTGCCAAAGAGAGATACAGAGTGTTGCCCCATTACGAAGCAATGCTTTTGTAGAGCGCGAATGTCTGTGTGGCAGCGAATGCAGTTCCAAGGGACAGTGAAAACCAGCTAGAGCTTTCAGTGCTGGCAGCTTTCCTGTGGGCGCAATCTCTGGACGTTTCCAATTTGGCAGCCGGGCTCTGCCAGACAGAGATACAGAGTGTTGCCCCCTTACCAAGCAAAGCTTTAGCAGAGCGCGAAAGTCTGTGTGGCAGCGAATGCAGTTCCAAGGGACAGTAAAAACCAGCTACAGCTTTCAGTGCTGGCAGCTTTCCTGTGGGCGCAATCTCTGGACGTTTCCAATTTGGCAGCCGGGCTCTGCCAGAGACAGATACAGAGTGTTGCCCCCTTACCAAGCAAAGCTTTAGCAGAGCGCGAATGTCTGTGTGGCAACGAATGCAGTTCCAAGGGACAGTGAAAACCAGCTAGAGCTTTCAGTGCTGGCAGCTTTCCTGTGGGCACAATCTCTGGACGTTTCCAATTTGGCAGCCGGGCTCTGCCAGTGAGAGATACAGAGTGTTGCCCCATTAGGAAGCAATGCTTTAGCAGAGCGCGAATGTCTGTGTGGCAGCGAATGCAGTTCCAAGGGACAGTGAAAACCAGCTACAGCTTTCAGTGCTGGCAGCTTTCCTGTGGGCGCAATCTCTGGACGTTTCCAATTTGGCAGCCGGGCTCTGCCAGAGAGAGATACAGACTGTTGCCCCATTACGAAGCAAAGCTTTAGCAGAGCGCGAATGTCTGTGTGGCAGCGAATGCAGTTCCAAGGGACAGTGAAAACCAGCTAGAGCTTTCAGTGCTGGCAGCTTTCCTGTGGGCGCAATCTCTGGACGTTTCCAATTTGGCAGCCGGGCTCTGCCAGAGAGAGATACAGAGTGTTGCCCCACTACGAAGCAATGCTTTAGCAGAGCGCGAATGTCTGTGTGGCAGCGAATGCAGTTCCAAGGGACAGTGAAAACCAGCTATAGCTTTCAGTGCTGGCAGCTTACCTGTGGGCGCAATCTCTGGACGTTTCCAATTTGGCAGCCGGGCTCTGCCAGAGACAGATGCAGAGTGTATCCCCCTTTCCAAGCAAAGCTCTATTAAAGCGCGAATGTCTGTGTGCCAGCGAATGCAGTTCCAAGGGACAGTGAAAAGCAGCTACAGCTTTCCGTGCTGGCAGCTTTCCTGTGGGCGCAATCTCTGGACGTTTCCATTTCGGCAGCCGGGCTCTGCCAGAGAGAGATACAGAGTGTTGACCCCTTACCAAGCAATGCTTTTGTAGAGCGCGAATGTCTGTGTGGCAGCGAATGCAGTTCCAAGGGACAGTGAAAACCAGCTACAGCTTTCAGTGCTGGCAGCTTTCCTGTGGGCGCAATCTCTGGACTTTTCCAATTTGGCAGCCGGGCTCTGCCAGAGAGAGATACAGAGTGTTGCCCCATTAGGAAGCAATGCTTTAGCAGAGCGCGAATGTCTGTGTGGCAGCGAATGCAGTTCCAAGGGACAGTGAAAACCAGCTACAGCTTTCAGTGCTGGCAGCTTTCCTGTGGGCGCAATATCTGGACATTTCCAATTTGGCAGCCGGGCTCTGCCAGAGAGAGATACAGACTGTTGCCCCATTACGAAGCAAAGCTTTAGCAGAGCGCGAATGTCTGTGTGGCAGCGAATGCAGTTCCAAGGCACAGTGAAAACCAGCTAGAGCTTTCAGTGCTGGCCACTTTCCTGTGGGCGCAATCTCTGGATGCTTCCACTTTGGCAGCCGGGCTCTGCCAGAGAGAGATACAGAGTGTTGCACCATTACGAAGCAAAGCTTTAGCAGAGCGCGAATGTCTGTGTAGCAGCGAATGCAGTTCCAAGGGACAGTGAAAACCAGCTAGAGCTTTCAATGCTGGCAGCTTTCCTGTGGGCGCAATCTCTGGACGTTTCCAATTTGGCAGCCGGGATCTGCCAGAGACAGATACAGAGTGTTGCCCCATTACGAAGCAAAGCTTTAGCAGAGCGCGAATGTCTGTGTGGCAGCGAATGCAGTTCCAAGGGACAGTGAAAACCAGCTACAGCTTTCAGTGCTGGCAGCTTTCCTGTGGGCGCAATCTCTGGACGTTTCCAATTCGGCAGCCGGGCTCTGCCAGAGACAGATGCAGAGTGTATCCCCCTTTCCAAGCAAAGCTTTATTAAAGCGCGAATGTCTGTGTGCCAGCGAATGCAGTTCCAAGGGACAGTGAAAAGCAGCTACAGCTTTCCGTGCTGGCAGCTTTCCTGTGGGCGCAATCTCTGGACGTTTCCATTTCGGCAGCCGGGCTCTGCCAGAGAGAGATACAGAGTGTTGACCCCTTACCAAGCAATGCTTTTGTAGAGCGCTAATGTCTGTGTGGCAGCGAATGCAGTTCCAAGGGACAGTGAAAACCAGCTACAGCTTTCAGTGCTGGCAGCTTTCCTGTGGGCGCAATCTCTGGACGTTTCCAATTTGGCAGCCGGGCTCTGCCAGAGAGAGATACAGAGTGTTGCCCCATTAGGAAGCAATGCTTTAGCAGAGCGCGAATGTCTGTGTGGCAGCGAATGCAGTTCCAAGGGACAGTGAAAACCAGCTACAGCTTTCAGTGCTGGCAGCTTTCCTGTGGGCGCAATATCTGGACATTTCCAATTTGGCAGCCGGGCTCTGCCAGAGAGAGATACAGAGTGTTGCCCCATTACGAAGCAAAGCTTTAGCAGAGCGCGAATGTCTGTGTGGCAGCGAATGCAGTTCCAAGGGACAGTGAAAACCAGCTAGAGCTTTCAGTGCTGGCAACTTTCCTGTGGGCGCAATCTCTGGATGCTTCCAATTTGGCAGCCGGGCTCTGCCAGAGAGAGATACAGAGTGTTGCACCATTACGAAGCAAAGCTTTAGCAGAGCGCGAATGTCTGTGTAGCAGCGAATGCAGTTCCAAGGGACAGTGAAAACCAGCTAGAGCTTTCAATGCTGGCAGCTTTCCTGTGGGCGCAATCTCTGGACGTTTCCAATTTGGCAGCCGGGATCTGCCAGAGACAGATACAGAGTGTTGCCCCATTACGAAGCAATGCTTTTGTAGAGCGCGAATTTCTGTGTGGCAGCGAATGCAGTTCCAAGGGACAGTGAAAACCAGCTAGAGCTTTCAGTGCTGGCAGCTTTCCTGTGGGCGCAATCTCTGGACGTTTCCAATTTGGCAGCCGGGCTCTGCCAGAGAGAGATACAGAGTGTTGACCCATTACGAAGCAAAGCTTTAGCAGAGCGCGAATGTCTGTGTGGCAGCGAATGCAGTTCCAAGGGACAGTGAAAACCAGCTAGAGCTTTCAGTGCTGGCAGCTTTCCTGTGGGCGCAATCTCTGGACGTTTCCAATTTGGCAGCCGGGCTCTGCCAGAGACAGATACAGAGTGTTGCCCCCTTACCAAGCAAAGCTTTAGCAGAGCGCGAATGTCTGTGTGGCAGCGAATGCAGTTCCAAGGGACAGTGAAAACCAGCTACAGCTTTCAGTGCTGGCAGCTTTCCTGTGGGCGCAATCTCTCGACGTTTCCAATTTGGCAGCCGGGCTCTGCCAGAGACAGATACAGAGTGTTGCCCCCTTAAAAGCAAAGCTTTAGCAGAGCGCGAATGTCTGTGTGGCAACGAATGCAGTTCCAAGGGACAGTGAAAACCACCTAGAGCTTTCAGTGCTGGCAGCTTTCCTGTGGGCGCAATCTCTGGACGTTTCCAATTTGGCAGCCGGGCTCTGCCAGAGAGAGATACAGAGTGTTGCCCCCTTACCAAGCAAAGCTTTAGCAGAGCGCGAATGTCTGTGTGGCAGCGAATGCAGTTCCAAGGGACAGTGAAAACCAGCTACAGCTTTCAGTGCTGGCAGCTTTCCTGTGGGCGCAATCTCTGGACGTTTCCAATTTGGCAGCCGGGCTCTGCCAGAGACAGATACAGAGTGTTGCCCCATTACGAAGCAATGCTTTTGTAGAGCGCGAATGTCTGTGTGGCAGCGAATGCAGTTCCAAGGGACAGTGAAAACCAGCTAGAGCTTTCAGTGCTGGCAGCTTTCCTGTGGGCGCAATCTCTGGACGTTTCCAATTCGGCAGCCGGGCTCTGCCAGACAGTGATACAGAGTGTTGCCCCCTTACCAAGCAAAGCTTTAGCAGAGCGCGAATGTCTGTGTGGCAGCGAATGCAGTTCCAAGGGACAGTAAAAACCAGCTAGAGCTTTCAGTGCTGGCAGCTTTCCTGTGGGCGCAATCTCTGGACGTTTCCAATTTGGCAGCCGGGCTCTGCCAGAGACAGATACAGAGTGTTGCCCCATTAGGAAGCAATGCTTTAGCAGAGCGCGAATGTCTGTGTGGCAGCGAATGCAGTTCCAAGGGACAGTGAAAACCAGCTACAGCTTTCAGTGCTGGCAGCTTTCCTGTGGGCGCAATCTCTGGACATTTCCAATTTGGCAGCCGAGCTCTGCCAGAGACAGATACAGAGTCTTGCCCCCTTACCAAGCAAAGCGTTAGCAGAGCGCGAATGTATGTGTGGCAACGAATGCAGTTCCAAGGGACAGTGAAAACCAGCTACAGCTTTCAGTGCTGGCAGCTTTCCTGTGGGCGCAATCTCTGGACGTTTCCAATTTGGCAGCCGGGCTCTGCCAAAGAGAGATACAGAGTGTTGCCCCATTACGAAGCAATGCTTTTGTAGAGCGCGAATGTCTGTGTGGCAGCGAATGCAGTTCCAAGGGACAGTGAAAACCAGCTAGAGCTTTCAGTGCTGGCAGCTTTCCTGTGGGCGCAATCTCTGGACGTTTCCAATTTGGCAGCCGGGCTCTGCCAGACAGAGATACAGAGTGTTGCCCCCTTACCAAGCAAAGCTTTAGCAGAGCGCGAAAGTCTGTGTGGCAGCGAATGCAGTTCCAAGGGACAGTAAAAACCAGCTACAGCTTTCAGTGCTGGCAGCTTTCCTGTGGGCGCAATCTCTGGACGTTTCCAATTTGGCAGCCGGGCTCTGCCAGAGACAGATACAGAGTGTTGCCCCCTTACCAAGCAAAGCTTTAGCAGAGCGCGAATGTCTGTGTGGCAACGAATGCAGTTCCAAGGGACAGTGAAAACCAGCTAGAGCTTTCAGTGCTGGCAGCTTTCCTGTGGGCACAATCTCTGGACGTTTCCAATTTGGCAGCCGGGCTCTGCCAGAGAGAGATACAGAGTGTTGCCCCATTAGGAAGCAATGCTTTAGCAGAGCGCGAATGTCTGTGTGGCAGCGAATGCAGTTCCAAGGGACAGTGAAAACCAGCTAGAGCTTTCAGTGCTGGCAGCTTTCCTGTGGGCGCAATCTCTGGACGTTTCCAATTTGGCAGCCGGGCTCTGCCAGAGAGAGATACAGACTGTTGCCCCATTACGAAGCAAAGCTTTAGCAGAGCGCGAATGTCTGTGTGGCAGCGAATGCAGTTCCAAGGGACAGTGAAAACCAGCTAGAGCTTTCAGTGCTGGCAGCTTTCCTGTGGGCGCAATCTCTGGACGTTTCCAATTTGGCAGCCGGGCTCTGCCAGAGAGAGATACAGAGTGTTGCCCCACTACGAAGCAATGCTTTATCAGAGCGCGAATGTCTGTGTGGCAGCGAATGCAGTTCCAAGGGACAGTGAAAACCAGCTATAGCTTTCAGTGCTGGCAGCTTACCTGTGGGCGCAATCTCTGGACGTTTCCAATTTGGCAGCCGGGCTCTGCCAGAGACAGATGCAGAGTGTATCCCCCTTTCCAAGCAAAGCTCTATTAAAGCGCGAATGTCTGTGTGCCAGCGAATGCAGTTCCAAGGGACAGTGAAAAGCAGCTACAGCTTTCCGTGCTGGCAGCTTTCCTGTGGGCGCAATCTCTGGACGTTTCCATTTCGGCAGCCGGGCTCTGCCAGAGAGAGATACAGAGTGTTGACCCCTTACCAAGCAATGCTTTTGTAGAGCGCGAATGTCTGTGTGGCAGCGAATGCAGTTCCAAGGGACAGTGAAAACCAGCTACAGCTTTCAGTGCTGGCAGCTTTCCTGTGGGCGCAATCTCTGGACTTTTCCAATTTGGCAGCCGGGCTCTGCCAGAGAGAGATACAGAGTGTTGCCCCATTAGGAAGCAATGCTTTAGCAGAGCGCGAATGTCTGTGTGGCAGCGAATGCAGTTCCAAGGGACAGTGAAAACCAGCTACAGCTTTCAGTGCTGGCAGCTTTCCTGTGGGCGCAATATCTGGACATTTCCAATTTGGCAGCCGGGCTCTGCCAGAGAGAGATACAGACTGTTGCCCCATTACGAAGCAAAGCTTTAGCAGAGCGCGAATGTCTGTGTGGCAGCGAATGCAGTTCCAAGGCACAGTGAAAACCAGCTAGAGCTTTCAGTGCTGGCCACTTTCCTGTGGGCGCAATCTCTGGTTGCTTCCACTTTGGCAGCCGGGCTCTGCCAGAGAGAGATACAGAGTGTTGCACCATTACGAAGCAAAGCTTTAGCAGAGCGCGAATGTCTGTGTAGCAGCGAATGCAGTTCCAAGGGACAGTGAAAACCAGCTAGAGCTTTCAATGCTGGCAGCTTTCCTGTGGGCGCAATCTCTGGACGTTTCCAATTTGGCAGCCGGGATCTGCCAGAGACAGATACAGAGTGTTGCCCCATTACGAAGCAAAGCTTTAGCAGAGCGCGAATGTCTGTGTGGCAGCGAATGCAGTTCCAAGGGACAGTGAAAACCAGCTACAGCTTTCAGTGCTGGCAGCTTTCCTGTGGGCGCAATCTCTGGACGTTTCCAATTCGGCAGCCGGGCTCTGCCAGAGAGAGATACAGAGTGTTGCCCCATTACGAAGCAATGCTTTAGCAGAGCACGAATGTCTGTCTATCAGCGAATGCAGTTCCAAGGGACAGTGAAAACCAGCTAGAGCTTTCAGTGCTGGCAGCTTTCCTGTGGGCGCAATCTCTGGACGCTTCCAATTTGGCAGCCGGGCTCTGCCAGAGACAGATACAGAGTGTTGCCCCATTAAGAAGCAATGCTTTTGTAGAGCGCGAATGTCTGTGTGGCAGCGAATGCAGTTCCAAGGGACTGTGAAAACCAGCTACAGCTTTCAGTGCTGACAGCTTTCCTGTGGGCGCAATCTCTGGACGTTTCCAATTTGGCAGCCGGGCTCTGCCAGAGAGAGATACAGAGTGTTGCCCCATTACGAAGCAATGCTTTTGTAGAGCGCGAATGTCTGTGTGGCAGCGAATGCAGTTCCAAGGGACAGTGAAAACCAGCTACAGCTTTCAGTGCTGGCAGCTTTCCTGTGGGCGCAATCTCTGGACATTTCCAATTTGGCAGCCGGGCTCTGCCAGAGAGAGATACAGACTGTTGCCCCATTACGAAGCAAAGCTTTAGCAGAGCGCGAATGTCTGTGTGGCAGCGAATGCAGTTCCAAGGCACAGTGAAAACCAGCTAGAGCTTTCAGTGCTGGCCACTTTCCTGTGGGCGCAATCTCTGGATGCTTCCACTTTGGCAGCCGGGCTCTGCCAGAGAGAGATACAGAGTGTTGCACCATTACGAAGCAAAGCTTTAGCAGAGCGCGAATGTCTGTGTAGCAGCGAATGCAGTTCCAAGGGACAGTGAAAACCAGCTAGAGCTTTCAATGCTGGCAGCTTTCCTGTGGGCGCAATCTCTGGACGTTTCCAATTTGGCAGCCGGGATCTGCCAGAGACAGATACAGAGTGTTGCCCCATTACGAAGCAAAGCTTTAGCAGAGCGCGAATGTCTGTGTGGCAGCGAATGCAGTTCCAAGGGACAGTGAAAACCAGCTACAGCTTTCAGTGCTGGCAGCTTTCCTGTGGGCGCAATCTCTGGACGTTTCCAATTCGGCAGCCGGGCTCTGCCAGAGAGAGATACAGAGTGTTGCCCCATTACGAAGCAATGCTTTAGCAGAGCACGAATGTCTGTCTATCAGCGAATGCAGTTCCAAGGGACAGTGAAAACCAGCTACAGCTTTCAGTGCTGGCAGCTTTCCTGTGGGCGCAATCTCTGGACGCTTCCAATTTGGCAGCCGGGCTCTGCCAGAGACAGATACAGAGTGTTGCCCCATTAAGAAGCAATGCTTTTGTAGAGCGCGAATGTCTGTGTGGCAGCGAATGCAGTTCCAAGGGACTGTGAAAACCAGCTACAGCTTTCAGTGCTGACAGCTTTCCTGTGGGCGCAATCTCTGGACGTTTCCAATTTGGCAGCCGGGCTCTGCCAGAGAGAGATACAGAGTGTTGCCCCATTACGAAGCAATGCTTTTGTAGAGCGCGAATTTCTGTGTGGCAGCGAATGCAGTTCCAAGGGACAGTGAAAACCAGCTAGAGCTTTCAGTGCTGGCAGCTTTCCTGTGGGCGCAATCTCTGGACGTTTCCAATTTGGCAGCCGGGCTCTGCCAGAGAGAGATACAGAGTGTTGACCCATTACGAAGCAAAGCTTTAGCAGAGCGCGAATGTCTGTGTGGCAGCGAATGCAGTTCCAAGGGACAGTGAAAACCAGCTAGAGCTTTCAGTGCTGGCAGCTTTCCTGTGGGCGCAATCTCTGGACGTTTCCAATTTGGCAGCCGGGCTCTGCCAGAGACAGATACAGAGTGTTGGCCCCTTACCAAGCAAAGCTTTAGCAGAGCGCGAATGTCTGTGTGGCAGCGAATGCAGTTCCAAGGGACAGTGAAAACCAGCTACAGCTTTCAGTGCTGGCAGCTTTCCTGTGGGCGCAATCTCTGGACGTTTCCAATTTGGCAGCCGGGCTCTGCCAGACAGAGATATAGAGTGTTGCCCCCTTACCAAGCAAAGCTTTAGCAGAGCGCGAATGTCTGTGTGGCAGCGAATGCAGTTCCAAGGGACAGTAAAAACCAGCTACAGCTTTCAGTGCTGGCCGCTTTCCTGTGGGCGCAATCTCTGGACGTTTCCAATTTGGCAGCCGGGCTCTGCCAGAGAGAGATACAGAGTGTTGCCCCTTTAGGAAGCAATGCTTTAGCAGAGCGCGATTGTCTGTGTGGCAACGAATGCAGTTCCAAGGGACAATGAAAACCAGCTACAGCTTCCACTGCTGGCAGCTTTCCTGTGGGCGCAATCTCTGGACGTTTCCAATTTGGCAGCCGGGCTCTGCCAGAGAGAGATACAGAGTGTTGCCCCATTACGAAGCAATGCTTTTGTAGAGCGCGAATGTCTGTGTGGCAGCGAATGCAGTTCCAAGGGACAGTGAAAACCAGCTAGAGCTTTCAGTGCTGGCAGCTTTCCTGTGGGCGCAATCTCTGGACGTTTCCAATTCGGCAGCCGGGCTCTGCCAGACAGTGATACAGAGTGTTGCCCCCTTACCAAGCAAAGCTTTAGCAGAGCGCGAATGTCTGTGTGGCAGCGAATGCAGTTCCAAGGGACAGTAAAAACCAGCTAGAGCTTTCAGTGCTGGCAGCTTTCCTGTGGGCGCAATCTCTGGACGTTTCCAATTTGGCAGCCGGGCTCTGCCAGAGACAGATACAGAGTGTTGCCCCATTAGGAAGCAATGCTTTAGCAGAGCGCGAATGTCTGTGTGGCAGCGAATGCAGTTCCAAGGGACAGTGAAAACCAGCTACAGCTTTCAGTGCTGGCAGCTTTCCTGTGGGCGCAATCTCTGGACATTTCCAATTTGGCAGCCGAGCTCTGCCAGAGACAGATACAGAGTCTTGCCCCCTTACCAAGCAAAGCGTTAGCAGAGCGCGAATGTATGTGTGGCAACGAATGCAGTTCCAAGGGACAGTGAAAACCAGCTACAGCTTTCAGTGCTGGCAGCTTTCCTGTGGGCGCAATCTCTGGACGTTTCCAATTTGGCAGCCGGGCTCTGCCAGAGAGAGATACAGAGTGTTGCCCCATTACGAAGCAATGCTTTTGTAGAGCGCGAATGTCTGTGTGGCAGCGAATGCAGTTCCAAGGGACAGTGAAAACCAGCTAGAGCTTTCAGTGCTGGCAGCTTTCCTGTGGGCGCAATCTCTGGACGTTTCCAATTTGGCAGCCGGGCTCTGCCAGACAGAGATACAGAGTGTTGCCCCCTTACCAAGCAAAGCTTTAGCAGAGCGCGAAAGTCTGTGTGGCAGCGAATGCAGTTCCAAGGGACAGTAAAAACCAGCTACAGCTTTCAGTGCTGGCAGCTTTCCTGTGGGCGCAATCTCTGGACGTTTCCAATTTGGCAGCCGGGCTCTGCCAGAGACAGATACAGAGTGTTGCCCCCTTACCAAGCAAAGCTTTAGCAGAGCGCGAATGTCTGTGTGGCAACGAATGCAGTTCCAAGGGACAGTGAAAACCAGCTAGAGCTTTCAGTGCTGGCAGCTTTCCTGTGGGCACAATCTCTGGACGTTTCCAATTTGGCAGCCGGGCTCTGCCAGAGAGAGATACAGAGTGTTGCCCCATTAGGAAGCAATGCTTTAGCAGAGCGCGAATGTCTGTGTGGCAGCGAATGCAGTTCCAAGGGACAGTGAAAACCAGCTACAGCTTTCAGTGCTGGCAGCTTTCCTGTGGGCGCAATCTCTGGACGTTTCCAATTTGGCAGCCGGGCTCTGCCAGAGAGAGATACAGACTGTTGCCCCATTACGAAGCAAAGCTTTAGCAGAGCGCGAATGTCTGTGTGGCAGCGAATGCAGTTCCAAGGGACAGTGAAAACCAGCTAGAGCTTTCAGTGCTGGCAGCTTTCCTGTGGGCGCAATCTCTGGACGTTTCCAATTTGGCAGCCGGGCTCTGCCAGAGAGAGATACAGAGTGTTGCCCCACTACGAAGCAATGCTTTAGCAGAGCGCGAATGTCTGTGTGGCAGCGAATGCAGTTCCAAGGGACAGTGAAAACCAGCTATAGCTTTCAGTGCTGGCAGCTTACCTGTGGGCGCAATCTCTGGACGTTTCCAATTTGGCAGCCGGGCTCTGCCAGAGACAGATGCAGAGTGTATCCCCCTTTCCAAGCAAAGCTTTATTAAAGCGCGAATGTCTGTGTGCCAGCGAATGCAGTTCCAAGGGACAGTGAAAACCAGCTAGAGCTTTCAGTGCTGGCAGCTTTCCTGTGGGCGCAATCTCTGGACGTTTCCATTTCGGCAGCCGGGCTCTGCCAGAGAGAGATACAGAGTGTTGACCCCTTACCAAGCAATGCTTTTGTAGAGCGCGAATGTCTGTGTGGCAGCGAATGCAGTTCCAAGGGACAGTGAAAACCAGCTACAGCTTTCAGTGCTGGCAGCTTTCCTGTGGGCGCAATCTCTGGACGTTTCCAATTTGGCAGCCGGGCTCTGCCAGAGAGAGATACAGAGTGTTGCCCCATTAGGAAGCAATGCTTTAGCAGAGCGCGAATGTCTGTGTGGCAGCGAATGCAGTTCCAAGGGACAGTGAAAACCAGCTACAGCTTTCAGTGCTGGCAGCTTTCCTGTGGGCGCAATATCTGGACATTTCCAATTTGGCAGCCGGGCTCTGCCAGAGAGAGATACAGAGTGTTGCCCCATTACGAAGCAAAGCTTTAGCAGAGCGCGAATGTCTGTGTGGCAGCGAATGCAGTTCCAAGGGACAGTGAAAACCAGCTAGAGCTTTCAGTGCTGGCAACTTTCCTGTGGGCGCAATCTCTGGATGCTTCCAATTTGGCAGCCGGGCTCTGCCAGAGAGAGATACAGAGTGTTGCACCATTACGAAGCAAAGCTTTAGCAGAGCGCGAATGTCTGTGTAGCAGCGAATGCAGTTCCAAGGGACAGTGAAAACCAGCTAGAGCTTTCAATGCTGGCAGCTTTCCTGTGGGCGCAATCTCTGGACGTTTCCAATTTGGCAGCCGGGATCTGCCAGAGACAGATACAGAGTGTTGCCCCATTACGAAGCAATGCTTTTGTAGAGCGCGAATTTCTGTGTGGCAGCGAATGCAGTTCCAAGGGACAGTGAAAACCAGCTAGAGCTTTCAGTGCTGGCAGCTTTCCTGTGGGCGCAATCTCTGGACGTTTCCAATTTGGCAGCCGGGCTCTGCCAGAGAGAGATACAGAGTGTTGACCCATTACGAAGCAAAGCTTTAGCAGAGCGCGAATGTCTGTGTGGCAGCGAATGCAGTTCCAAGGGACAGTGAAAACCAGCTAGAGCTTTCAGTGCTGGCAGCTTTCCTGTGGGCGCAATCTCTGGACGTTTCCAATTTGGCAGCCGGGCTCTGCCAGAGACAGATACAGAGTGTTGCCCCCTTACCAAGCAAAGCTTTAGCAGAGCGCGAATGTCTGTGTGGCAGCGAATGCAGTTCCAAGGGACAGTGAAAACCAGCTACAGCTTTCAGTGCTGGCAGCTTTCCTGTGGGCGCAATCTCTCGACGTTTCCAATTTGGCAGCCGGGCTCTGCCAGAGACAGATACAGAGTGTTGCCCCCTTAAAAGCAAAGCTTTAGCAGAGCGCGAATGTCTGTGTGGCAACGAATGCAGTTCCAAGGGACAGTGAAAACCACCTAGAGCTTTCAGTGCTGGCAGCTTTCCTGTGGGCGCAATCTCTGGACGTTTCCAATTTGGCAGCCGGGCTCTGCCAGAGAGAGATACAGAGTGTTGCCCCCTTACCAAGCAAAGCTTTAGCAGAGCGCGAATGTCTGTGTGGCAGCGAATGCAGTTCCAAGGGACAGTGAAAACCAGCTACAGCTTTCAGTGCTGGCAGCTTTCCTGTGGGCGCAATCTCTGGACGTTTCCAATTTGGCAGCCGGGCTCTGCCAGAGACAGATACAGAGTGTTGCCCCATTACGAAGCAATGCTTTTGTAGAGCGCGAATGTCTGTGTGGCAGCGAATGCAGTTCCAAGGGACAGTGAAAACCAGCTAGAGCTTTCAGTGCTGGCAGCTTTCCTGTGGGCGCAATCTCTGGACGTTTCCAATTCGGCAGCCGGGCTCTGCCAGACAGTGATACAGAGTGTTGCCCCCTTACCAAGCAAAGCTTTAGCAGAGCGCGAATGTCTGTGTGGCAGCGAATGCAGTTCCAAGGGACAGTAAAAACCAGCTAGAGCTTTCAGTGCTGGCAGCTTTCCTGTGGGCGCAATCTCTGGACGTTTCCAATTTGGCAGCCGGGCTCTGCCAGAGACAGATACAGAGTGTTGCCCCATTAGGAAGCAATGCTTTAGCAGAGCGCGAATGTCTGTGTGGCAGCGAATGCAGTTCCAAGGGACAGTGAAAACCAGCTACAGCTTTCAGTGCTGGCAGCTTTCCTGTGGGCGCAATCTCTGGACATTTCCAATTTGGCAGCCGAGCTCTGCCAGAGACAGATACAGAGTCTTGCCCCCTTACCAAGCAAAGCGTTAGCAGAGCGCGAATGTATGTGTGGCAACGAATGCAGTTCCAAGGGACAGTGAAAACCAGCTACAGCTTTCAGTGCTGGCAGCTTTCCTGTGGGCGCAATCTCTGGACGTTTCCAATTTGGCAGCCGGGCTCTGCCAAAGAGAGATACAGAGTGTTGCCCCATTACGAAGCAATGCTTTTGTAGAGCGCGAATGTCTGTGTGGCAGCGAATGCAGTTCCAAGGGACAGTGAAAACCAGCTAGAGCTTTCAGTGCTGGCAGCTTTCCTGTGGGCGCAATCTCTGGACGTTTCCAATTTGGCAGCCGGGCTCTGCCAGACAGAGATACAGAGTGTTGCCCCCTTACCAAGCAAAGCTTTAGCAGAGCGCGAAAGTCTGTGTGGCAGCGAATGCAGTTCCAAGGGACAGTAAAAACCAGCTACAGCTTTCAGTGCTGGCAGCTTTCCTGTGGGCGCAATCTCTGGACGTTTCCAATTTGGCAGCCGGGCTCTGCCAGAGACAGATACAGAGTGTTGCCCCCTTACCAAGCAAAGCTTTAGCAGAGCGCGAATGTCTGTGTGGCAACGAATGCAGTTCCAAGGGACAGTGAAAACCAGCTAGAGCTTTCAGTGCTGGCAGCTTTCCTGTGGGCACAATCTCTGGACGTTTCCAATTTGGCAGCCGGGCTCTGCCAGAGAGAGATACAGAGTGTTGCCCCATTAGGAAGCAATGCTTTAGCAGAGCGCGAATGTCTGTGTGGCAGCGAATGCAGTTCCAAGGGACAGTGAAAACCAGCTACAGCTTTCAGTGCTGGCAGCTTTCCTGTGGGCGCAATCTCTGGACGTTTCCAATTTGGCAGCCGGGCTCTGCCAGAGAGAGATACAGACTGTTGCCCCATTACGAAGCAAAGCTTTAGCAGAGCGCGAATGTCTGTGTGGCAGCGAATGCAGTTCCAAGGGACAGTGAAAACCAGCTAGAGCTTTCAGTGCTGGCAGCTTTCCTGTGGGCGCAATCTCTGGACGTTTCCAATTTGGCAGCCGGGCTCTGCCAGAGAGAGATACAGAGTGTTGCCCCACTACGAAGCAATGCTTTAGCAGAGCGCGAATGTCTGTGTGGCAGCGAATGCAGTTCCAAGGGACAGTGAAAACCAGCTATAGCTTTCAGTGCTGGCAGCTTACCTGTGGGCGCAATCTCTGGACGTTTCCAATTTGGCAGCCGGGCTCTGCCAGAGACCGATGCAGAGTGTATCCCCCTTTCCAAGCAAAGCTCTATTAAAGCGCGAATGTCTGTGTGCCAGCGAATGCAGTTCCAAGGGACAGTGAAAAGCAGCTACAGCTTTCCGTGCTGGCAGCTTTCCTGTGGGCGCAATCTCTGGACGTTTCCATTTCGGCAGCCGGGCTCTGCCAGAGAGAGATACAGAGTGTTGACCCCTTACCAAGCAATGCTTTTGTAGAGCGCGAATGTCTGTGTGGCAGCGAATGCAGTTCCAAGGGACAGTGAAAACCAGCTACAGCTTTCAGTGCTGGCAGCTTTCCTGTGGGCGCAATCTCTGGACTTTTCCAATTTGGCAGCCGGGCTCTGCCAGAGAGAGATACAGAGTGTTGCCCCATTAGGAAGCAATGCTTTAGCAGAGCGCGAATGTCTGTGTGGCAGCGAATGCAGTTCCAAGGGACAGTGAAAACCAGCTACAGCTTTCAGTGCTGGCAGCTTTCCTGTGGGCGCAATATCTGGTTGCTTCCACTTTGGCAGCCGGGCTCTGCCAGAGAGAGATACAGAGTGTTGCACCATTACGAAGCAAAGCTTTAGCAGAGCGCGAATGTCTGTGTAGCAGCGAATGCAGTTCCAAGGGACAGTGAAAACCAGCTAGAGCTTTCAATGCTGGCAGCTTTCCTGTGGGCGCAATCTCTGGACGTTTCCAATTTGGCAGCCGGGCTCTGCCAGAGAGAGATACAGACTGTTGCCCCATTACGAAGCAAAGCTTTAGCAGAGCGCGAATGTCTGTGTGGCAGCGAATGCAGTTCCAAGGGACAGTGAAAACCAGCTAGAGCTTTCAGTGCTGGCAGCTTTCCTGTGGGCGCAATCTCTGGACGTTTCCAATTTGGCAGCCGGGCTCTGCCAGAGAGAGATACAGAGTGTTGCCCCACTACGAAGCAATGCTTTAGCAGAGCGCGAATGTCTGTGTGGCAGCGAATGCAGTTCCAAGGGACAGTGAAAACCAGCTATAGCTTTCAGTGCTGGCAGCTTACCTGTGGGCGCAATCTCTGGACGTTTCCAATTTGGCAGCCGGGCTCTGCCAGAGACAGATGCAGAGTGTATCCCCCTTTCCAAGCAAAGCTCTATTAAAGCGCGAATGTCTGTGTGCCAGCGAATGCAGTTCCAAGGGACAGTGAAAAGCAGCTACAGCTTTCCGTGCTGGCAGCTTTCCTGTGGGCGCAATCTCTGGACGTTTCCATTTCGGCAGCCGGGCTCTGCCATAGACAGATACAGAGTGTTGACCCCTTACCAAGCAATGCTTTTGTAGAGCGCGAATGTCTGTGTGGCAGCGAATGCAGTTCCAAGGGACAGTGAAAACCAGCTACAGCTTTCAGTGCTGGCAGCTTTCCTGTGGGCGCAATCTCTGGACTTTTCCAATTTGGCAGCCGGGCTCTGCCAGAGAGAGATACAGAGTGTTGCCCCATTAGGAAGCAATGCTTTAGCAGAGCGCGAATGTCTGTGTGGCAGCGAATGCAGTTCCAAGGGACAGTGAAAACCAGCTACAGCTTTCAGTGCTGGCAGCTTTCCTGTGGGCGCAATATCTGGTTGCTTCCACTTTGGCAGCCGGGCTCTGCCAGAGAGAGATACAGAGTGTTGCACCATTACGAAGCAAAGCTTTAGCAGAGCGCGAATGTCTGTGTAGCAGCGAATGCAGTTCCAAGGGACAGTGAAAACCAGCTAGAGCTTTCAATGCTGGCAGCTTTCCTGTGGGCGCAATCTCTGGACGTTTCCAATTTGGCAGCCGGGCTCTGCCAGAGAGAGATACAGACTGTTGCCCCATTACGAAGCAAAGCTTTAGCAGAGCGCGAATGTCTGTGTGGCAGCGAATGCAGTTCCAAGGCACAGTGAAAACCAGCTAGAGCTTTCAGTGCTGGCCACTTTCCTGTGGGCGCAATCTCTGGTTGCTTCCACTTTGGCAGCCGGGCTCTGCCAGAGAGAGATACAGAGTGTTGCACCATTACGAAGCAAAGCTTTAGCAGAGCGCGAATGTCTGTGTAGCAGCGAATGCAGTTCCAAGGGACAGTGAAAACCAGCTAGAGCTTTCAATGCTGGCAGCTTTCCTGTGGGCGCAATCTCTGGACGTTTCCAATTTGGCAGCCGGGATCTGCCAGAGAGAGATACAGAGTGTTGCCCCATTACGAAGCAAAGCTTTAGCAGAGCGCGAATGTCTGTGTGGCAGCGAATGCAGTTCCAAGGGACAGTGAAAACCAGCTACAGCTTTCAGTGCTGGCAGCTTTCCTGTGGGCGCAATCTCTGGACGTTTCCAATTCGGCAGCCGGGCTCTGCCAGAGAGAGATACAGAGTGTTGCCCCATTACGAAGCAATGCTTTAGCAGAGCACGAATGTCTGTCTATCAGCGAATGCAGTTCCAAGGGACAGTGAAAACCAGCTAGAGCTTTCAGTGCTGGCAGCTTTCCTGTGGGCGCAATCTCTGGACGCTTCCAATTTGGCAGCCGGGCTCTGCCAGAGACAGATACAGAGTGTTGCCCCATTAAGAAGCAATGCTTTTGTAGAGCGCGAATGTCTGTGTGGCAGCGAATGCAGTTCCAAGGGACTGTGAAAACCAGCTACAGCTTTCAGTGCTGACAGCTTTCCTGTGGGCGCAATCTCTGGACGTTTCCAATTTGGCAGCCGGGCTCTGCCAGAGAGAGATACAGAGTGTTGCCCCATTACGAAGCAATGCTTTTGTAGAGCGCGAATTTCTGTGTGGCAGCGAATGCAGTTCCAAGGGACAGTGAAAACCAGCTAGAGCTTTCAGTGCTGGCAGCTTTCCTGTGGGCGCAATCTCTGGACGTTTCCAATTTGGCAGCCGGGCTCTGCCAGAGAGAGATACAGAGTGTTGACCCATTACGAAGCAAAGCTTTAGCAGAGCGCGAATGTCTGTGTGGCAGCGAATGCAGTTCCAAGGGACAGTGAAAACCAGCTAGAGCTTTCAGTGCTGGCAGCTTTCCTGTGGGCGCAATCTCTGGACGTTTCCAATTTGGCAGCCGGGCTCTGCCAGAGACAGATACAGAGTGTTGCCCCCTTACCAAGCAAAGCTTTAGCAGAGCGCGAATGTCTGTGTGGCAGCGAATGCAGTTCCAAGGGACAGTGAAAACCAGCTACAGCTTTCAGTGCTGGCAGCTTTCCTGTGGGCGCAATCTCTCGACGTTTCCAATTTGGCAGCCGGGCTCTGCCAGAGACAGATACAGAGTGTTGCCCCCTTACCAAGCAAAGCTTTAGCAGAGCGCGAATGTCTGTGTGGCAACGAATGCAGTTCCAAGGGACAGTGAAAACCAGCTAGAGCTTTCAGTGCTGGCAGCTTTCCTGTGGGCGCAATCTCTGGACGTTTCCAATTTGGCAGCCGGGCTCTGCCAGAGAGAGATACAGAGTGTTGCCCCCTTACCAAGCAAAGCTTTAGCAGAGCGCGAATGTCTGTGTGGCAGCGAATGCAGTTCCAAGGGACAGTGAAAACCAGCTACAGCTTTCAGTGCTGGCAGCTTTCCTGTGGGCGCAATCTCCGGACGTTTCCAATTTGGCAGCCGGGCTCTGCCAGACAGAGATATAGAGTGTTGCCCCCTTACCAAGCAAAGCTTTAGCAGAGCGCGAATGTCTGTGTGGCAGCGAATGCAGTTCCAAGGGACAGTAAAAACCAGCTACAGCTTTCAGTGCTGGCCGCTTTCCTGTGGGCGCAATCTCTGGACGTTTCCAATTTGGCAGCCGGGCTCTGCCAGAGAGAGATACAGAGTGTTGCCCCTTTAGGAAGCAATGCTTTAGCAGAGCGCGATTGTCTGTGTGGCAACGAATGCAGTTCCAAGGGACAATGAAAACCAGCTACAGCTTCCACTGCTGGCAGCTTTCCTGTGGGCGCAATCTCTGGACGTTTCCAATTTGGCAGCCGGGCTCTGCCAGAGAGAGATACAGAGTGTTGCCCCATTACGAAGCAATGCTTTTGTAGAGCGCGAATGTCTGTGTGGCAGCGAATGCAGTTCCAAGGGACAGTGAAAACCAGCTAGAGCTTTCAGTGCTGGCAGCTTTCCTGTGGGCGCAATCTCTGGACGTTTCCAATTCGGCAGCCGGGCTCTGCCAGACAGTGATACAGAGTGTTGCCCCCTTACCAAGCAAAGCTTTAGCAGAGCGCGAATGTCTGTGTGGCAGCGAATGCAGTTCCAAGGGACAGTAAAAACCAGCTAGAGCTTTCAGTGCTGGCAGCTTTCCTGTGGGCGCAATCTCTGGACGTTTCCAATTTGGCAGCCGGGCTCTGCCAGAGACAGATACAGAGTGTTGCCCCATTAGGAAGCAATGCTTTAGCAGAGCGCGAATGTCTGTGTGGCAGCGAATGCAGTTCCAAGGGACAGTGAAAACCAGCTACAGCTTTCAGTGCTGGCAGCTTTCCTGTGGGCGCAATCTCTGGACATTTCCAATTTGGCAGCCGAGCTCTGCCAGAGACAGATACAGAGTCTTGCCCCCTTACCAAGCAAAGCGTTAGCAGAGCGCGAATGTATGTGTGGCAACGAATGCAGTTCCAAGGGACAGTGAAAACCAGCTACAGCTTTCAGTGCTGGCAGCTTTCCTGTGGGCGCAATCTCTGGACGTTTCCAATTTGGCAGCCGGGCTCTGCCAGACAGAGATACAGAGTGTTGCCCCATTACGAAGCAATGCTTTTGTAGAGCGCGAATGTCTGTGTGGCAGCGAATGCAGTTCCAAGGGACAGTGAAAACCAGCTAGAGCTTTCAGTGCTGGCAGCTTTCCTGTGGGCGCAATCTCTGGACGTTTCCAATTTGGCAGCCGGGCTCTGCCAGACAGAGATACAGAGTGTTGCCCCCTTACCAAGCAAAGCTTTAGCAGAGCGCGAAAGTCTGTGTGGCAGCGAATGCAGTTCCAAGGGACAGTAAAAACCAGCTACAGCTTTCAGTGCTGGCAGCTTTCCTGTGGGCGCAATCTCTGGACGTTTCCAATTTGGCAGCCGGGCTCTGCCAGAGACAGATACAGAGTGTTGCCCCCTTACCAAGCAAAGCTTTAGCAGAGCGCGAATGTCTGTGTGGCAACGAATGCAGTTCCAAGGGACAGTGAAAACCAGCTAGAGCTTTCAGTGCTGGCAGCTTTCCTGTGGGCACAATCTCTGGACGTTTCCAATTTGGCAGCCGGGCTCTGCCAGAGAGAGATACAGAGTGTTGCCCCATTAGGAAGCAATGCTTTAGCAGAGCGCGAATGTCTGTGTGGCAGCGAATGCAGTTCCAAGGGACAGTGAAAACCAGCTACAGCTTTCAGTGCTGGCAGCTTTCCTGTGGGCGCAATCTCTGGACGTTTCCAATTTGGCAGCCGGGCTCTGCCAGAGAGAGATACAGACTGTTGCCCCATTACGAAGCAAAGCTTTAGCAGAGCGCGAATGTCTGTGTGGCAGCGAATGCAGTTCCAAGGGACAGTGAAAACCAGCTAGAGCTTTCAGTGCTGGCAGCTTTCCTGTGGGCGCAATCTCTGGACGTTTCCAATTTGGCAGCCGGGCTCTGCCAGAGAGAGATACAGACTGTTGCCCCATTAGGAAGCAATGCTTTAGCAGAGCGCGAATGTCTGTGTGGCAGCGAATGCAGTTCCAAGGGACAGTGAAAACCAGCTACAGCTTTCAGTGCTGGCAGCTTTCCTGTGGGCGCAATCTCTGGACGTTTCCAATTTGGCAGCCGGGCTCTGCCAGAGAGAGATACAGACTGTTGCCCCATTACGAAGCAAAGCTTTAGCAGAGCGCGAATGTCTGTGTGGCAGCGAATGCAGTTCCAAGGGACAGTGAAAACCAGCTAGAGCTTTCAGTGCTGGCAGCTTTCCTGTGGGCGCAATCTCTGGACGTTTCCAATTTGGCAGCCGGGCTCTGCCAGAGAGAGATACAGACTGTTGCCCCATTACGAAGCAATGCTTTAGCAGAGCGCGAATGTCTGTGTGGCAGCGAATGCAGTTCCAGGGGACAGTGAAAACCAGCTAGAGCTTTCAGTGCTGGCAGCTTTCCTGTGGGCGCAATCTCTGGACGTTTCCAATTTGGCAGCCGGGCTCTGCCAGAGAGAGATACAGAGTGTTGCCCCACTACGAAGCAATGCTTTAGCAGAGCGCGAATGTCTGTGTGGCAGCGAATGCAGTTCCAAGGGACAGTGAAAACCAGCTATAGCTTTCAGTGCTGGCAGCTTACCTGTGGGCGCAATCTCTGGACGTTTCCAATTTGGCAGCCGGGCTCTGCCAGAGACAGATGCAGAGTGTATCCCCCTTTCCAAGCAAAGCTTTATTAAAGCGCGAATGTCTGTGTGCCAGCGAATGCAGTTCCAAGGGACAGTGAAAAGCAGGTACAGCTTTCCGTGCTGGCAGCTTTCCTGTGGGCGCAATCTCTGGACGTTTCCATTTCGGCAGCCGGGCTCTGCCAGAGAGAGATACAGAGTGTTGACCCCTTACCAAGCAATGCTTTTGTAGAGCGCGAATGTCTGTGTGGCAGCGAATGCAGTTCCAAGGGACAGTGAAAACCAGCTACAGCTTTCAGTGCTGGCAGCTTTCCTGTGGGCGCAATCTCTGGACGTTTCCAATTTGGCAGCCGGGCTCTGCCAGAGAGAGATACAGAGTGTTGCCCCATTAGGAAGCAATGCTTTAGCAGAGCGCGAATGTCTGTGTGGCAGCGAATGCAGTTCCAAGGGACAGTGAAAACCAGCTACAGCTTTCAGTGCTGGCAGCTTTCCTGTGGGCGCAATATCTGGACATTTCCAATTTGGCAGCCGGGCTCTGCCAGAGAGAGATACAGAGTGTTGCCCCATTACGAAGCAAAGCTTTAGCAGAGCGCGAATGTCTGTGTGGCAGCGAATGCAGTTCCAAGGGACAGTGAAAACCAGCTAGAGCTTTCAGTGCTGGCAACTTTCCTGTGGGCGCAATCTCTGGATGCTTCCAATTTGGCAGCCGGGCTCTGCCAGAGAGAGATACAGAGTGTTGCACCATTACGAAGCAAAGCTTTAGCAGAGCGCGAATGTCTGTGTAGCAGCGAATGCAGTTCCAAGGGACAGTGAAAACCAGCTAGAGCTTTCAATGCTGGCAGCTTTCCTGTGGGCGCAATCTCTGGACGTTTCCAATTTGGCAGCCGGGATCTGCCAGAGACAGATACAGAGTGTTGCCCCATTACGAAGCAATGCTTTTGTAGAGCGCGAATTTCTGTGTGGCAGCGAATGCAGTTCCAAGGGACAGTGAAAACCAGCTAGAGCTTTCAGTGCTGGCAGCTTTCCTGTGGGCGCAATCTCTGGACGTTTCCAATTTGGCAGCCGGGCTCTGCCAGAGAGAGATACAGAGTGTTGACCCATTACGAAGCAAAGCTTTAGCAGAGCGCGAATGTCTGTGTGGCAGCGAATGCAGTTCCAAGGGACAGTGAAAACCAGCTAGAGCTTTCAGTGCTGGCAGCTTTCCTGTGGGCGCAATCTCTGGACGTTTCCAATTCGGCAGCCGGGCTCTGCCAGACAGTGATACAGAGTGTTGCCCCCTTACCAAGCAAAGCTTTAGCAGAGCGCGAATGTCTGTGTGGCAGCGAATGCAGTTCCAAGGGACAGTAAAAACCAGCTAGAGCTTTCAGTGCTGGCAGCTTTCCTGTGGGCGCAATCTCTGGACGTTTCCAATTTGGCAGCCGGGCTCTGCCAGAGACAGATACAGAGTGTTGCCCCATTAGGAAGCAATGCTTTAGCAGAGCGCGAATGTCTGTGTGGCAGCGAATGCAGTTCCAAGGGACAGTGAAAACCAGCTACAGCTTTCAGTGCTGGCAGCTTTCCTGTGGGCGCAATCTCTGGACATTTCCAATTTGGCAGCCGAGCTCTGCCAGAGACAGATACAGAGTCTTGCCCCCTTACCAAGCAAAGCGTTAGCAGAGCGCGAATGTATGTGTGGCAACGAATGCAGTTCCAAGGGACAGTGAAAACCAGCTACAGCTTTCAGTGCTGGCAGCTTTCCTGTGGGCGCAATCTCTGGACGTTTCCAATTTGGCAGCCGGGCTCTGCCAGACAGAGATACAGAGTGTTGCCCCATTACGAAGCAATGCTTTTGTAGAGCGCGAATGTCTGTGTGGCAGCGAATGCAGTTCCAAGGGACAGTGAAAACCAGCTAGAGCTTTCAGTGCTGGCAGCTTTCCTGTGGGCGCAATCTCTGGACGTTTCCAATTTGGCAGCCGGGCTCTGCCAGACAGAGATACAGAGTGTTGCCCCATTACGAAGCAATGCTTTTGTAGAGCGCGAATGTCTGTGTGGCAGCGAATGCAGTTCCAAGGGACAGTAAAAACCAGCTACAGCTTTCAGTGCTGGCAGCTTTCCTGTGGGCGCAATCTCTGGACGTTTCCAATTTGGCAGCCGGGCTCTGCCAGAGACAGATACAGAGTGTTGCCCCCTTACCAAGCAAAGCTTTAGCAGAGCGCGAATGTCTGTGTGGCAACGAATGCAGTTCCAAGGGACAGTGAAAACCAGCTAGAGCTTTCAGTGCTGGCAGCTTTCCTGTGGGCACAATCTCTGGACGTTTCCAATTTGGCAGCCGGGCTCTGCCAGAGAGAGATACAGAGTGTTGCCCCATTAGGAAGCAATGCTTTAGCAGAGCGCGAATGTCTGTGTGGCAGCGAATGCAGTTCCAAGGGACAGTGAAAACCAGCTACAGCTTTCAGTGCTGGCAGCTTTCCTGTGGGCGCAATCTCTGGACGTTTCCAATTTGGCAGCCGGGCTCTGCCAGAGAGAGATACAGACTGTTGCCCCATTACGAAGCAAAGCTTTAGCAGAGCGCGAATGTCTGTGTGGCAGCGAATGCAGTTCCAAGGGACAGTGAAAACCAGCTAGAGCTTTCAGTGCTGGCAGCTTTCCTGTGGGCGCAATCTCTGGACGTTTCCAATTTGGCAGCCGGGCTCTGCCAGAGAGAGATACAGACTGTTGCCCCATTAGGAAGCAATGCTTTAGCAGAGCGCGAATGTCTGTGTGGCAGCGAATGCAGTTCCAAGGGACAGTGAAAACCAGCTACAGCTTTCAGTGCTGGCAGCTTTCCTGTGGGCGCAATCTCTGGACGTTTCCAATTTGGCAGCCGGGCTCTGCCAGAGAGAGATACAGACTGTTGCCCCATTACGAAGCAAAGCTTTAGCAGAGCGCGAATGTCTGTGTGGCAGCGAATGCAGTTCCAAGGGACAGTGAAAACCAGCTAGAGCTTTCAGTGCTGGCAGCTTTCCTGTGGGCGCAATCTCTGGACGTTTCCAATTTGGCAGCCGGGCTCTGCCAGAGAGAGATACAGACCGTTGCCCCATTACGAAGCAATGCTTTAGCAGAGCGCGAATGTCTGTGTGGCAGCGAATGCAGTTCCAGGGGACAGTGAAAACCAGCTAGAGCTTTCAGTGCTGGCAGCTTTCCTGTGGGCGCAATCTCTGGACGTTTCCAATTTGGCAGCCGGGCTCTGCCAGAGAGAGATACAGAGTGTTGCCCCACTACGAAGCAATGCTTTAGCAGAGCGCGAATGTCTGTGTGGCAGCGAATGCAGTTCCAAGGGACAGTGAAAACCAGCTATAGCTTTCAGTGCTGGCAGCTTACCTGTGGGCGCAATCTCTGGACGTTTCCAATTTGGCAGCCGGGCTCTGCCAGAGACAGATGCAGAGTGTATCCCCCTTTCCAAGCAAAGCTTTATTAAAGCGCGAATGTCTGTGTGCCAGCGAATGCAGTTCCAAGGGACAGTGAAAAGCAGCTACAGCTTTCCGTGCTGGCAGCTTTCCTGTGGGCGCAATCTCTGGACGTTTCCATTTCGGCAGCCGGGCTCTGCCAGAGAGAGATACAGAGTGTTGACCCCTTACCAAGCAATGCTTTTGTAGAGCGCGAATGTCTGTGTGGCAGCGAATGCAGTTCCAAGGGACAGTGAAAACCAGCTACAGCTTTCAGTGCTGGCAGCTTTCCTGTGGGCGCAATCTCTGGACGTTTCCAATTTGGCAGCCGGGCTCTGCCAGAGAGAGATACAGAGTGTTGCCCCATTAGGAAGCAATGCTTTAGCAGAGCGCGAATGTCTGTGTGGCAGCGAATGCAGTTCCAAGGGACAGTGAAAACCAGCTACAGCTTTCAGTGCTGGCAGCTTTCCTGTGGGCGCAATATCTGGACATTTCCAATTTGGCAGCCGGGCTCTGCCAGAGAGAGATACAGAGTGTTGCCCCATTACGAAGCAAAGCTTTAGCAGAGCGCGAATGTCTGTGTGGCAGCGAATGCAGTTCCAAGGGACAGTGAAAACCAGCTAGAGCTTTCAGTGCTGGCAACTTTCCTGTGGGCGCAATCTCTGGATGCTTCCAATTTGGCAGCCGGGCTCTGCCAGAGAGAGATACAGAGTGTTGCACCATTACGAAGCAAAGCTTTAGCAGAGCGCGAATGTCTGTGTAGCAGCGAATGCAGTTCCAAGGGACAGTGAAAACCAGCTAGAGCTTTCAATGCTGGCAGCTTTCCTGTGGGCGCAATCTCTGGACGTTTCCAATTTGGCAGCCGGGATCTGCCAGAGACAGATACAGAGTGTTGCCCCATTACGAAGCAATGCTTTTGTAGAGCGCGAATTTCTGTGTGGCAGCGAATGCAGTTCCAAGGGACAGTGAAAACCAGCTAGAGCTTTCAGTGCTGGCAGCTTTCCTGTGGGCGCAATCTCTGGACGTTTCCAATTTGGCAGCCGGGCTCTGCCAGAGAGAGATACAGAGTGTTGACCCATTACGAAGCAAAGCTTTAGCAGAGCGCGAATGTCTGTGTGGCAGCGAATGCAGTTCCAAGGGACAGTGAAAACCAGCTAGAGCTTTCAGTGCTGGCAGCTTTCCTGTGGGCGCAATCTCTGGACGTTTCCAATTTGGCAGCCGGGCTCTGCCAGAGACAGATACAGAGTGTTGCCCCCTTACCAAGCAAAGCTTTAGCAGAGCGCGAATGTCTGTGTGGCAGCGAATGCAGTTCCAAGGGACAGTGAAAACCAGCTACAGCTTTCAGTGCTGGCAGCTTTCCTGTGGGCGCAATCTCTCGACGTTTCCAATTTGGCAGCCGGGCTCTGCCAGAGACAGATACAGAGTGTTGCCCCCTTAAAAGCAAAGCTTTAGCAGAGCGCGAATGTCTGTGTGGCAACGAATGCAGTTCCAAGGGACAGTGAAAACCAGCTAGAGCTTTCAGTGCTGGCAGCTTTCCTGTGGGCGCAATCTCTGGACGTTTCCAATTTGGCAGCCGGGCTCTGCCAGAGAGAGATACAGAGTGTTGCCCCCTTACCAAGCAATGCTTTTGTAGAGCGCGAATGTCTGTGTGGCAGCGAATGCAGTTCCAAGGGACAGTGAAAACCAGCTACAGCTTTCAGTGCTGGCAGCTTTCCTGTGGGCGCAATCTCTGGACGTTTCCAATTTGGCAGCCGGGCTCTGCCAGAGAGAGATACAGAGTGTTGCCCCATTAGGAAGCAATGCTTTAGCAGAGCGCGAATGTCTGTGTGGCAGCGAATGCAGTTCCAAGGGACAGTGAAAACCAGCTACAGCTTTCAGTGCTGGCAGCTTTCCTGTGGGCGCAATATCTGGACATTTCCAATTTGGCAGCCGGGCTCTGCCAGAGAGAGATACAGAGTGTTGCCCCATTACGAAGCAAAGCTTTAGCAGAGCGCGAATGTCTGTGTGGCAGCGAATGCAGTTCCAAGGGACAGTGAAAACCAGCTAGAGCTTTCAGTGCTGGCAACTTTCCTGTGGGCGCAATCTCTGGATGCTTCCAATTTGGCAGCCGGGCTCTGCCAGAGAGAGATACAGAGTGTTGCACCATTACGAAGCAAAGCTTTAGCAGAGCGCGAATGTCTGTGTGGCAGCGAATGCAGTTCCAAGGGACAGTGAAAACCAGCTAGAGCTTTCAATGCTGGCAGCTTTCCTGTGGGCGCAATCTCTGGACGTTTCCAATTTGGCAGCCGGGATCTGCCAGAGACAGATACAGAGTGTTGCCCCATTACGAAGCAATGCTTTTGTAGAGCGCGAATTTCTGTGTGGCAGCGAATGCAGTTCCAAGGGACAGTGAAAACCAGCTAGAGCTTTCAGTGCTGGCAGCTTTCCTGTGGGCGCAATCTCTGGACGTTTCCAATTTGGCAGCCGGGCTCTGCCAGAGAGAGATACAGAGTGTTGACCCATTACGAAGCAAAGCTTTAGCAGAGCGCGAATGTCTGTGTGGCAGCGAATGCAGTTCCAAGGGACAGTGAAAACCAGCTAGAGCTTTCAGTGCTGGCAGCTTTCCTGTGGGCGCAATCTCTGGACGTTTCCAATTTGGCAGCCGGGCTCTGCCAGAGACAGATACAGAGTGTTGCCCCCTTACCAAGCAAAGCTTTAGCAGAGCGCGAATGTCTGTGTGGCAGCGAATGCAGTTCCAAGGGACAGTGAAAACCAGCTACAGCTTTCAGTGCTGGCAGCTTTCCTGTGGGCGCAATCTCTCGACGTTTCCAATTTGGCAGCCGGGCTCTGCCAGAGACAGATACAGAGTGTTGCCCCCTTAAAAGCAAAGCTTTAGCAGAGCGCGAATGTCTGTGTGGCAACGAATGCAGTTCCAAGGGACAGTGAAAACCAGCTAGAGCTTTCAGTGCTGGCAGCTTTCCTGTGGGCGCAATCTCTGGACGTTTCCAATTTGGCAGCCGGGCTCTGCCAGAGAGAGATACAGAGTGTTGCCCCATTAGGAAGCAAAGCTTTAGCAGAGCGCGAATGTCTGTGTGGCAGCGAATGCAGTTCCAAGGGACAGTGAAAACCAGCTACAGCTTTCAGTGCTGGCAGCTTTCCTGTGGGCGCAATCTCTGGACGTTTCCAATTTGGCAGCCGGGCTCTGCCAGACAGAGATATAGAGTGTTGCCCCCTTACCAAGCAAAGCTTTAGCAGAGCGCGAATGTCTGTGTGGCAGCGAATGCAGTTCCAAGGGACAGTAAAAACCAGCTACAGCTTTCAGTGCTGGCCGCTTTCCTGTGGGCGCAATCTCTGGACGTTTCCAATTTGGCAGCCGGGCTCTGCCAGAGAGAGATAAAGAGTGTTGCCCCTTTAGGAAGCAATGCTTTAGCAGAGCGCGAATGTCTGTGTGGCAACGAATGCAGTTCCAAGGGACAATGAAAACCAGCTACAGCTTCCACTGCTGGCAGCTTTCCTGTGGGCGCAATCTCTGGACGTTTCCAATTTGGCAGCCGGGCTCTGCCAGAGAGAGATACAGAGTGTTGCCCCATTAGGAAGCAATGCTTTAGCAGAGCGCGAATGTCTGTGTGGCAGCGAATGCAGTTCCAAGGGACAGTGAAAACCAGCTAGAGCTTTCAGTGCTGGCAGCTTTCCTGTGGGCGCAATCTCTGGACGTTTCCAATTTGGCAGCTGGGCTCTGCCAGAGAGAGATACAGAATGTTGCCCTATTACGAAGCAAAGCTTTAGCAGAGCGCGAATGTCTGTGTGGCAGCGAATGCAGTTCCAAGGGACAGTGAAAACCAGCTAGAGCTTTCAGTGCTGGCAGCTTTCCTGTGGGCGCAATCTCTGGATGTTTCCAATTCGGCAGCCGGGCTCTGCCAGAGAGAGATACAGAGTGTTGCCCCATTACGAAGCAATGCTTTAGCAGAGCGCGAATTTCTGTCTATCAGCGAATGCAGTTCCAAGGGACAGTGAAAACCAGCTAGAGCTTTCAGTGCTGGCAGCTTTCCTGTGGGCGCAATCTCTGGACGCTTCCAATTTGGCAGCCGGGCTCTGCCAGAGACAGATACAGAGTGTTGCCCCATTAAGAAGCAATGTTTTTGTAGAGCGCGAATGTCTGTGTGGCAGCGAATGCAGTTCCAAGGGACTGTGAAAACCAGCTACAGCTTTCAGTGCTGACAGCTTTCCTGTGGGCGCAATCTCTGGACGTTTCCAATTTGGCAGCCGGGCTCTGCCAGAGAGAGATACAGAGTGTTGCCCCATTACGAAGCAATGCTTTTGTAGAGCGCGAATTTCTGTGTGGCAGCGAATGCAGTTCCAAGGGACAGTGAAAACCAGCTAGAGCTTTCAGTGCTGGCAGCTTTCCTGTGGGCGCAATCTCTGGACGTTTCCAATTTGGCAGCCGGGCTCTGCCAGAGAGAGATACAGAGTTTTGCCCCATTAGGAAGCAATGCTTTAGCAGAGCGCGAATGTGTGTGTGGCAGCGAATGCAGTTCCAAGGGACAGTAAAAACCAGCTAGAGCTTTCAGTGCTGGCAGCTTTCCTGTGGGCGCAATCTCTGGACGTTTCCAATTTGGCAGCCGGGCTCTGCCAGAGACAGATACAGAGTGTTGCCCCATTAGGAAGCAAAGCTTTAGCAGAGCGCGAATGTCTGTGTGGCAGCGAATGCAGTTCCAAGGGACAGTGAAAACCAGCTAGAGCTTTCAGTGCTGGCAGCTTTCCTGTGGGCGCAATCTCTCGACGTTTCCAATTTGGCAGCCGGGCTCTGCCAGAGACAGATACAGAGTGTTGCCCCATTAGGAAGCAATGCTTTAGCAGAGCGCGAATGTCTGTTTGGCAGCGAATGCAGTTCCAAGGGACAGTGAAAACCAGCTAGAGCTTTCAGTGCTGGCAGCTTTCCTGTGGGCGCAATCTCTGGACGTTTCCAATTTGGCAGCCGGGCTCTGCCAGAGACAGATACAGAGTGTTGCCCCCTTACCAAGCAAATCTTTAGCAGAGCGCGAATGTCTGTGTGGCAGCGAATGCAGTTCCAAGGGACAGTGAAAACCAGCTAGAGCTTTCAGTTCTGGCAGCTTTCCTGTGGGCGCAATCTCTGGACGTTTCCAATTTGGCAGCCGGGCTCTGCCAGAGAGAGATACAGAGTGTTGCCCCATTAGGAAGCAATGCTTTAGCAGAGCGCGAATGTCTGTGTGGCAGCGAATGCAGTTCCAAGGGACAGTGAAAACCAGCTACAGCTTTCAGTGCTGGCAGCTTTCCTGTGGGCGCAATCTCTGGACGTTTCCAATTCGGCAGCCGGGCTCTGCCAGAGACAGATACAGAGTGTTGCCCCCTTACCAAGCAATGCTTTAGCAGAGCGCGAATGTCTGTGTGGCAGCGAATGCAGTTCCAAGGGACAGTGAAAACCAGCTAGAGCTTTCAGTGCTGGCAGCTTTCCTGTGGGCGCAATCTCTGGACGTTTCCAATTCGGCAGCCGGGCTCTGCCAGACAGTGATACAGAGTGTTGCCCCCTTACCAAGCAAAGCTTTAGCAGAGCGCGAATGTCTGTGTGGCAGCGAATGCAGTTCCAAGGGACAGTAAAAACCAGCTAGAGCTTTCAGTGCTGGCAGCTTTCCTGTGGGCGCAATCTCTGGACGTTTCCAATTTGGCAGCCGGGCTCTGCCAGAGAGAGATACAGAGTGTTGCCCCATTAGGAAGCAATGCTTTAGCAGAGCGCGAATGTCTGTGTGGCAGCGAATGCAGTTCCAAGGGACAGTGAAAACCAGCTAGAGCTTTCAGTGCTGGCAGCTTTCCTGTGGGCGCAATCTCTGGACGTTTCCAATTCGGCAGCCGGGCTCTGCCAGAGACAGATACAGAGTGTTGCCCCATATAGGAAGCAATGCTTTAGCAGAGTGCGAATGTCTGTGTGGCAGCGAATGCAGTTCCAAGGGACAGTGAAAACCAGCTAGAGCTTTCAGTGCTGGCACCTTTCCTGTGGGCGCAATCTCTGGACGTTTCCAATTTGGCAGCCGGGCTCTGCCAGAGAGAGATACAGAGTGTTGCCCCATTAGGAAGCAATGCTTTAGCAGAACGCGAATGTGTGTGTGGCAGCGAATGCAGTTCCAAGGGACAGTGAAAACCAGCTACAGCTTTCAGTGCTGGCAGCTTTCCTGTGGGCGCAATCTCTGGACGTTTCCAATTTGGCAGCCGGGCTCTGCCAGAGAGAGATACAGAGTGTTGCCCCATTACGAAGCAAAGCTTTAGCAGAGCGCGAATGTCTGTGTAGCAGCGGATGCAGTTCCAAGGGACAGTGAAAACCAGCTAGAGCTTTCAGTGCTGGCAGCTTTCCTGTGGGCGCAATCTCTGGACGTTTCCAATTCGGCAGCCGGGCTCTGCCAGAGAGAGATACAGAGTGTTGCCCCATTACGAAGCAATGCTTTTGTAGAGCGCGAATGTCTGTGTGGCAGCGAATGCAGTTCCAAGGGACAGTGAAAACCAGCTACAGCTTTCAGTGCTGGCAGCTTTCCTGTGGGCGCAATCTCTGGACATTTCCAATTTGGCAGCCGAGCTCTGCCAGAGACAGATACAGAGTCTTGCCCCCTTACCAAGCAAAGCTTTAGCAGAGCGCGAATGTATGTGTGGCAACGAATGCAGTTCCAAGGGACAGTGAAAACCAGCTACAGCTTTCAGTGCTGGCAGCTTTCCTGTGGGCGCAATCTCTGGACGTTTCCAATTTGGCAGCCGGGCTCTGCCAGAGACAGATACAGAGTGTTGCCCCATTACGAAGCAATGCTTTTGTAGAGCGCGAATGTCTGTGTGGCAGCGAATGCAGTTCCAAGGGACAGTGAAAACCAGCTAGAGCTTTCAGTGCTGGCAGCTTTCCTGTGGGCGCAATCTCTGGACGTTTCCAATTCGGCAGCCGGGCTCTGCCAGACAGTGATACAGAGTGTTGCCCCCTTACCAAGCAAAGCTTTAGCAGAGCGCGAATGTCTGTGTGGCAGCGAATGCAGTTCCAAGGGACAGTAAAAACCAGCTAGAGCTTTCAGTGCTGGCAGCTTTCCTGTGGGCGCAATCTCTGGACGTTTCCAATTTGGCAGCCGGGCTCTGCCAGAAACAGATACAGAGTGTTGCCCCATTAGGAAGCAATGCTTTAGCAGAGCGCGAATGTCTGTGTGGCAGCGAATGCAGTTCCAAGGGACAGTGAAAACCAGCTACAGCTTTCAGTGCTGGCAGCTTTCCTGTGGGCGCAATCTCTGGACATTTCCAATTTGGCAGCCGAGCTCTGCCAGAGACAGATACAGAGTCTTGCCCCCTTACCAAGCAAAGCGTTAGCAGAGCGCGAATGTATGTGTGGCAACGAATGCAGTTCCAAGGGACAGTGAAAACCAGCTACAGCTTTCAGTGCTGGCAGCTTTCCTGTGGGCGCAATCTCTGGACGTTTCCAATTTGGCAGCCGGGCTCTGCCAAAGAGAGATACAGAGTGTTGCCCCATTACGAAGCAATGCTTTTGTAGAGCGCGAATGTCTGTGTGGCAGCGAATGCAGTTCCAAGGGACAGTGAAAACCAGCTAGAGCTTTCAGTGCTGGCAGCTTTCCTGTGGGCGCAATCTCTGGACGTTTCCAATTTGGCAGCCGGGCTCTGCCAGACAGAGATACAGAGTGTTGCCCCCTTACCAAGCAAAGCTTTAGCAGAGCGCGAAAGTCTGTGTGGCAGCGAATGCAGTTCCAAGGGACAGTAAAAACCAGCTACAGCTTTCAGTGCTGGCAGCTTTCCTGTGGGCGCAATCTCTGGACGTTTCCAATTTGGCAGCCGGGCTCTGCCAGAGACAGATACAGAGTGTTGCCCCCTTACCAAGCAAAGCTTTAGCAGAGCGCGAATGTCTGTGTGGCAACGAATGCAGTTCCAAGGGACAGTGAAAACCAGCTACAGCTTTCAGTGCTGCCAGCTTTCCTGTGGGCACAATCTCTGGACGTTTCCAATTTGGCAGCCGGGCTCTGCCAGAGAGAGATACAGAGTGTTGCCCCATTAGGAAGCAATGCTTTAGCAGAGCGCGAATGTCTGTGTGGCAGCGAATGCAGTTCCAAGGGACAGTGAAAACCAGCTACAGCTTTCAGTGCTGGCAGCTTTCCTGTGGGCGCAATCTCTGGACGTTTCCAATTTGGCAGCCGGGCTCTGCCAGAGAGAGATACAGACTGTTGCCCCATTACGAAGCAAAGCTTTAGCAGAGCGCGAATGTCTGTGTGGCAGCGAATGCAGTTCCAAGGGACAGTGAAAACCAGCTAGAGCTTTCAGTGCTGGCAGCTTTCCTGTGGGCGCAATCTCTGGACGTTTCCAATTTGGCAGCCGGGCTCTGCCAGAGAGAGATACAGAGTGTTGCCCCACTACGAAGCAATGCTTTAGCAGAGCGCGAATGTCTGTGTGGCAGCGAATGCAGTTCCAAGGGACAGTGAAAACCAGCTAGAGCTTTCAGTGCTGGCAGCTTTCCTGTGGGCGCAATCTCTGGACGTTTCCAATTTGGCAGCCGGGCTCTGCCAGAAACAGATACAGAGTGTTGCCCCATTAGGAAGCAATGCTTTAGCAGAGCGCGAATGTCTGTGTGGCAGCGAATGCAGTTCCAAGGGACAGTGAAAACCAGCTACAGCTTTCAGTGCTGGCAGCTTTCCTGTGGGCGCAATCTCTGGACATTTCCAATTTGGCAGCCGAGCTCTGCCAGAGACAGATACAGAGTCTTGCCCCCTTACCAAGCAAAGCGTTAGCAGAGCGCGAATGTATGTGTGGCAACGAATGCAGTTCCAAGGGACAGTGAAAACCAGCTACAGCTTTCAGTGCTGGCAGCTTTCCTGTGGGCGCAATCTCTGGACGTTTCCAATTTGGCAGCCGGGCTCTGCCAAAGAGAGATACAGAGTGTTGCCCCATTACGAAGCAATGCTTTTGTAGAGCGCGAATGTCTGTGTGGCAGCGAATGCAGTTCCAAGGGACAGTGAAAACCAGCTAGAGCTTTCAGTGCTGGCAGCTTTCCTGTGGGCGCAATCTCTGGACGTTTCCAATTTGGCAGCCGGGCTCTGCCAGACAGAGATACAGAGTGTTGCCCCCTTACCAAGCAAAGCTTTAGCAGAGCGCGAAAGTCTGTGTGGCAGCGAATGCAGTTCCAAGGGACAGTAAAAACCAGCTACAGCTTTCAGTGCTGGCAGCTTTCCTGTGGGCGCAATCTCTGGACGTTTCCAATTTGGCAGCCGGGCTCTGCCAGAGACAGATACAGAGTGTTGCCCCCTTACCAAGCAAAGCTTTAGCAGAGCGCGAATGTCTGTGTGGCAACGAATGCAGTTCCAAGGGACAGTGAAAACCAGCTACAGCTTTCAGTGCTGGCAGCTTTCCTGTGGGCACAATCTCTGGACGTTTCCAATTTGGCAGCCGGGCTCTGCCAGAGAGAGATACAGAGTGTTGCCCCATTAGGAAGCAATGCTTTAGCAGAGCGCGAATGTCTGTGTGGCAGCGAATGCAGTTCCAAGGGACAGTGAAAACCAGCTACAGCTTTCAGTGCTGGCAGCTTTCCTGTGGGCGCAATCTCTGGACGTTTCCAATTTGGCAGCCGGGCTCTGCCAGAGAGAGATACAGACTGTTGCCCCATTACGAAGCAAAGCTTTAGCAGAGCGCGAATGTCTGTGTGGCAGCGAATGCAGTTCCAAGGGACAGTGAAAACCAGCTAGAGCTTTCAGTGCTGGCAGCTTTCCTGTGGGCGCAATCTCTGGACGTTTCCAATTTGGCAGCCGGGCTCTGCCAGAGAGAGATACAGAGTGTTGCCCCACTACGAAGCAATGCTTTAGCAGAGCGCGAATGTCTGTGTGGCAGCGAATGCAGTTCCAAGGGACAGTGAAAACCAGCTATAGCTTTCAGTGCTGGCAGCTTACCTGTGGGCGCAATCTCTGGACGTTTCCAATTTGGCAGCCGGGCTCTGCCAGAGACAGATGCAGAGTGTATCCCCCTTTCCAAGCAAAGCTTTATTAAAGCGCGAATGTCTGTGTGCCAGCGAATGCAGTTCCAAGGGACAGTGAAAAGCAGCTACAGCTTTCCGTGCTGGCAGCTTTCCTGTGGGCGCAATCTCTGGACGTTTCCATTTCGGCAGCCGGGCTCTGCCAGAGAGAGATACAGAGTGTTGACCCCTTACCAAGCAATGCTTTTGTAGAGCGCGAATGTCTGTGTGGCAGCGAATGCAGTTCCAAGGGACAGTGAAAACCAGCTACAGCTTTCAGTGCTGGCAGCTTTCCTGTGGGCGCAATCTCTGGACGTTTCCAATTTGGCAGCCGGGCTCTGCCAGAGAGAGATACAGAGTGTTGCCCCATTAGGAAGCAATGCTTTAGCAGAGCGCGAATGTCTGTGTGGCAGCGAATGCAGTTCCAAGGGACAGTGAAAACCAGCTACAGCTTTCATTGCTGGCAGCTTTCCTGTGGGCGCAATATCTGGACATTTCCAATTTGGCAGCCGGGCTCTGCCAGAGAGAGATACAGAGTGTTGCCCCATTACGAAGCAAAGCTTTAGCAGAGCGCGAATGTCTGTGTGGCAGCGAATGCAGTTCCAAGGCACAGTGAAAACCAGCTAGAGCTTTCAGTGCTGGCAACTTTCCTGTGGGCGCAATCTCTGGATGCTTCCAATTTGGCAGCCGGGCTCTGCCAGAGAGAGATACAGAGTGTTGCACCATTACGAAGCAAAGCTTTAGCAGAGCGCGAATGTCTGTGTAGCAGCGAATGCAGTTCCAAGGGACAGTGAAAACCAGCTAGAGCTTTCAGTGCTGGCAGCTTTCCTGTGGGCGCAATCTCTGGACGTTTCCAATTTGGCAGCCGGGATCTGCCAGAGACAGATACAGAGTGTTGCCCCATTACGAAGCAAAGCTTTAGCAGAGCGCGAATGTCTGTGTGGCAGCGAATGCAGTTCCAAGGGACAGTGAAAACCAGCTACAGCTTTCAGTGCTGGCAGCTTTCCTGTGGGCGCAATCTCTGGACGTTTCCAATTCGGCAGCCGGGCTCTGCCAGAGAGAGATACAGAGTGTTGCCCCATTACGAAGCAATGCTTTAGCAGAGCACGAATGTCTGTCTATCAGCGAATGCAGTTCCAAGGGACAGTGAAAACCAGCTAGAGCTTTCAGTGCTGGCAGCTTTCCTGTGGGCGCAATCTCTGGACGCTTCCAATTTGGCAGCCGGGCTCTGCCAGAGACAGATACAGAGTGTTGCCCCATTAAGAAGCAATGCTTTTGTAGAGCGCGAATGTCTGTGTGGCAGCGAATGCAGTTCCAAGGGACTGTGAAAACCAGCTACAGCTTTCAGTGCTGACAGCTTTCCTGTGGGCGCAATCTCTGGACGTTTCCAATTTGGCAGCCGGGCTCTGCCAGAGAGAGATACAGAGTGTTGCCCCATTACGAAGCAATGCTTTTGTAGAGCGCGAATTTCTGTGTGGCAGCGAATGCAGTTCCAAGGGACAGTGAAAACCAGCTAGAGCTTTCAGTGCTGGCAGCTTTCCTGTGGGCGCAATCTCTGGACGTTTCCAATTTGGCAGCCGGGCTCTGCCAGAGACAGATACAGAGTGTTGCCCCCTTACCAAGCAAATCTTTAGCAGAGCGCGAATGTCTGTGTGGCAGCGAATGCAGTTCCAAGGAACAGTGAAAACCAGCTAGAGCTTTCAGTGCTGGCAGCTTTCCTGTGGGCGCAATCTCTGGACGTTTCCAATTTGGCAGCCGGGCTCTGCCAGAGAGAGATACAGAGTGTTGCCCCATTAGGAAGCAATGCTTTAGCAGAGCGCGAATGTCTGTGTGGCAGCGAATGCAGTTCCAAGGGACAGTGAAAACCAGCTACAGCTTTCAGTGCTGGCAGCTTTCCTGTGGGCGCAATCTCTGGACGTTTCCAATTCGGCAGCCGGGCTCTGCCAGAGACAGATACAGAGTGTTGCCCCCTTACCAAGCAATGCTTTAGCAGAGCGCGAATGTCTGTGTGGCAGCGAATGCAGTTCCAAGGGACAGTGAAAACCAGCTAGAGCTTTCAGTGCTGGCAGCTTTCCTGTGGGCGCAATCTCTGGACGTTTCCAATTCGGCAGCCGGGCTCTGCCAGACAGTGATACAGAGTGTTGCCCCCTTACCAAGCAAAGCTTTAGCAGAGCGCGAATGTCTGTGTGGCAGCGAATGCAGTTCCAAGGGACAGTAAAAACCAGCTAGAGCTTTCAGTGCTGGCAGCTTTCCTGTGGGCGCAATCTCTGGACGTTTCCAATTTGGCAGCCGGGCTCTGCCAGAGAGAGATACAGAGTGTTGCCCCATTAGGAAGCAATGCTTTAGCAGAGCGCGAATGTCTGTGTGGCAGCGAATGCAGTTCCAAGGGACAGTGAAAACCAGCTAGAGCTTTCAGTGCTGGCAGCTTTCCTGTGGGCGCAATCTCTGGACGTTTCCAATTCGGCAGCCGGGCTCTGCCAGAGACAGATACAGAGTGTTGCCCCATATAGGAAGCAATGCTTTAGCAGAGTGCGAATGTCTGTGTGGCAGCGAATGCAGTTCCAAGGGACAGTGAAAACCAGCTAGAGCTTTCAGTGCTGGCAGCTTTCCTGTGGGCGCAATCTCTGGACGTTTCCAATTCGGCAGCCGGGCTCTGCCAGAGAGAGATACAGAGTGTTGCCCCATTACGAAGCAATGCTTTTGTAGAGCGCGAATGTCTGTGTGGCAGCGAATGCAGTTCCAAGGGACAGTGAAAACCAGCTACAGCTTTCAGTGCTGGCAGCTTTCCTGTGGGCGCAATCTCTGGACATTTCCAATTTGGCAGCCGAGCTCTGCCAGAGACAGATACAGAGTCTTGCCCCCTTACCAAGCAAAGCTTTAGCAGAGCGCGAATGTATGTGTGGCAACGAATGCAGTTCCAAGGGACAGTGAAAACCAGCTACAGCTTTCAGTGCTGGCAGCTTTCCTGTGGGCGCAATCTCTGGACGTTTCCAATTTGGCAGCCGGGCTCTGCCAGAGACAGATACAGAGTGTTGCCCCATTACGAAGCAATGCTTTTGTAGAGCGCGAATGTCTGTGTGGCAGCGAATGCAGTTCCAAGGGACAGTGAAAACCAGCTAGAGCTTTCAGTGCTGGCAGCTTTCCTGTGGGCGCAATCTCTGGACGTTTCCAATTCGGCAGCCGGGCTCTGCCAGACAGTGATACAGAGTGTTGCCCCCTTACCAAGCAAAGCTTTAGCAGAGCGCGAATGTCTGTGTGGCAGCGAATGCAGTTCCAAGGGACAGTAAAAACCAGCTAGAGCTTTCAGTGCTGGCAGCTTTCCTGTGGGCGCAATCTCTGGACGTTTCCAATTTGGCAGCCGGGCTCTGCCAGAGACAGATACAGAGTGTTGCCCCATTAGGAAGCAATGCTTTAGCAGAGCGCGAATGTCTGTGTGGCAGCGAATGCAGTTCCAAGGGACAGTGAAAACCAGCTACAGCTTTCAGTGCTGGCAGCTTTCCTGTGGGCGCAATCTCTGGACATTTCCAATTTGGCAGCCGAGCTCTGCCAGAGACAGATACAGAGTCTTGCCCCCTTACCAAGCAAAGCGTTAGCAGAGCGCGAATGTATGTGTGGCAACGAATGCAGTTCCAAGGGACAGTGAAAACCAGCTACAGCTTTCAGTGCTGGCAGCTTTCCTGTGGGCGCAATCTCTGGACGTTTCCAATTTGGCAGCCGGGCTCTGCCAAAGAGAGATACAGAGTGTTGCCCCATTACGAAGCAATGCTTTTGTAGAGCGCGAATGTCTGTGTGGCAGCGAATGCAGTTCCAAGGGACAGTGAAAACCAGCTAGAGCTTTCAGTGCTGGCAGCTTTCCTGTGGGCGCAATCTCTGGACGTTTCCAATTTGGCAGCCGGGCTCTGCCAGACAGAGATACAGAGTGTTGCCCCCTTACCAAGCAAAGCTTTAGCAGAGCGCGAAAGTCTGTGTGGCAGCGAATGCAGTTCCAAGGGACAGTAAAAACCAGCTACAGCTTTCAGTGCTGGCAGCTTTCCTGTGGGCGCAATCTCTGGACGTTTCCAATTTGGCAGCCGGGCTCTGCCAGAGACAGATACAGAGTGTTGCCCCCTTACCAAGCAAAGCTTTAGCAGAGCGCGAATGTCTGTGTGGCAACGAATGCAGTTCCAAGGGACAGTGAAAACCAGCTACAGCTTTCAGTGCTGGCAGCTTTCCTGTGGGCACAATCTCTGGACGTTTCCAATTTGGCAGCCGGGCTCTGCCAGAGAGAGATACAGAGTGTTGCCCCATTAGGAAGCAATGCTTTAGCAGAGCGCGAATGTCTGTATGGCAGCGAATGCAGTTCCAAGGGACAGTGAAAACCAGCTACAGCTTTCAGTGCTGGCAGCTTTCCTGTGGGCGCAATCTCTGGACGTTTCCAATTTGGCAGCCGGGCTCTGCCAGAGAGAGATACAGACTGTTGCCCCATTACGAAGCAAAGCTTTAGCAGAGCGCGAATGTCTGTGTGGCAGCGAATGCAGTTCCAAGGGACAGTGAAAACCAGCTAGAGCTTTCAGTGCTGGCAGCTTTCCTGTGGGCGCAATCTCTGGACGTTTCCAATTTGGCAGCCGGGCTCTGCCAGAGAGAGATACAGAGTGTTGCCCCACTACGAAGCAATGCTTTAGCAGAGCGCGAATGTCTGTGTGGCAGCGAATGCAGTTCCAAGGGACAGTGAAAACCAGCTATAGCTTTCAGTGCTGGCAGCTTACCTGTGGGCGCAATCTCTGGACGTTTCCAATTTGGCAGCCGGGCTCTGCCAGAGACAGATGCAGAGTGTATCCCCCTTTCCAAGCAAAGCTTTATTAAAGCGCGAATGTCTGTGTGCCAGCGAATGCAGTTCCAAGGGACAGTGAAAAGCAGCTACAGCTTTCCGTGCTGGCAGCTTTCCTGTGGGCGCAATCTCTGGACGTTTCCATTTCGGCAGCCGGGCTCTGCCAGAGAGAGATACAGAGTGTTGACCCCTTACCAAGCAATGCTTTTGTAGAGCGCGAATGTCTGTGTGGCAACGAATGCAGTTCCAAGGGACAGTGAAAACCAGCTACAGCTTTCAGTGCTGGCAGCTTTCCTGTGGGCGCAATCTCTGGACGTTTCCAATTTGGCAGCCGGGCTCTGCCAGAGAGAGATACAGAGTGTTGCCCCATTAGGAAGCAATGCTTTAGCAGAGCGCGAATGTCTGTGTGGCAGCGAATGCAGTTCCAAGGGACAGTGAAAACCAGCTACAGCTTTCATTGCTGGCAGCTTTCCTGTGGGCGCAATATCTGGACATTTCCAATTTGGCAGCCGGGCTCTGCCAGAGAGAGATACAGAGTGTTGCCCCATTACGAAGCAAAGCTTTAGCAGAGCGCGAATGTCTGTGTAGCAGCGAATGCAGTTCCAAGGCACAGTGAAAACCAGCTAGAGCTTTCAGTGCTGGCAACTTTCCTGTGGGCGCAATCTCTGGATGCTTCCAATTTGGCAGCCGGGCTCTGCCAGAGAGAGATACAGAGTGTTGCACCATTACGAAGCAAAGCTTTAGCAGAGCGCGAATGTCTGTGTAGCAGCGAATGCAGTTCCAAGGGACAGTGAAAACCAGCTACAGCTTTCAGTGCTGGCAGCTTTCCTGTGGGCGCAATCTCTGGACGTTTCCAATTTGGCAGCCGGGATCTGCCAGAGACAGATACAGAGTGTTGCCCCATTACGAAGCAAAGCTTTAGCAGAGCGCGAATGTCTGTGTGGCAGCGAATGCAGTTCCAAGGGACAGTGAAAACCAGCTACAGCTTTCAGTGCTGGCAGCTTTCCTGTGGGCGCAATCTCTGGACGTTTCCAATTCGGCAGCCGGGCTCTGCCAGAGAGAGATACAGAGTGTTGCCCCATTACGAAGCAATGCTTTAGCAGAGCATGAATGTCTGTCTATCAGCGAATGCAGTTCCAAGGGACAGTGAAAACCAGCTAGAGCTTTCAGTGCTGGCAGCTTTCCTGTGGGCGCAATCTCTGGACGCTTCCAATTTGGCAGCCGGGCTCTGCCAGAGAGAGATACAGAGTGTTGCCCCATTACGAAGCAATGCTTTTGTAGAGCGCGAATTTCTGTGTGGCAGCGAATGCAGTTCCAAGGGACAGTGAAAACCAGCTAGAGCTTTCAGTGCTGGCAGCTTTCCTGTGGGCGCAATCTCTGGACGTTTCCAATTTGGCAGCCGGGCTCTGCCAGAGAGAGATACAGAGTGTTGCCCCATTACGAAGCAATGCTTTAGCAGAGCGCGAATGTGTGTGTGGCAGCGAATGCAGTTCCAAGGGACAGTGAAAACCAGCTAGAGCTTTCAGTGCTGGCAGCTTTCCTGTGGGCGCAATCTCTCGACGTTTCCAATTTGGCAGCCGGGCTCTGCCAGAGAGAGATACAGAGTGTTGACCCATTACGAAGCAAAGCTTTAGCAGAGCGCGAATGTCTGTGTGGCAGCGAATGCAGTTCCAAGGGACAGTGAAAACCAGCTAAAGCTTTCAGTGCTGGCAGCTTTCCTGTGGGCGCAATCTCTGGACGTTTCCAATTTGGCAGCCGGGCTCTGCCAGAGACAGATACAGAGTGTTGCCCCCTTACCAAGCAAAGCTTTAGCAGAGCGCGAATGTCTGTGTGGCAGCGAATGCAGTTCCAAGGGACAGTGAAAACCAGCTACAGCATTCAGTGCTGGCAGCTTTCCTGTGGGCGCAATCTCTCGACGTTTCCAATTTGGCAGCCGGGCTCTGCCAGAGACAGATACAGAGTGTTGCCCCCTTACCAAGCAAAGCTTTAGCAGAGCGCGAATGTGTGTGTGGCAGCGAATGCAGTTCCAAGGGACAGTGAAAACCAGCTAGAGCTTTCAGTGCTGGCAGCTTTCCTGTGGGCGCAATCTCTGGACGTTTCCAATTTGGCAGCCGGGCTCTGCCAAAGAGAGATACAGAGTGTTGCCCCCTTACCAAGCAAAGCTTTAGCAGAGCGCGAATGTCTGTGTGGCAGCGAATGCAGTTCCAAGGGACAGTGAAAACCAGCTACAGCTTTCAGTGCTGGCAGCTTTCCTGTGGGCGCAATCTCTGGACGTTTCCAATTTGGCAGCCGGGCTCTGCCAGACAGAGATATAGAGTGTTGCCCCCTTACCAAGCAAAGCTTTAGCAGAGCGCGAATGTCTGTGTGGCAGCGAATGCAGTTCCAAGGGACAGTAAAAACCAGCTACAGCTTTCAGTGCTGGCCGCTTTCCTGTGGGCGCAATCTCTGGACGTTTCCAATTTGGCAGCCGGGCTCTGCCAGAGAGAGATACAGAGTGTTGCCCCATTAGGAAGCAATGCTTTAGCAGAGCGCGAATGTCTGTGTGGCAACGAATGCAGTTCCAAGGGACAATGAAAACCAGCTACAGCTTCCACTGCTGGCAGCTTTCCTGTGGGCGCAATCTCTGGACGTTTCCAATTTGGCAGCCGGGCTCTGCCAGAGAGAGATACAGAGTGTTGCCCCATTAGGAAGCAATGCTTTAGCAGAGCGCGAATGTCTGTGTGGCAGCGAATGCAGTTCCAAGGGACAGTGAAAACCAGCTAGAGCTTTCAGTGCTGGCAGCTTTCCTGTGGGCGCAATCTCTGGACGTTTCCAATTTGGCAGCTGGGCTCTGCCAGAGAGAGATACAGAATGTTGCCCTATTACGAAGCAAAGCTTTAGCAGAGTGCGAATGTCTGTGTGGCAGCGAATGCAGTTCCAAGGGACAGTGAAAACCAGCTAGAGCTTTCAGTGCTGGCAGCTTTCCTGTGGGCGCAATCTCTGGACGTTTCCAATTCGGCAGCCGGGCTCTGCCAGAGAGAGATACAGAGTGTTGCCCCATTACGAAGCAATGCTTTAGCAGAGCGCGAATTTCTGTCTATCAGCGAATGCAGTTCCAAGGGACAGTGAAAACCAGCTAGAGCTTTCAGTGCTGGCAGCTTTCCTGTGGGCGCAATCTCTGGACGCTTCCAATTTGGCAGCCGGGCTCTGCCAGAGACAGATACAGAGTGTTGCCCCATTAAGAAGCAATGTTTTTGTAGAGCGCGAATGTCTGTGTGGCAGCGAATGCAGTTCCAAGGGACTGTGAAAACCAGCTACAGCTTTCAGTGCTGACAGCTTTCCTGTGGGCGCAATCTCTGGACGTTTCCAATTTGGCAGCCGGGCTCTGCCAGAGAGAGATACAGAGTGTTGCCCCATTACGAAGCAATGCTTTTGTAGAGCGCGAATTTCTGTGTGGCAGCGAATGCAGTTCCAAGGGACAGTGAAAACCAGCTAGAGCTTTCAGTGCTGGCAGCTTTCCTGTGGGCGCAATCTCTGGACGTTTCCAATTTGGCAGCCGGGCTCTGCCAGAGAGAGATACAGAGTTTTGCCCCATTAGGAAGCAATGCTTTAGCAGAGCGCGAATGTGTGTGTGGCAGCGAATGCAGTTCCAAGGGACAGTGAAAACCAGCTAGAGCTTTCAGTGCTGGCAGCTTTCCTGTGGGCGCAATCTCTGGACGTTTCCAATTTGGCAGCCGGGCTCTGCCAGAGACAGATACAGAGTGTTGCCCCATTAGGAAGCAAAGCTTTAGCAGAGCGCGAATGTCTGTGTGGCAGCGAATGCAGTTCCAAGGGACAGTGAAAACCAGCTAGAGCTTTCAGTGCTGGCAGCTTTCCTGTGGGCGCAATCTCTGGACGTTTCCAATTTGGCAGCCGGGCTCTGCCAGAGACAGATACAGAGTGTTGCCCCATTAGGAAGCAATGCTTTAGCAGAGCGCGAATGTCTGTTTGGCAGCGAATGCAGTTCCAAGGGACAGTGAAAACCAGCTAGAGCTTTCAGTGCTGGCAGCTTTCCTGTGGGCGCAATCTCTGGACGTTTCCAATTCGGCAGCCGGACTCTGCCAGAGAGAGATACAGAGTGTTGCCCCATTAGGAAGCAATGCTTTAGCAGAGCGCGAATGTCTGTGTAGCAGCGAATGCAGTTCCAAGGGACAGTGAAAACCAGCTAGAGCTTTCAGTGCTGGCAGCTTTCCTGTGGGCGCAATCTCTGGACGTTTCCAATTTGGCAGCCGGGCTCTGCCAGAGACAGATACAGAGTGTTGCCCCCTTACCAAGCAAATCTTTAGCAGAGCGCGAATGTCTGTGTGGCAGCGAATGCAGTTCCAAGGGACAGTGAAAACCAGCTAGAGCTTTCAGTGCTGGCAGCTTTCCTGTGGGCGCAATCTCTGGACGTTTCCAATTTGGCAGCCGGGCTCTGCCAGAGAGAGATACAGAGTGTTGCCCCATTAGGAAGCAATGCTTTAGCAGAGCGCGAATGTCTGTGTGGCAGCGAATGCAGTTCCAAGGGACAGTGAAAACCAGCTACAGCTTTCAGTGCTGGCAGCTTTCCTGTGGGCGCAATCTCTGGACATTTCCAATTTGGCAGCCGAGCTCTGCCAGAGACAGATACAGAGTCTTGCCCCCTTACCAAGCAAAGCGTTAGCAGAGCGCGAATGTATGTGTGGCAACGAATGCAGTTCAAGGGACAGTGAAAACCAGCTAGAGCTTTCAGTGCTGGCAGCTTTCCTGTGGGCGCAATCTCTGGACGTTTCCAATTTGGCAGCCGGGCTCTGCCAAAGAGAGATACAGAGTGTTGCCCCATTACGAAGCAATGCTTTTGTAGAGCGCGAATGTCTGTGTGGCAGCGAATGCAGTTCCAAGGGACAGTGAAAACCAGCTAGAGCTTTCAGTGCTGGCAGCTTTCCTGTGGGCGCAATCTCTGGACGTTTCCAATTTGGCAGCCGGGCTCTGCCAGACAGAGATACAGAGTGTTGCCCCCTTACCAAGCAAAGCTTTAGCAGAGCGCGAAAGTCTGTGTGGCAGCGAATGCAGTTCCAAGGGACAGTAAAAACCAGCTACAGCTTTCAGTGCTGGCAGCTTTCCTGTGGGCGCAATCTCTGGACGTTTCCAATTTGGCAGCCGGGCTCTGCCAGAGACAGATACAGAGTGTTGCCCCCTTACCAAGCAAAGCTTTAGCAGAGCGCGAATGTCTGTGTGGCAACGAATGCAGTTCCAAGGGACAGTGAAAACCAGCTAGAGCTTTCAGTGCTGGCAGCTTTCCTGTGGGCGCAATCTCTGGACGCTTCCAACTTGGCAGCCGGGCTCTGCCAGAGACAGATACAGAGTGTTGCCCCATTAAGAAGCAATGTTTTTGTAGAGCGCGAATGTCTGTGTGGCAGCGAATGCAGTTCCAAGGGACTGTGAAAACCAGCTACAGCTTTCAGTGCTGACAGCTTTCCTGTGGGCGCAATCTCTGGACGTTTCCAATTTGGCAGCCGGGCTCTGCCAGAGAGAGATACAGAGTGTTGCCCCATTACGAAGCAATGCTTTTGTAGAGCGCGAATTTCTGTGTGGCAGCGAATGCAGTTCCAAGGGACAGTGAAAACCAGCTAGAGCTTTCAGTGCTGGCAGCTTTCCTGTGGGCGCAATCTCTGGACGTTTCCAATTTGGCAGCCGGGCTCTGCCAGAGAGAGATACAGAGTGTTGCCCCATTAGGAAGCAATGCTTTAGCAGAGCGCGAATGTCTGTGTGGCAGCGAATGCAGTTCCAAGGGACAGTAAAAACCAGCTAGAGCTTTCAGTGCTGGCAGCTTTCCTGTGGGCGCAATCTCTGGACGTTTCCAATTTGGCAGCCGGGCTCTGCCAGAGACAGATACAGAGTGTTGCCCCATTAGGAAGCAAAGCTTTAGCAGAGCGCGAATGTCTGTGTGGCAGCGAATGCAGTTCCAAGGGACAGTGAAAACCAGCTAGAGCTTTCAGTGCTGGCAGCTTTCCTGTGGGCGCAATCTCTCGACGTTTCCAATTTGGCAGCCGGGCTCTGCCAGAGACAGATACAGAGTGTTGCCCCATTAGGAAGCAATGCTTTAGCAGAGCGCGAATGTCTGTTTGGCAGCGAATGCAGTTCCAAGGGACAGTGAAAACCAGCTAGAGCTTTCAGTGCTGGCAGCTTTCCTGTGGGCGCAATCTCTGGACGTTTCCAATTCGGCAGCCGGACTCTGCCAGAGAGAGATACAGAGTGTTGCCCCATTAGGAAGCAATGCTTTAGCAGAGCGCGAATGTCTGTGTAGCAGCGAATGCAGTTCCAAGGGACAGTGAAAACCAGCTAGAGCTTTCAGTGCTGGCAGCTTTCCTGTGGGCGCAATCTCTGGACGTTTCCAATTTGGCAGCCGGGCTCTGCCAGAGACAGATACAGAGTGTTGCCCCCTTACCAAGCAAATCTTTAGCAGAGCGCGAATGTCTGTGTGGCAGCGAATGCAGTTCCAAGGGACAGTGAAAACCAGCTAGAGCTTTCAGTGCTGGCAGCTTTCCTGTGGGCGCAATCTCTGGACGTTTCCAATTTGGCAGCCGGGCTCTGCCAGAGAGAGATACAGAGTGTTGCCCCATTAGGAAGCAATGCTTTAGCAGAGCGCGAATGTCTGTGTGGCAGCGAATGCAGTTCCAAGGGACAGTGAAAACCAGCTACAGCTTTCAGTGCTGGCAGCTTTCCTGTGGGCGCAATCTCTGGACGTTTCCAATTTGGCAGCCGGGCTCTGCCAAAGAGAGATACAGAGTGTTGCCCCATTACGAAGCAATGCTTTTGTAGAGCGCGAATGTCTGTGTGGCAGCGAATGCAGTTCCAAGGGACAGTGAAAACCAGCTAGAGCTTTCAGTGCTGGCAGCTTTCCTGTGGGCGCAATCTCTGGACGTTTCCAATTTGGCAGCCGGGCTCTGCCAGACAGAGATACAGAGTGTTGCCCCCTTACCAAGCAAAGCTTTAGCAGAGCGCGAAAGTCTGTGTGGCAGCGAATGCAGTTCCAAGGGACAGTAAAAACCAGCTACAGCTTTCAGTGCTGGCAGCTTTCCTGTGGGCGCAATCTCTGGACGTTTCCAATTTGGCAGCCGGGCTCTGCCAGAGACAGATACAGAGTGTTGCCCCCTTACCAAGCAAAGCTTTAGCAGAGCGCGAATGTCTGTGTGGCAACGAATGCAGTTCCAAGGGACAGTGAAAACCAGCTAGAGCTTTCAGTGCTGGCAGCTTTCCTGTGGGCACAATCTCTGGACGTTTCCAATTTGGCAGCCGGGCTCTGCCAGAGAGAGATACAGAGTGTTGCCCCATTAGGAAGCAATGCTTTAGCAGAGCGCGAATGTCTGTGTGGCAGCGAATGCAGTTCCAAGGGACAGTGAAAACCAGCTACAGCTTTCAGTGCTGGCAGCTTTCCTGTGGGCGCAATCTCTGGACGTTTCCAATTTGGCAGCCGGGCTCTGCCAGAGAGAGATACAGACTGTTGCCCCATTACGAAGCAAAGCTTTAGCAGAGCGCGAATGTCTGTGTGGCAGCGAATGCAGTTCCAAGGGACAGTGAAAACCAGCTAGAGCTTTCAGTGCTGGCAGCTTTCCTGTGGGCGCAATCTCTGGACGTTTCCAATTTGGCAGCCGGGCTCTGCCAGAGAGAGATACAGAGTGTTGCCCCATTAGGAAGCAATGCTTTAGCAGAGCGCGAATGTCTGTGTGGCAGCGAATGCAGTTCCAAGGGACAGTGAAAACCAGCTATAGCTTTCAGTGCTGGCAGCTTACCTGTGGGCGCAATCTCTGGACGTTTCCAATTTGGCAGCCGGGCTCTGCCAGAGACAGATGCAGAGTGTATCCCCCTTTCCAAGCAAAGCTTTATTAAAGCGCGAATGTCTGTGTGCCAGCGAATGCAGTTCCAAGGGACAGTGAAAAGCAGCTACAGCTTTCCGTGCTGGCAGCTTTCCTGTGGGCGCAATCTCTGGACGTTTCCAATTTGGCAGCCGGGCTCTGCCAGAGAGAGATACAGAGTGTTGACCCCTTACCAAGCAATGCTTTTGTAGAGCGCGAATGTCTGTGTGGCAGCGAATGCAGTTCCAAGGGACAGTGAAAACCAGCTACAGCTTTCAGTGCTGGCAGCTTTCCTGTGGGCGCAATCTCTGGACGTTTCCAATTTGGCAGCCGGGCTCTGCCAGAGAGAGATACAGAGTGTTGCCCCATTAGGAAGCAATGCTTTAGCAGAGCGCGAATGTCTGTGTGGCAGCGAATGCAGTTCCAAGGGACAGTGAAAACCAGCTACAGCTTTCAGTGCTGGCAGCTTTCCTGTGGGCGCAATCTCTGGACGTTTCCAATTCGGCAGCCGGGCTCTGCCAGAGAGAGATACAGAGTGTTGCCCCATTACGAAGCAATGCTTTAGCAGAGCACGAATGTCTGTCTATCAGCGAATGCAGTTCCAAGGGACAGTGAAAACCAGCTACAGCTTCCACTGCTGGCAGCTTTCCTGTGGGCGCAATCTCTGGACGTTTCCAATTTGGCAGCCGGGCTCTGCCAGAGAGAGATACAGAGTGTTGCCCCATTAGGAAGCAATGCTTTAGCAGAGCGCGAATGTCTGTGTGGCAGCGAATGCAGTTCCAAGGGACAGTGAAAACCAGCTAGAGCTTTCAGTGCTGGCAGCTTTCCTGTGGGCGCAATCTCTGGACGTTTCCAATTTGGCAGCTGGGCTCTGCCAGAGAGAGATACAGAATGTTGCCCCATTACGAAGCAATGCTTTAGCAGAGCGCGAATTTCTGTCTATCAGCGAATGCAGTTCCAAGGGACAGTGAAAACCAGCTACAGCTTTCAGTGCTGGCAGCTTTCCTGTGGGCGCAATCTCTCGACGTTTCCAATTTGGCAGCCGGGCTCTGCCAGAGACAGATACAGAGTGTTGCCCCATTAGGAAGCAATGCTTTAGCAGAGCGCGAATGTCTGTTTGGCAGCGAATGCAGTTCCAAGGGACAGTGAAAACCAGCTAGAGCTTTCAGTGCTGGCAGCTTTCCTGTGGGCGCAATCTCTGGACGTTTCCAATTCGGCAGCCGGACTCTGCCAGAGAGAGATACAGAGTGTTGCCCCATTAGGAAGCAATGCTTTAGCAGAGCGCGAATGTCTGTGTAGCAGCGAATGCAGTTCCAAGGGACAGTGAAAACCAGCTAGAGCTTTCAGTGCTGGCAGCTTTCCTGTGGGCGCAATCTCTGGACGTTTCCAATTTGGCAGCCGGGCTCTGCCAGAGACAGATACAGAGTGTTGCCCCCTTACCAAGCAAATCTTTAGCAGAGCGCGAATGTCTGTGTGGCAGCGAATGCAGTTCCAAGGGACAGTGAAAACCAGCTAGAGCTTTCAGTGCTGGCAGCTTTCCTGTGGGCGCAATCTCTGGACGTTTCCAATTTGGCAGCCGGGCTCTGCCAGAGAGAGATACAGAGTGTTGCCCCATTAGGAAGCAATGCTTTAGCAGAGCGCGAATGTCTGTGTGGCAGCGAATGCAGTTCCAAGGGACAGTGAAAACCAGCTACAGCTTTCAGTGCTGGCAGCTTTCTTGTGGGCGCAATCTCTGGACGTTTCCAATTTGGCAGCCGGGCTCTGCCAAAGAGAGATACAGAGTGTTGCCGCATTACGAAGCAATGCTTTTGTAGAGCGCGAATGTCTGTGTGGCAGCGAATGCAGTTCCAAGGGACAGTGAAAACCAGCTAGAGCTTTCAGTGCTGGCAGCTTTCCTGTGGGCGCAATCTCTGGACGTTTCCAATTTGGCAGCCGGGCTCTGCCAGACAGAGATACAGAGTGTTGCCCCCTTACCAAGCAAAGCTTTAGCAGAGCGCGAAAGTCTGTGTGGCAGCGAATGCAGTTCCAAGGGACAGTAAAAACCAGCTACAGCTTTCAGTGCTGGCAGCTTTCCTGTGGGCGCAATCTCTGGACGTTTCCAATTTGGCAGCCGGGCTCTGCCAGAGACAGATACAGAGTGTTGCCCCCTTACCAAGCAAAGCTTTAGCAGAGCGCGAATGTCTGTGTGGCAACGAATGCAGTTCCAAGGGACAGTGAAAACCAGCTAGAGCTTTCAGTGCTGGCAGCTTTCCTGTGGGCACAATCTCTGGACGTTTCCAATTTGGCAGCCGGGCTCTGCCAGAGAGAGATACAGAGTGTTGCCCCATTAGGAAGCAATGCTTTAGCAGAGCGCGAATGTCTGTGTGGCAGCGAATGCAGTTCCAAGGGACAGTGAAAACCAGCTACAGCTTTCAGTGCTGGCAGCTTTCCTGTGGGCGCAATCTCTGGACGTTTCCAATTTGGCAGCCGGGCTCTGCCAGAGAGAGATACAGACTGTTGCCCCATTACGAAGCAAAGCTTTAGCAGAGCGCGAATGTCTGTGTGGCAGCGAATGCAGTTCCAAGGGACAGTGAAAACCAGCTAGAGCTTTCAGTGCTGGCAGCTTTCCTGTGGGCGCAATCTCTGGACGTTTCCAATTTGGCAGCCGGGCTCTGCCAGAGAGAGATACAGAGTGTTGCCCCATTAGGAAGCAATGCTTTAGCAGAGCGCGAATGTCTGTGTGGCAGCGAATGCAGTTCCAAGGGACAGTGAAAACCAGCTATAGCTTTCAGTGCTGGCAGCTTACCTGTGGGCGCAATCTCTGGACGTTTCCAATTTGGCAGCCGGGCTCTGCCAGAGACAGATGCAGAGTGTATCCCCCTTTCCAAGCAAAGCTTTATTAAAGCGCGAATGTCTGTGTGCCAGCGAATGCAGTTCCAAGGGACAGTGAAAAGCAGCTACAGCTTTCCGTGCTGGCAGCTTTCCTGTGGGCGCAATCTCTGGACGTTTCCAATTTGGCAGCCGGGCTCTGCCAGAGAGAGATACAGAGTGTTGACCCCTTACCAAGCAATGCTTTTGTAGAGCGCGAATGTCTGTGTGGCAGCGAATGCAGTTCCAAGGGACAGTGAAAACCAGCTAGAGCTTTCAGTGCTGGCAGCTTTCCTGTGGGCGCAATCTCTGGACGTTTCCAATTTGGCAGCCGGGCTCTGCCAGAGAGAGATACAGAGTGTTGCCCCATTAGGAAGCAATGCTTTAGCAGAGCGCGAATGTCTGTGTGGCAGCGAATGCAGTTCCAAGGGACAGTGAAAACCAGCTACAGCTTTCAGTGCTGGCAGCTTTCCTGTGGGCGCAATCTCTGGACGTTTCCAATTCGGCAGCCGGGCTCTGCCAGAGAGAGATACAGAGTGTTGCCCCATTACGAAGCAATGCTTTAGCAGAGCACGAATGTCTGTCTATCAGCGAATGCAGTTCCAAGGGACAGTGAAAACCAGCTACAGCTTCCACTGCTGGCAGCTTTCCTGTGGGCGCAATCTCTGGACGTTTCCAATTTGGCAGCCGGGCTCTGCCAGAGAGAGATACAGAGTGTTGCCCCATTAGGAAGCAATGCTTTAGCAGAGCGCGAATGTCTGTGTGGCAGCGAATGCAGTTCCAAGGGACAGTGAAAACCAGCTAGAGCTTTCAGTGCTGGCAGCTTTCCTGTGGGCGCAATCTCTGGACGTTTCCAATTTGGCAGCTGGGCTCTGCCAGAGAGAGATACAGAATGTTGCCCCATTACGAAGCAATGCTTTAGCAGAGCGCGAATTTCTGTCTATCAGCGAATGCAGTTCCAAGGGACAGTGAAAACCAGCTAGAGCTTTCAGTGCTGGCAGCTTTCCTGTGGGCGCAATCTCTGGACGCTTCCAATTTGGCAGCCGGGCTCTGCCAGAGACAGATACAGAGTGTTGCCCCATTAAGAAGCAATGTTTTTGTAGAGCGCGAATGTCTGTGTGGCAGCGAATGCAGTTCCAAGGGACTGTGAAAACCAGCTACAGCTTTCAGTGCTGACAGCTTTCCTGTGGGCGCAATCTCTGGACGTTTCCAATTTGGCAGCCGGGCTCTGCCAGAGAGAGATACAGAGTGTTGCCCCATTACGAACAATGCTTTTGTAGAGCGCGAATTTCTGTGTGGCAGCGAATGCAGTTCCAAGGGACAGTGAAAACCAGCTAGAGCTTTCAGTGCTGGCAGCTTTCCTGTGGGCGCAATCTCTGGACGTTTCCAATTTGGCAGCCGGGCTCTGCCAGAGAGAGATACAGAGTTTTGCCCCATTAGGAAGCAATGCTTTAGCAGAGCGCGAATGTGTGTGTGGCAGCGAATGCAGTTCCAAGGGACAGTAAAAACCAGCTAGAGCTTTCAGTGCTGGCAGCTTTCCTGTGGGCGCAATCTCTGGACGTTTCCAATTTGGCAGCCGGGCTCTGCCAGAGACAGATACAGAGTGTTGCCCCATTAGGAAGCAATGCTTTAGCAGAGCGCGAATGTCTGTTTGGCAGCGAATGCAGTTCCAAGGGACAGTGAAAACCAGCTAGAGCTTTCAGTGCTGGCAGCTTTCCTGTGGGCGCAATCTCTGGACGTTTCCAATTCGGCAGCCGGACTCTGCCAGAGAGAGATACAGAGTGTTGCCCCATTAGGAAGCAATGCTTTAGCAGAGCGCGAATGTCTGTGTAGCAGCGAATGCAGTTCCAAGGGACAGTGAAAACCAGCTAGAGCTTTCAGTGCTGGCAGCTTTCCTGTGGGCGCAATCTCTGGACGTTTCCAATTTGGCAGCCGGGCTCTGCCAGAGACAGATACAGAGTGTTGCCCCCTTACCAAGCAAAGCTTTAGCAGAGCGCGAATGTCTGTGTGGCAGCGAATGCAGTTCCAAGGGACAGTAAAAACCAGCTACATCTTTCAGTGCTGGCAGCTTTCCTGTGGGCGCAATCTCTGGACGTTTCCAATTTGGCAGCCGGGCTCTGCCAGAGAGAGATACAGAGTGTTGCCCCATTAGGAAGCAATGCTTTAGCAGAGCGCGAATGTCTGTGTGGCAGCGAATGCAGTTCCAAGGGACAGTGAAAACCAGCTACAGCTTTCAGTGCTGGCAGCTTTCCTGTGGGCGCAATCTCTGGACGTTTCCAATTCGGCAGCCGGGCTCTGCCAGAGACAGATACAGAGTGTTGCCCCCTTACCAAGCAATGCTTTAGCAGAGCGCGAATGTCTGTGTGGCAGCGAATGCAGTTCCAAGGGACAGTGAAAACCAGCTAGAGCTTTCAGTGCTGGCAGCTTTCCTGTGGGCGCAATCTCTGGACGTTTCCAATTCGGCAGCCGGGCACTGCCAGAGACAGATACAGAGTGTTGCCCCATTACGAAGCAATGCTTTTGTAGAGCGCGAATGTCTGTGTGGCAGCGAATGCAGTTCCAAGGGACAGTGAAAACCAGCTAGAGCTTTCAGTGCTGGCAGCTTTCCTGTGGGCGCAATCTCTGGACGTTTCCAATTTGGCAGCCGGGCTCTGCCAGAGACAGATACAGAGTGTTGCCCCCTTACCAAGCAATGCTTTAGCAGAGCGCGAATGTCTGTGTGGCAACGAATGCAGTTCCAAGGGACAGTGAAAACCAGCTAGAGCTTTCAGTGCTGGCAGCTTTCCTGTGGGCGCAATCTCTGGACGTTTCCAATTTGGCAGCCGGGCTCTGCCAGAGAGAGATACAGAGTGTTGCCCCATTACGAAGCAATGCTTTAGCAGAGCGCGAATGTCTGTGTGGCAGCGAATGCAGTTCCAAGGGACAGTGAAAACCAGCTAGAGCTTTCAGTGCTGGCAGCTTTCCTGTGGGCGCAATCTCTGGACGTTTCCAATTTGGCAGCCGGGCTCTGCCAGAGACAGATACAGAGTGTTGCCCCCTTACCAAGCAAAGCTTTAGCAGAGCGCGAATGTCTGTGTGGCAGCGAATGCAGTTCCAAGGGACAGTGAAAACCAGCTAGAGCTTTCAGTGCTGGCAGCTTTCCTGTGGGCGCAATCTCTGGACGTTTCCAATTTGGCAGCCGGGCTCTGCCAGAGACAGATACAGAGTGTTGCCCCCTTACCAAGCAATGCTTTAGCAGAGCGCGAATGTCTGTGTGGCAGCGAATGCAGTTCCAAGGGACAGTGAAAACCAGCTAGAGCTTTCAGTGCTGGCAGCTTTCCTGTGGGCGCAATCTCTGGACGTTTCCAATTTGGCAGCCGGGCTCTGCCAGAGACAGATACAGAGTGTTGCCCCCTTACCAAGCAAAGCTTTACCAGAGCGCGAATGTCTGTGTGGCAGCGAATGCAGTTCCAAGGGACAGTGAAAACCAGCTAGAGCTTTCAGTGCTGGCAGCTTTCCTGTGGGCGCAATCTCTGGACGTTTCCAATTTGGCAGCCGGGCTCTGCCAGAGAGAGATACAGAGTGTTGCCCCATTACGAAGCAAAGCTTTAGCAGAGCGCGAATGTGTGTGTGGCAGCGAATGCAGTTCCAAGGGACAGTGAAAACCAGCTACAGCTTTCAGTGCTGGCAGCTTTCCTGTGGGCGCAATCTCTGGACGTTTCCAATTTGGCAGCCGGGCTCTGCCAGAGAGAGATACAGAGTGTTGCCCCATTAGGAAGCAATGCTTTAGCAGAGCGCGAATGTCTGTGTGGCAGCGAATGCAGTTCCAAGGGACAGTGAAAACCAGCTACAGCTTTCAGTGCTGGCAGCTTTCCTGTGGGCGCAATCTCTGGACGTTTCCAAGTCGGCAGCCGGGCACTGCCAGAGACAGATACAGAGTGTTGCCCCATTACGCAGCAATGCTTTAGCAGAGCGCGAATGTCTGTGTGGCAGCGAATGCAGTTCCAAGGGACAGTGAAAACCAGCTACAGCTTTCAGTGCTGGCAGCTTTCCTGTGGGCGCAATCTCTGGACGTTTCCAATTTGGCAGCCGGGCTCTGCCAGAGACAGATACAGAGTGTTGCCCCATTACGAAGCAAAGCTTTAGCAGAGCGCGAATGTCTGTGTGGCAACGAATGCAGTTCCAAGGGACAGTGAAAACCAGCTAGAGCTTTCAGTGCTGGCAGCTTTCCTGTGGGCGCAATCTCTCGACGTTTCCAATTTGGCAGCCGGGCTCTGCCAGAGAGAGATACAGAGTGTTGCCCCATTAGGAAGCAATGCTTTAGCAGAGCGCGAATGTCTGTGTAGCAGCGAATGCAGTTCCAAGGGACAGTGAAAACCAGCTAGAGCTTTCAGTGCTGGCAGCTTTCCTGTGGGCGCAATCTCTGGACGTTTCCAATTTGGCAGCCGGGCTCTGCCAGAGACAGATACAGAGTGTTGCCCCCTTACCAAGCAAAGCTTTAGCAGAGCGCGAATGTCTGTGTGGCAGCGAATGCAGTTCCAAGGGACAGTAAAAACCAGCTACATCTTTCAGTGCTGGCAGCTTTCCTGTGGGCGCAATCTCTGGACGTTTCCAATTTGGCAGCCGGGCTCTGCCAGAGACAGATACAGAGTGTTGCCCCATTAGGAAGCAAAGCTTTAGCAGAGCGCGAATGTCTGTGTGGCAGCGAATGCAGTTCCAAGGGACAGTAAAAACCAGCTACATCTTTCAGTGCTGGCAGCTTTCCTGTGGGCGCAATCTCTGGACGTTTCCAATTTGGCAGCCGGGCTCTGCCAGAGAGAGATACAGAGTGTTGCCCCATATAGGAAGCAAAGCTTTAGCAGAGTGCGAATGTCTGTGTGGCAGCGAATGCAGTTCCAAGGGACAGTGAAAACCAGCTAGAGCTTTCAGTGCTGGCAGCTTTCCTGTGGGCGCAATCTCTGGACGTTTCCAATTCGGCAGCCGGGCTCTGCCAGAGAGAGATACAGAGTGTTGCCCCATTACGAAGCAATGCTTTAGCAGAGCGCGAATGTCTGTGTGGCAGCGAATGCAGTTCCAAGGGACAGTGAAAACCAGCTACAGCTTTCAGTGCTGGCAGCTTTCCTGTGGGCGCAATCTCTGGACGTTTCCAATTCGGCAGCCGGGCTCTGCCAGAGAGAGATACAGAGTGTTGCCCCATTAGGAAGCAATGCTTTAGCAGAGCGCGAATGTCTGTGTGGCAGCGAATGCAGTTCCAAGGGACAGTGAAAACCAGCTAGAGCTTTCAGTGCTGGCAGCTTTCCTGTGGGCGCAATCTCTGGACGTTTCCAATTTGGCAGCCGGGCTCTGCCAGAGACAGATACAGAGTGTTGCCCCCTTACCAAGCAATGCTTTAGCAGAGCGCGAATGTCTGTGTGGCAACGAATGCAGTTCCAAGGGACAGTGAAAACCAGCTAGAGCTTTCAGTGCTGGCAGCTTTCCTGTGGGCGCAATCTCTCGACGTTTCCAATTTGGCATCCGGGCTCTGCCAGAGACAGATACAGAGTGTTGCCCCCTTACCAAGCAATGCTTTAGCAGAGCGCGAATGTCTGTGTGGCAACGAATGCAGTTCCAAGGGACAGTGAAAACCAGCTAGAGCTTTCAGTGCTGGCAGCTTTCCTGTGGGCGCAATCTCTGGACGTTTCCAATTTGGCAGCCGGGCTCTGCCAGAGAGAGATACAGAGTGTTGCCCCATTAGGAAGCAATGCTTTAGCAGAGCGCGAATGTGTGTGTGGCAGCGAATGCAGTTCCAAGGGACAGTGAAAACCAGCTAGAGCTTTCAGTGCTGGCAGCTTTCCTGTGGGCGCAATCTCTGGACGTTTCCAATTTGGCAGCCGGGCTCTGCCAGAGAGAGATACAGAGTGTTGCCCCATTAGGAAGCAATGCTTTAGCAGAGCGCGAATGTCTGTGTGGCAGCGAATGCAGTTCCAAGGGACAGTGAAAACCAGCTAGAGCTTTCAGTGCTGGCAGCTTTCCTGTGGGCGCAATCTCTGGACGTTTCCAATTTGGCAGCCGGGCTCTGCCAGAGAGAGATACAGAGTGTTGCCCCATGACGAAGCAAAGCTTTAGCAGAGCGCGAATGTCTGTGTGGCAGCGAATGCAGTTCCAAGGGACAGTGAAAAGCAGCTAGAGCTTTCAGTGCTGGCAGCTTTCCTGTGGGCGCAATCTCTGGACGTTTCCAATTCGGCAGCCGGGCTCTGCCAGAGAGAGATACAGAGTGTTGCCCCATTAGGAAGCAAAGCTTTTGCAGAACGCGAATGTCTGTGTGGCAACGAATGCAGTTCCAAGGGACAGTGAAAACCAGCTAGAGCTTTCAGTGCTGGCAGCTTTCCTGTGGGCGCAATCTCTGGACGTTTCCAATTTGGCAGCCGGGCTCTGCCAGAGACAGATACAGAGTGTTGCCCCATTAGGAAGCAAAGCTTTAGCAGAGCGCGAATGTCTGTGTGGCAGCGAATGCAGTTCCAAGGGACAGTGAAAACCAGCTAGAGCTTTCAGTGCTGGCAGCTGTCCTGTGGACGCAATCTCTCGACGTTTCCAATTTGGCAGCCGGGCTCTGCCAGAGACAGATACAGAGTGTTGCCCCATTAGGAAGCAATGCTTTAGCAGAGCGCGAATGTGTGTGTGGCAGCGAATGCAGTTCCAAGGGACAGTGAAAACCAGCTACAACTTTCAGTGCTGGCAGCTTTCCTGTGGGCGCAATCTCTGGACGTTTCCAATTTGGCAGCCGGGCTCTGCCAGACAGAGATACAGAGTGTTGCCCCATTAGGAAGCAATGCTTTAGCAGAGCGCGAATGTCTGTGTGGCAGCGAATGCAGTTCCAAGGGACAGTGAAAACCAGCTAGAGCTTTCAGTGCTGGCAGCTTTCCTGTGGGCGCAATCTCTGGACGTTTCCAATTCGGCAGCCGGACTCTGCCAGAGAGAGATACAGAGTGTTGCCCCATTAGGAAGCAATGCTTTAGCAGAGCGCGAATGTCTGTGTGGCAGCGAATGCAGTTCCAAGGGACAGTGAAAACCAGCTAGAGCTTTCAGTGCTGGCAGCTTTCCTGTGGGCGCAATCTCTGGACGTTTCCAATTCGGCAGCCGGGCTCTGCCAGAGAGAGATACAGAGTGTTGCCCCATTAGGAAGCAAAGCTTTTGCAGAACGCGAATGTCTGTGTGGCAACGAATGCAGTTCCAAGGGACAGTGAAAACCAGCTAGAGCTTTCAGTGCTGGCAGCTTTCCTGTGGGCGCAATCTCTGGACGTTTCCAATTTGGCAGCCGGGCTCTGCCAGAGACAGATACAGAGTGTTGCCCCATTAGGAAGCAAAGCTTTAGCAGAGCGCGAATGTCTGTGTGGCAGCGAATGCAGTTCCAAGGGACAGTGCAAACCAGCTAGAGCTTTCAGTGCTGGCAGCTTTCCTGTGGGCGCAATCTCTGGACGTTTCCAATTTGGCAGCCGGGATCTGCCATAGACAGATACAGAGTGTTGCCCCATATAGGAAGCAATGCTTTAGCAGAGCGCGAATGTCTGTGTAGCAGCGAATGCAGTTCCAAGGGACAGTGAAAACCAGCTAGAGCTTTCAGTGCTGGCAGCTTTCCTGTGGGCGCAATCTCTGGACGTTTCCAATTTGGCAGCCGGGCTCTGCCAGAGACAGATACAGAGTGTTGCCCCCTTACCAAGCAAAGCTTTAGCAGAGCGCGAATGTCTGTGTGGCAGCGAATGCAGTTCCAAGGGACAGTAAAAACCAGCTACATCTTTCAGTGCTGGCAGCTTTCCTGTGGGCGCAATCTCTGGACGTTTCCAATTTGGCAGCCGGGCTCTGCCAGAGACAGATACAGAGTGTTGCCCCATTAGGAAGCAAAGCTTTAGCAGAGCGCGAATGTCTGTGTGGCAGCGAATGCAGTTCCAAGGGACAGTAAAAACCAGCTACATCTTTCAGTGCTGGCAGCTTTCCTGTGGGCGCAATCTCTGGACGTTTCCAATTTGGCAGCCGGGCTCTGCCAGAGAGAGATACAGAGTGTTGCCCCATTAGGAAGCAATGCTTTAGCAGAGCGCGAATGTGTGTGTGGCAGCGAATGCAGTTCCAAGGGACAGTGAAAACCAACTACAACTTTCAGTGCTGGCAGCTTTCCTGTGGGCGCAATCTCTGGACGTTTCCAATTTGGCAGCCGGGCTCTGCCAGACAGAGATACAGAGTGTTGCCCCATTAGGAAGCAATGCTTTAGCAGAGCGCGAATGTCTGTGTGGCAGCGAATGCAGTTCCAAGGGACAGTGAAAACCAGCTAGAGCTTTCAGTGCTGGCAGCTTTCCTGTGGGCGCAATCTCTGGACGTTTCCAATTCGGCAGCCGGACTCTGCCAGAGAGAGATACAGAGTGTTGCCCCATTAGGAAGCAATGCTTTAGCAGAGCGCGAATGTCTGTGTGGCAGCGAATGCAGTTCCAAGGGACAGTGAAAACCAGCTAGAGCTTTCAGTGCTGGCAGCTTTCCTGTGGGCGCAATCTCTGGACGTTTCCAATTCGGCAGCCGGGCTCTGCCAGAGAGAGATACAGAGTGTTGCCCCATTAGGAAGCAAAGCTTTTGCAGAACGCGAATGTCTGTGTGGCAACGAATGCAGTTCCAAGGGACAGTGAAAACCAGCTAGAGCTTTCAGTGCTGGCAGCTTTCCTGTGGGCGCAATCTCTGGACGTTTCCAATTTGGCAGCCGGGCTCTGCCAGAGACAGATACAGAGTGTTGCCCCATTAGGAAGCAAAGCTTTAGCAGAGCGCGAATGTCTGTGTGGCAGCGAATGCAGTTCCAAGGGACAGTGCAAACCAGCTAGAGCTTTCAGTGCTGGCAGCTTTCCTGTGGGCGCAATCTCTGGACGTTTCCAATTTGGCAGCCGGGATCTGCCATAGACAGATACAGAGTGTTGCCCCATATAGGAAGCAATGCTTTAGCAGAGCGCGAATGTCTGTGTAGCAGCGAATGCAGTTCCAAGGGACAGTGAAAACCAGCTAGAGCTTTCAGTGCTGGCAGCTTTCCTGTGGGCGCAATCTCTGGACGTTTCCAATTTGGCAGCCGGGCTCTGCCAGAGACAGATACAGAGTGTTGCCCCCTTACCAAGCAAAGCTTTAGCAGAGCGCGAATGTCTGTGTGGCAGCGAATGCAGTTCCAAGGGACAGTAAAAACCAGCTACATCTTTCAGTGCTGGCAGCTTTCCTGTGGGCGCAATCTCTGGACGTTTCCAATTTGGCAGCCGGGCTCTGCCAGAGACAGATACAGAGTGTTGCCCCATTAGGAAGCAAAGCTTTAGCAGAGCGCGAATGTCTGTGTGGCAGCGAATGCAGTTCCAAGGGACAGTAAAAACCAGCTACATCTTTCAGTGCTGGCAGCTTTCCTGTGGGCGCAATCTCTGGACGTTTCCAATTTGGCAGCCGGGCTCTGCCAGAGACAGATACAGAGTGTTGCCCCATTAGGAAGCAATGCTTTAGCAGAGCGCGAATGTCTGTGTGGCAGCGAATGCAGTTCCAAGGGACAGTGAAAACCAGCTAGAGCTTTCAGTGCTGGCAGCTTTCCTGTGGGCGCAATCTCTGGACGTTTCCAATTTGGCAGCCGGGCTCTGCCAGAGAGAGATACAGAGTGTTGCCCCATATAGGAAGCAAAGCTTTAGCAGAGTGCGAATGTCTGTGTGGCAACGAATGCAGTTCCAAGGGACAGTGAAAACCAGCTAGAGCTTTCAGTGCTGGCAGCTTTCCTGTGGGCGCAATCTCTGGACGTTTCCAATTTGGCAGCCGGGCTCTGCCAGAGAGAGATACAGAGTGTTGCCCCATTAGGAAGCAATGCTTTAGCAGAGCGCGAATGTGTGTGTGGCAGCGAATGCAGTTCCAAGGGACAGTGAAAACCAGCTAGAGCTTTCAGTGCTGGCAGCTTTCCTGTGGGCGCAATCTCTGGACGTTTCCAATTTGGCAGCCGGGCTCTGCCAGAGAGAGATACAGAGTGTTGCCCCATTAGGAAGCAAAGCTTTAGCAGAGCGCGAATGTCTGTGTGGCAGCGAATGCAGTTCCAAGGGACAGTGAAAACCAGCTAGAGCTTTCAGTGCTGGCAGCTTTCCTGTGGGCGCAATCTCTGGACGTTTCCAATTTGGCAGCCGGGATCTGCCATAGACAGATACAGAGTGTTGCCCCATATAGGAAGCAATGCTTTAGCAGAGTGCGAATGTCTGTGTGGCAGCGAATGCAGTTCCAAGGGACAGTGAAAACCAGCTAGAGCTTTCAGTGCTGGCAGCTGTCCTGTGGACGCAATCTCTCGACGTTTCCAATTTGGCAGCCGGGCTCTGCCAGAGACAGATACAGAGTGTTGCCCCATTAGGAAGCAATGCTTTAGCAGAGCGCGAATGTGTGTGTGGCAGCGAATGCAGTTCCAAGGGACAGTGAAAACCAGCTACAACTTTCAGTGCTGGCAGCTTTCCTGTGGGCGCAATCTCTGGACGTTTCCAATTTGGCAGCCGGGCTCTGCCAGACAGAGATACAGAGTGTTGCCCCATTAGGAAGCAATGCTTTAGCAGAGCGCGAATGTCTGTGTGGCAGCGAATGCAGTTCCAAGGGACAGTGAAAACCAGCTAGAGCTTTCAGTGCTGGCAGCTTTCCTGTGGGCGCAATCTCTGGACGTTTCCAATTCGGCAGCCGGACTCTGCCAGAGAGAGATACAGAGTGTTGCCCCATTAGGAAGCAATGCTTTAGCAGAGCGCGAATGTCTGTGTGGCAGCGAATGCAGTTCCAAGGGACAGTGAAAACCAGCTAGAGCTTTCAGTGCTGGCAGCTTTCCTGTGGGCGCAATCTCTGGACGTTTCCAATTCGGCAGCCGGGCTCTGCCAGAGAGAGATACAGAGTGTTGCCCCATTAGGAAGCAAAGCTTTTGCAGAACGCGAATGTCTGTGTGGCAACGAATGCAGTTCCAAGGGACAGTGAAAACCAGCTAGAGCTTTCAGTGCTGGCAGCTTTCCTGTGGGCGCAATCTCTGGACGTTTCCAATTTGGCAGCCGGGCTCTGCCAGAGACAGATACAGAGTGTTGCCCCATTAGGAAGCAAAGCTTTAGCAGAGCGCGAATGTCTGTGTGGCAGCGAATGCAGTTCCAAGGGACAGTGAAAACCAGCTAGAGCTTTCAGTGCTGGCAGCTTTCCTGTGGGCGCAATCTCTGGACGTTTCCAATTTGGCAGCCGGGATCTGCCATAGACAGATACAGAGTGTTGCCCCATATAGGAAGCAATGCTTTAGCAGAGTGCGAATGTCTGTGTGGCAGCGAATGCAGTTCCAAGGAACAGTGAAAACCAGCTAGAGCTTTCAGTGCTGGCAGCTGTCCTGTGGACGCAATCTCTCGACGTTTCCAATTTGGCAGCCGGGCTCTGCCAGAGACAGATACAGAGTGTTGCCCCATTAGGAAGCAATGCTTTAGCAGAGCGCGAATGTGTGTGTGGCAGCGAATGCAGTTCCAAGGGACAGTGAAAACCAGCTACAACTTTCAGTGCTGGCAGCTTTCCTGTGGGCGCAATCTCTGGACGTTTCCAATTTGGCAGCCGGGCTCTGCCAGAGAGAGATACAGAGTGTTGCCCCATTAGGAAGCAATGCTTTAGCAGAGCGCGAATGTCTGTGTGGCAGCGAATGCAGTTCCAAGGGACAGTGAAAACCAGCTAGAGCTTTCAGTGCTGGCAGCTTTCCTGTGGGCGCAATCTCTGGACGTTTCCAATTCGGCAGCCGGACTCTGCCAGAGAGAGATACAGAGTGTTGCCCCATTAGGAAGCAATGCTTTAGCAGAGCGCGAATGTCTGTGTAGCAGCGAATGCAGTTCCAAGGGACAGTGAAAACCAGCTAGAGCTTTCAGTGCTGGCAGCTTTCCTGTGGGCGCAATCTCTGGACGTTTCCAATTTGGCAGCCGGGCTCTGCCAGAGACAGATACAGAGTGTTGCCCCATTAGGAAGCAATGCTTTAGCAGAGCGCGAATGTCTGTGTGGCAACGAATGCAGTTCCAAGGGACAGTGAAAACCAGCTAGAGCTTTCAGTGCTGGCAGCTTTCCTGTGGGCGCAATCTCTGGACGTTTCCAATTTGGCAGCCGGGCTCTGCCAGAGAGAGATACAGAGTGTTGCCCCATATAGGAAGCAAAGCTTTAGCAGAGCGTGAATGTCTGTGTGGCAGCGAATGCAGTTCCAAGGGACAGTGAAAACCAGCTAGAGCTTTCAGTGCTGGCAGCTTTCCTGTGGGCGCAATCTCTGGACGTTTCCAATTTGGCAGCCGGGCTCTGCCAGAGAGAGATACAGAGTGTTGCCCCATTAGGAAGCAATGCTTTAGCAGAGCGCGAATGTCTGTGTGGCAGCGAATGCAGTTCCAAGGGACAGTGAAAACCAGCTAGAGCTTTCAGTGCTGGCAGCTTTCCTGTGGGTGCAATCTCTGGACGTTTCCAATTCGGCAGCCGGGCACTGCCAGAGACAGATACAGAGTGTTGCCCCATTACGAAGCAATGCTTTTGTAGAGCGCGAATGTCTGTGTGGCAGCGAATGCAGTTCCAAGGGACAGTGAAAACCAGCTAGAGCTTTCAGTGCTGGCAGCTTTCCTGTGGGCGCAATCTCTGGACGTTTCCAATTTGGCAGCCGGGCTCTGCCAGAGACAGATACAGAGTGTTGCCCCATTAGGAAGCAATGCTTTAGCAGAGCGCGAATGTCTGTGTGGCAGCGAATGCAGTTCCAAGGGACAGTGAAAACCAGCTACAACTTTCAGTGCTGGCAGCTTTCCTGTGGGCGCAATCTCTGGACGTTTCCAATTTGGCAGCCGGGCTCTGCCAGACAGAGATACAGAGTGTTGCCCCATTAGGAAGCAATGCTTTAGCAGAGTGCGAATGTCTGTGTGGCAGCGAATGCAGTTCCAAGGGACAGTGAAAACCAGCTAGAGCTTTCAGTGCTGGCAGCTTTCCTGTGGGCGCAATCTCTGGACGTTTCCAATTCGGCAGCCGGACTCTGCCAGAGAGAGATACAGAGTGTTGCCCCATTAGGAAGCAATGCTTTAGCAGAGCGCGAATGTCTGTGTAGCAGCGAATGCAGTTCCAAGGGACAGTGAAAACCAGCTAGAGCTTTCAGTGCTGGCAGCTTTCCTGTGGGCGCAATCTCTGGACGTTTCCAATTTGGCAGCCGGGCTCTGCCAGAGACAGATACAGAGTGTTGCCCCCTTACCAAGCAAAGCTTTAGCAGAGCGCGAATGTCTGTGTGGCAGCGAATGCAGTTCCAAGGGACAGTAAAAACCAGCTACATCTTTCAGTGCTGGCAGCTTTCCTGTGGGCGCAATCTCTGGACGTTTCCAATTTGGCAGCCGGGCTCTGCCAGAGACAGATACAGAGTGTTGCCCCATTAGGAAGCAATGCTTTAGCAGAGCGCGAATGTCTGTGTGGCAGCGAATGCAGTTCCAAGGGACAGTGAATACCAGCTAGAGCTTTCAGTGCTGGCAGCTTTCCTGTGGGCGCAATCTCTGGACGTTTCCAATTTGGCAGCCGGGCTCTGCCAGAGAGAGATACAGAGTGTTGCCCCATATAGGAAGCAAAGCTTTAGCAGAGTGCGAATGTCTGTGTGGCAGCGAATGCAGTTACAAGGGACAGTGAAAACCAGCTAGAGCTTTCAGTGCTGGCAGCTTTCCTGTGGGCGCAATCTCTGGACGTTTCCAATTCGGCAGCCGGGCTCTGCCAGAGAGAGATACAGAGTGTTGCCCCATTAGGAAGCAATGCTTTAGCAGAGCGCGAATGTCTGTGTGGCAGCGAATGCAGTTCCAAGGGACAGTGAAAACCAGCTACAGCTTTCAGTGCTGGCAGCTTTCCTGTGGGCGCAATCTCTGGACGTTTCCAATTCGGCAGCCGGGCTCTGCCAGAGAGAGATACAGAGTGTTGCCCCATTACGAAGCAAAGCTTTAGCAGAGCGCGAATGTCTGTGTGGCAGCGAATGCAGTTCCAAGGGACAGTGAAAACCAGCTAGAGCTTTCAGTGCTGGCAGCTTTCCTGTGGGCGCAATCTCTGGACGTTTCCAATTTGGCAGCCGGGCTCTGCCAGAGACAGATACAGAGTGTTGCCCCCTTACCAAGCAATGCTTTAGCAGAGCGCGAATGTCTGTGTGGCAACGAATGCAGTTCCAAGGGACAGTGAAAACCAGCTAGAGCTTTCAGTGCTGGCAGCTTTCCTGTGGGCGCAATCTCTGGACGTTTCCAATTTGGCAGCCGGGCTCTGCCAGAGACAGATACACAGTGTTGCCCCCTTACCAAGCAATGCTTTAGCAGAGCGCGAATGTCTGTGTGGCAACGAATGCAGTTCCAAGGGACAGTGAAAACCAGCTAGAGCTTTCAGTGCTGGCAGCTTTCCTGTGGGCGCAATCTCTGGACGTTTCCAATTTGGCAGCCGGGATCTGCCATAGACAGATACAGAGTGTTGCCCCATATAGGAAGCAATGCTTTAGCAGAGTGCGAATGTCTGTGTGGCAGCGAATGCAGTTCCAAGGGACAGTGAAAACCAGCTAGAGCTTTCAGTGCTGGCAGCTGTCCTGTGGACGCAATCTCTCGACGTTTCCAATTTGGCAGCCGGGCTCTGCCAGAGACAGATACAGAGTGTTGCCCCATTAGGAAGCAATGCTTTAGCAGAGCGCGAATGTGTGTGTGGCAGCGAATGCAGTTCCAAGGGACAGTGAAAACCAGCTACAACTTTCAGTGCTGGCAGCTTTCCTGTGGGCGCAATCTCTGGACGTTTCCAATTTGGCAGCCGGGCTCTGCCAGACAGAGATACAGAGTGTTGCCCCATTAGGAAGCAATGCTTTAGCAGAGCGCGAATGTCTGTGTGGCAGCGAATGCAGTTCCAAGGGACAGTGAAAACCAGCTAGAGCTTTCAGTGCTGGCAGCTTTCCTGTGGGCGCAATCTCTGGACGTTTCCAATTCGGCAGCCGGACTCTGCCAGAGAGAGATACAGAGTGTTGCCCCATTAGGAAGCAATGCTTTAGCAGAGCGCGAATGTCTGTGTGGCAGCGAATGCAGTTCCAAGGGACAGTGAAAACCAGCTAGAGCTTTCAGTGCTGGCAGCTTTCCTGTGGGCGCAATCTCTGGACGTTTCCAATTCGGCAGCCGGGCTCTGCCAGAGAGAGATACAGAGTGTTGCCCCATTAGGAAGCAAAGCTTTTGCAGAACGCGAATGTCTGTGTGGCAACGAATGCAGTTCCAAGGGACAGTGAAAACCAGCTAGAGCTTTCAGTGCTGGCAGCTTTCCTGTGGGCGCAATCTCTGGACGTTTCCAATTTGGCAGCCGGGCTCTGCCAGAGACAGATACAGAGTGTTGCCCCATTAGGAAGCAAAGCTTTAGCAGAGCGCGAATGTCTGTGTGGCAGCGAATGCAGTTCCAAGGGACAGTGAAAACCAGCTAGAGCTTTCAGTGCTGGCAGCTTTCCTGTGGGCGCAATCTCTGGACGTTTCCAATTTGGCAGCCGGGATCTGCCATAGACAGATACAGAGTGTTGCCCCATATAGGAAGCAATGCTTTAGCAGAGTGCGAATGTCTGTGTGGCAGCGAATGCAGTTCCAAGGAACAGTGAAAACCAGCTAGAGCTTTCAGTGCTGGCAGCTGTCCTGTGGACGCAATCTCTCGACGTTTCCAATTTGGCAGCCGGGCTCTGCCAGAGACAGATACAGAGTGTTGCCCCATTAGGAAGCAATGCTTTAGCAGAGCGCGAATGTGTGTGTGGCAGCGAATGCAGTTCCAAGGGACAGTGAAAACCAGCTACAACTTTCAGTGCTGGCAGCTTTCCTGTGGGCGCAATCTCTGGACGTTTCCAATTTGGCAGCCGGGCTCTGCCAGAGAGAGATACAGAGTGTTGCCCCATTAGGAAGCAATGCTTTAGCAGAGCGCGAATGTCTGTGTGGCAGCGAATGCAGTTCCAAGGGACAGTGAAAACCAGCTAGAGCTTTCAGTGCTGGCAGCTTTCCTGTGGGCGCAATCTCTGGACGTTTCCAATTCGGCAGCCGGACTCTGCCAGAGAGAGATACAGAGTGTTGCCCCATTAGGAAGCAATGCTTTAGCAGAGCGCGAATGTCTGTGTAGCAGCGAATGCAGTTCCAAGGGACAGTGAAAACCAGCTAGAGCTTTCAGTGCTGGCAGCTTTCCTGTGGGCGCAATCTCTGGACGTTTCCAATTTGGCAGCCGGGCTCTGCCAGAGACAGATACAGAGTGTTGCCCCATTAGGAAGCAATGCTTTAGCAGAGCGCGAATGTCTGTGTGGCAACGAATGCAGTTCCAAGGGACAGTGAAAACCAGCTAGAGCTTTCAGTGCTGGCAGCTTTCCTGTGGGCGCAATCTCTGGACGTTTCCAATTTGGCAGCCGGGCTCTGCCAGAGAGAGATACAGAGTGTTGCCCCATATAGGAAGCAAAGCTTTAGCAGAGCGTGAATGTCTGTGTGGCAGCGAATGCAGTTCCAAGGGACAGTGAAAACCAGCTAGAGCTTTCAGTGCTGGCAGCTTTCCTGTGGGCGCAATCTCTGGACGTTTCCAATTTGGCAGCCGGGCTCTGCCAGAGAGAGATACAGAGTGTTGCCCCATTAGGAAGCAATGCTTTAGCAGAGCGCGAATGTCTGTGTGGCAGCGAATGCAGTTCCAAGGGACAGTGAAAACCAGCTAGAGCTTTCAGTGCTGGCAGCTTTCCTGTGGGTGCAATCTCTGGACGTTTCCAATTCGGCAGCCGGGCACTGCCAGAGACAGATACAGAGTGTTGCCCCATTACGAAGCAATGCTTTTGTAGAGCGCGAATGTCTGTGTGGCAGCGAATGCAGTTCCAAGGGACAGTGAAAACCAGCTAGAGCTTTCAGTGCTGGCAGCTTTCCTGTGGGCGCAATCTCTGGACGTTTCCAATTTGGCAGCCGGGCTCTGCCAGAGACAGATACAGAGTGTTGCCCCATTAGGAAGCAATGCTTTAGCAGAGCGCGAATGTCTGTGTGGCAGCGAATGCAGTTCCAAGGGACAGTGAAAACCAGCTACAACTTTCAGTGCTGGCAGCTTTCCTGTGGGCGCAATCTCTGGACGTTTCCAATTTGGCAGCCGGGCTCTGCCAGACAGAGATACAGAGTGTTGCCCCATTAGGAAGCAATGCTTTAGCAGAGTGCGAATGTCTGTGTGGCAGCGAATGCAGTTCCAAGGGACAGTGAAAACCAGCTAGAGCTTTCAGTGCTGGCAGCTTTCCTGTGGGCGCAATCTCTGGACGTTTCCAATTCGGCAGCCGGACTCTGCCAGAGAGAGATACAGAGTGTTGCCCCATTAGGAAGCAATGCTTTAGCAGAGCGCGAATGTCTGTGTAGCAGCGAATGCAGTTCCAAGGGACAGTGAAAACCAGCTAGAGCTTTCAGTGCTGGCAGCTTTCCTGTGGGCGCAATCTCTGGACGTTTCCAATTTGGCAGCCGGGCTCTGCCAGAGACAGATACAGAGTGTTGCCCCCTTACCAAGCAAAGCTTTAGCAGAGCGCGAATGTCTGTGTGGCAGCGAATGCAGTTCCAAGGGACAGTAAAAACCAGCTACATCTTTCAGTGCTGGCAGCTTTCCTGTGGGCGCAATCTCTGGACGTTTCCAATTTGGCAGCCGGGCTCTGCCAGAGACAGATACAGAGTGTTGCCCCATTAGGAAGCAAAGCTTTAGCAGAGCGCGAATGTCTGTGTGGCAGCGAATGCAGTTCCAAGGGACAGTAAAAACCAGCTACATCTTTCAGTGCTGGCAGCTTTCCTGTGGGCGCAATCTCTGGACGTTTCCAATTTGGCAGCCGGGCTCTGCCAGAGACAGATACAGAGTGTTGCCCCATTAGGAAGCAATGCTTTAGCAGAGCGCGAATGTCTGTGTGGCAGCGAATGCAGTTCCAAGGGACAGTGAATACCAGCTAGAGCTTTCAGTGCTGGCAGCTTTCCTGTGGGCGCAATCTCTGGACGTTTCCAATTTGGCAGCCGGGCTCTGCCAGAGAGAGATACAGAGTGTTGCCCCATATAGGAAGCAAAGCTTTAGCAGAGTGCGAATGTCTGTGTGGCAGCGAATGCAGTTACAAGGGACAGTGAAAACCAGCTAGAGCTTTCAGTGCTGGCAGCTTTCCTGTGGGCGCAATCTCTGGACGTTTCCAATTCGGCAGCCGGGCTCTGCCAGAGAGAGATACAGAGTGTTGCCCCATTAGGAAGCAATGCTTTAGCAGAGCGCGAATGTCTGTGTGGCAGCGAATGCAGTTCCAAGGGACAGTGAAAACCAGCTACAGCTTTCAGTGCTGGCAGCTTTCCTGTGGGCGCAATCTCTGGACGTTTCCAATTCGGCAGCCGGGCTCTGCCAGAGAGAGATACAGAGTGTTGCCCCATTACGAAGCAAAGCTTTAGCAGAGCGCGAATGTCTGTGTGGCAGCGAATGCAGTTCCAAGGGACAGTGAAAACCAGCTAGAGCTTTCAGTGCTGGCAGCTTTCCTGTGGGCGCAATCTCTGGACGTTTCCAATTTGGCAGCCGGGCTCTGCCAGAGACAGATACAGAGTGTTGCCCCCTTACCAAGCAATGCTTTAGCAGAGCGCGAATGTCTGTGTGGCAACGAATGCAGTTCCAAGGGACAGTGAAAACCAGCTAGAGCTTTCAGTGCTGGCAGCTTTCCTGTGGGCGCAATCTCTGGACGTTTCCAATTTGGCAGCCGGGCTCTGCCAGAGACAGATACACAGTGTTGCCCCCTTACCAAGCAATGCTTTAGCAGAGCGCGAATGTCTGTGTGGCAACGAATGCAGTTCCAAGGGACAGTGAAAACCAGCTAGAGCTTTCAGTGCTGTCAGCTTTCCTGTGGGTGCAATCTCTGGACGTTTCCAATTTGGCAGCCGGGCTCTGCCAGAGAGAGATACAGAGTGTTGCCCCATTAGGAAGCAATGCTTTAGCAGAGCGCGAATGTCTGTGTGGCAGCGAATGCAGTTCCAAGGGACAGTGAAAACCAGCTAGAGCTTTCAGTGCTGGCAGCTTTCCTGTGGGCGCAATCTCTGGACGTTTCCAATTTGGCAGCCGGGCTCTGCCAGAGAGAGATACAGAGTGTTGCCCCATGACGAAGCAAAGCTTTAGCAGAGCGCGAATGTCTGTGTGGCAGCGAATGCAGTTCCAAGGGACAGTGAAAACCAGCTAGAGCTTTCAGTGCTGGCAGCTTTCCTGTGGGCGCAATCTCTGGACGTTTCCAATTTGGCAGCCGGGCTCTGCCAGAGAGAGATACAGAGTGTTGCCCCATTAGGAAGCAAAGCTTTTGCAGAACGCGAATGTCTGTGTGGCAACGAATGCAGTTCCAAGGGACAGTGAAAACCAGCTAGAGCTTTCAGTGCTGGCAGCTTTCCTGTGGGCGCAATCTCTGGACGTTTCCAATTTGGCAGCCGGGCTCTGCCAGAGACAGATACAGAGTGTTGCCCCATTAGGAAGCAAAGCTTTAGCAGAGCGCGAATGTCTGTGTGGCAGCGAATGCAGTTCCAAGGGACAGTGAAAACCAGCTAGAGCTTTCAGTGCTGGCAGCTTTCCTGTGGGCGCAATCTCTGGACGTTTCCAATTTGGCAGCCGGGATCTGCCAGAGACAGATACAGAGTGTTGCCCCATATAGGAAGCAATGCTTTAGCAGAGTGCGAATGTCTGTGTGGCAGCGAATGCAGTTCCAAGGGACAGTGAAAACCAGCTAGAGCTTTCAGTGCTGGCAGCTGTCCTGTGGACGCAATCTCTCGACGTTTCCAATTTGGCAGCCGGGCTCTGCCAGAGACAGATACAGAGTGTTGCCCCATTAGGAAGCAATGCTTTAGCAGAGCGCGAATGTCTGTGTAGCAGCGAATGCAGTTCCAAGGGACAGTGAAAACCAGCTAGAGCTTTCAGTGCTGGCAGCTTTCCTGTGGGCGCAATCTCTGGACGTTTCCAATTTGGCAGCCGGGCTCTGCCAGAGACAGATACAGAGTGTTGCCCCCTTACCAAGCAAAGCTTTAGCAGAGCGCGAATGTCTGTGTGGCAGCGAATGCAGTTCCAAGGGACAGTAAAAACCAGCTACATCTTTCAGTGCTGGCAGCTTTCCTGTGGGCGCAATCTCTGGACGTTTCCAATTTGGCAGCCGGGCTCTGCCAGAGACAGATACAGAGTGTTGCCCCATTAGGAAGCAATGCTTTAGCAGAGCGCGAATGTCTGTGTGGCAGCGAATGCAGTTCCAAGGGACAGTGAAAACCAGCTAGAGCTTTCAGTGCTGGCAGCTTTCCTGTGGGCGCAATCTCTGGACGTTTCCAATTTGGCAGCCGGGCTCTGCCAGAGAGAGATACAGAGTGTTGCCCCATATAGGAAGCAAAGCTTTTGCAGAACGCGAATGTCTGTGTGGCAGCGAATGCAGTTCCAAGGGACAGTGAAAACCAGCTACAGCTTTCCGTGCTGGCAGCTTTCCTGTGGGCGCAATCGCTGGACGTTTCGAATTTGGCAGCCGGCCTCTGCCAGAGAGAAATACACAGTGTTGCCCCTTTACGAACGAAAGCTGTTGCAGAACGCGAATGTCTGTCTACCAGCGAATGCAGTTCCAAGGGACAGTGAAAACCAGCTACAGCTTTCCGTGCTGGCAGCTTTCCTGTGGGCGCAATCGCTGGATGTTTCGAATTTGGCAGCCGGGCTCTGCCAGAGAGAGATACAGAGTGTTGCCCCATTAGGAAGCAAAGCTTTAGCAGAGTGCGAATGTCTGTGTGGCAGCGAATGCAGTTCCAAGGGACAGTGAAAACCAGCTAGAGCTTTCAGTGCTGGCAGCTTTCCTGTGGGCGCAATCTCTGGACGTTTCCAATTCGGCAGCCGGGCTCTGCCAGAGAGAGATACAGAGTGTTGCCCCATTAGGAAGCAATGCTTTAGCAGAGCTCGAATGTCTGTGTGGCAGCGAATGCAGTTCCAAGGGACAGTGAAAACCAGCTACAGCTTTCAGTGCTGGCAGCTTTCCTGTGGGCGCAATCTCTGGACGTTTCCAATTCGGCAGCCGGGCTCTGCCAGAGAGAGATACAGAGTGTTGCCCATTAGGAAGCAAAGCTTTAGCAGAGCGCGAATGTCTGTGTGGCAGCGAATGCAATTCCAAGGGACAGTGAAAACCAGCTAGAGCTTTCAGTGCTGGCAGCTTTCCTGTGGGCGCAATCTCTGGACGTTTCCAATTTGGCAGCCGGGCTCTGCCAGAGACAGATACAGAGTGTTGCCCCCTTACCAAGCAATGCTTTAGCAGAGCGCGAATGTCTGTGTGGCAACGAATGCAGTTCCAAGGGACAGTGAAAACCAGCTAGAGCTTTCAGTGCTGGCAGCTTTCCTGTGGGCGCAATCTCTGGACGTTTCCAATTTGGCAGCCGGGCTCTGCCAGAGACAGATACACAGTGTTGCCCCCTTACCAAGCAATGCTTTAGCAGAGCGCGAATGTCTGTGTGGCAACGAATGCAGTTCCAAGGGACAGTGAAAACCAGCTAGAGCTTTCAGTGCTGGCAGCTTTCCTGTGGGCGCAATCTCTGGACGTTTCCAATTTGGCAGCCGGGCTCTGCCAGAGAGAGATACAGAGTGTTGCCCCATTAGGAAGCAATGCTTTAGCAGAGCGCGAATGTCTGTGTGGCAGCGAATGCAGTTCCAAGGGACAGTGAAAACCAGCTAGAGCTTTCAGTGCTGGCAGCTTTCCTGTGGGCGCAATCTCTGGACGTTTCCAATTTGGCAGCCGGGCTCTGCCAGAGAGAGATACAGAGTGTTGCCCCATGACGAAGCAAAGCTTTAGCAGAGCGCGAATGTCTGTGTGGCAGCGAATGCAGTTCCAAGGGACAGTGAAAACCAGCTAGAGCTTTCAGTGCTGGCAGCTTTCCTGTGGGCGCAATCTCTGGACGTTTCCAATTCGGCAGCCGGGCTCTGCCAGAGACAGATACAGAGTGTTGCCCCATTAGGAAGCAAAGCTTTTGCAGAACGCGAATGTCTGTGTGGCAACGAATGCAGTTCCAAGGGACAGTGAAAACCAGCTAGAGCTTTCAGTGCTGGCAGCTTTCCTGTGGGCGCAATCTCTGGACGTTTCCAATTTGGCAGCCGGGCTCTGCCAGAGACAGATACAGAGTGTTGCCCCATTAGGAAGCAAAGCTTTAGCAGAGCTCGAATGTCTGTGTGGCAGCGAATGCAGTTCCAAGGGACAGTGAAAACCAGCTAGAGCTTTCAGTGCTGGCAGCTTTCCTGTGGGCGCAATCTCTGGACGTTTCCAATTTGGCAGCCGGGCTCTGCCAGAGACAGATACAGAGTGTTGCCCCATATAGGAAGCAATGCTTTAGCAGAGTGCGAATGTCTGTGTGGCAGCGAATGCAGTTCCAAGGGACAGTGAAAACCAGCTAGAGCTTTCAGTGCTGGCAGCTGTCCTGTGGACGCAATCTCTGGACGTTTCCAATTTGGCAGCCGGGCTCTGCCAGACAGAGATACAGAGTGTTGCCCCATTAGGAAGCAATGCTTTAGCAGAGCGCGAATGTCTGTGTAGCAGCGAATGCAGTTCCAAGGGACAGTGAAAACCAGCTAGAGCTTTCAGTGCTGGCAGCTTTCCTGTGGGCGCAATCTCTGGACGTTTCCAATTTGGCAGCCGGGCTCTGCCAGAGACAGATACAGAGTGTTGCCCCATATAGGAAGCAAAGCTTTAGCAGAGCGCGAATGTCTGTGTGGCAGCGAATGCAGTTCCAAGGGACAGTGAAAACCAGCTAGAGCTTTCAGTGCTGGCAGCTTTCCTGTGGGCGCAATCTCTGGACGTTTCCAATTTGGCAGCCGGGCTCTGCCAGAGACAGATACAGAGTGTTGCCCCATTAGGAAGCAAAGCTTTAGCAGAGCGCGAATGTCTGTGTGGCAGCGAATGCAGTTCCAAGGGACAGTAAAAACCAGCTACATCTTTCAGTGCTGGCAGCTTTCCTGTGGGCGCAATCTCTGGACGTTTCCAATTTGGCAGCCGGGCTCTGCCAGAGACAGATACAGAGTGTTGCCCCATTAGGAAGCAATGCTTTAGCAGAGTGCGAATGTCTGTGTGGCAGCGAATGCAGTTCCAAGGGACAGTGAAAACCAGCTAGAGCTTTCAGTGCTGGCAGCTTTCCTGTGGGCGCAATCTCTGGACGTTTCCAATTTGGCAGCCGGGCTCTGCCAGAGAGAGATACAGAGTGTTGCCCCATATAGGAAGCAAAGCTTTTGCAGAACGCGAATGTCTGTGTGGCAGCGAATGCAGTTCCAAGGGACAGTGAAAACCAGCTACAGCTTTCCGTGCTGGCAGCTTTCCTGTGGGCGCAATCGCTGGACGTTTCGAATTTGGCAGCCGGGCTCTGCCAGAGAGAAATACACAGTGTTGCCCCTTTACGAACGAAAGCTTTTGCAGAACGCGAATGTCTGTCTACCAGCGAATGCAGTTCCAAGGGACAGTGAAAAGCAGCTAAAGCTTTCCGTGCTGGCAGCTTTCCTGTGGGCGCAATCGCTGGACGTTTCGAATTTGGCAGCCGGGCTCTGCCAGAGAGAAATACACAGTGTTGCCCCTTTACGAACGAAAGCTTTTGCAGAACGCGAATGTCTGTCTACCGGCGAATGCAGTTCCAAGGGACAGTGAAAACCAGCTACAGCTTTCCGTGCTGGCAGCTTTCCTGTGGGCGCAATCGCTGGACGTTTCCAATTTGGCAGCCGGCCTCTGCCAGAGAGAAATACACAGTGTTGCCCCTTTACGAACGAAAGCTGTTGCAGAACGCGAATGTCTGTCTACCAGCGAATGCAGTTCCAAGGGACAGTGAAAACCAGCTACAGCTTTCCGTGCTGGCAGCTTTCCTGTGGGCACAATCGCTGGATGTTTCGAATTTGGCAGCCGGGCTCTGCCAGAGAGAAATACACAGTGTTGCCCCTTTACGAACGAAAGCTTTTGCAGAACGCGAATGTCTGTCTACCAGCGAATGCAGTTCCAAGGGACAGTGAAAAGCAGCTACAGCTTTCCGTTCTGGCAGCTTTCCTGAGGGCGCAATCGCTGGACGTTTCGAATTTGGCAGCCGGGCTCTGCCAGAGAGAAATACACAGTGTTGCCCCTTTACGAACGAAAGCTTTTGCAGAACGCGAATGTCTGTCTACCAGCGAATGCAGTTCCAAGGGACAGTGAAAACCAGCTACAGCTTTCCGTGCTGGCAGCTTTCCTGTGGGCGCAATCGCTGGACGTTTCGAATTTGGCAGCCGGGCTCTGCCAGAGAGAAATACACAGTGTTGCCCCTTTACGAACGAAAGCTTTTGCAGAACGCGAATGTCTGTCTACCGGCGAATGCAGTTCCAAGGGACAGTGAAAACCAGCTACAGCTTTCCGTGCTGGCAGCTTTCCTGTGGGTGCAATCGCTGGACGTTTCCAATTTGGCAGCCGGGCTCTGCCAGAGAGAGATACAGAGTGTTGCCCATTAGGAAGCAAAGCTTTAGCAGAGCGCGAATGTCTGTGTGGCAGCGAATGCAGTTCCAAGGGACAGTGAAAACCAGCTACAGCTTTCGGTGCTGGCAGCTTTCCTGTGGGCGCAATCTCTGGACGTTTCCAATTTGGCAGCCGGGCTCTGCCAGAGACAGATACAGAGTGTTGCCCCCTTACCAAGCAATGCTTTAGCAGAGCGCGAATGTCTGTGTGGCAACGAATGCAGTTCCAAGGGACAGTGAAAACCAGCTAGAGCTTTCAGTGCTGGCAGCTTTCCTGTGGGCGCAATCTCTGGACGTTTCCAATTTGGCAGCCGGGCTCTGCCAGAGACAGATACACAGTGTTGCCCCCTTACCAAGCAATGCTTTAGCAGAGCGCGAATGTCTGTGTGGCAACGAATGCAGTTCCAAGGGACAGTGAAAACCAGCTAGAGCTTTCAGTGCTGGCAGCTTTCCTGTGGGCGCAATCTCTGGACGTTTCCAATTTGGCAGCCGGGCTCTGCCAGAGAGAGATACAGAGTGTTGCCCCATTAGGAAGCAATGCTTTAGCAGAGCGCGAATGTCTGTGTGGCAGCGAATGCAGTTCCAAGGGACAGTGAAAACCAGCTAGAGCTTTCAGTGCTGGCAGCTTTCCTGTGGGCGCAATCTCTGGACGTTTCCAATTTGGCAGCCGGGCTCTGCCAGAGAGAGATACAGAGTGTTGCCCCATGACGAAGCAAAGCTTTAGCAGAGCGCGAATGTCTGTGTGGCAGCGAATGCAGTTCCAAGGGACAGTGAAAACCAGCTAGAGCTTTCAGTGCTGGCAGCTTTCCTGTGGGCGCAATCTCTGGACGTTTCCAATTCGGCAGCCGGGCTCTGCCAGAGAGAGATACAGAGTGTTGCCCCATTAGGAAGCAAAGCTTTTGCAGAACGCGAATGTCTGTGTGGCAGCGAATGCAGTTCCAAGGGACAGTGAAAACCAGCTAGAGCTTTCAGTGCTGGCAGCTTTCCTGTGGGCGCAATCTCTGGACGTTTCCAATTTGGCAGCCGGGCTCTGCCAGAGACAGATACAGAGTGTTGCCCCATTAGGAAGCAAAGCTTTAGCAGAGCGCGAATGTCTGTGTGGCAGCGAATGCAGTTCCAAGGGACAGTGAAAACCAGCTAGAGCTTTCAGTGCTGGCAGCTGTCCTGTGGACGCAATCTCTCGACGTTTCCAATTTGGCAGCCGGGCTCTGCCAGAGACAGATACAGAGTGTTGCCCCATTAGGAAGCAATGCTTTAGCAGAGCGCGAATGTCTGTGTAGCAGCGAATGCAGTTCCAAGGGACAGTGAAAACCAGCTAGAGCTTTCAGTGCTGGCAGCTTTCCTGTGGGCGCAATCTCTGGACGTTTCCAATTTGGCAGCCGGGCTCTGCCAGAGACAGATACAGAGTGTTGCCCCCTTACCAAGCAAAGCTTTAGCAGAGCGCGAATGTCTGTGTGGCAGCGAATGCAGTTCCAAGGGACAGTAAAAACCAGCTACATCTTTCAGTGCTGGCAGCTTTCCTGTGGGCGCAATCTCTGGACGTTTCCAATTTGGCAGCCGGGCTCTGCCAGAGACAGATACAGAGTGTTGCCCCATTAGGAAGCAAAGCTTTAGCAGAGCGCGAATGTCTGTGTGGCAGCGAATGCAGTTCCAAGGGACAGTAAAAACCAGCTACATCTTTCAGTGCTGGCAGCTTTCCTGTGGGCGCAATCTCTGGACGTTTCCAATTTGGCAGCCGGGCTCTGCCAGAGACAGATACAGAGTGTTGCCCCATTAGGAAGCAATGCTTTAGCAGAGCGCGAATGTCTGTGTGGCAGCGAATGCAGTTCCAAGGGACAGTGAAAACCAGCTAGAGCTTTCAGTGCTGGCAGCTTTCCTGTGGGCGCAATCTCTGGACGTTTCCAATTTGGCAGCCGGGCTCTGCCAGAGAGAGATACAGAGTGTTGCCCCATATAGGAAGCAAAGCTTTTGCAGAACGCGAATGTCTGTGTGGCAGCGAATGCAGTTCCAAGGGACAGTGAAAACCAGCTACAGCTTTCCGTGCTGGCAGCTTTCCTGTGGGCGCAATCGCTGGACGTTTCCAATTTGGCAGCCGGGCTCTGCCAGAGAGAAATACACAGTGTTGCCCCTTTACGAACTAAAGCTTTTGCAGAACGCGAATGTCTGTCTACCAGCGAATGCAGTTCCAAGGGACAGTGAAAAGCAGCTAAAGCTTTCCGTGCTGGCAGCTTTCCTGTGGGCGCAATCGCTGGACGTTTCGAATTTGGCAGCCGGGCTCTGCCAGAGAGAAATACACAGTGTTGCCCCTTTACGAACGAAAGCTTTTGCAGAACGCGAATGTCTGTCTACCGGCGAATGCAGTTCCAAGGGACAGTGAAAACCAGCTACAGCTTTCCGTGCTGGCAGCTTTCCTGTGGGCGCAATCGCTGGACGTTTCGAATTTGGCAGCCGGCCTCTGCCAGAGAGAAATACACAGTGTTGCCCCTTTACGAACGAAAGCTGTTGCAGAACGCGAATGTCTGTCTACCAGCGAATGCAGTTCCAAGGGACAGTGAAAACCAGCTACAGCTTTCCGTGCTGGCAGCTTTCCTGTGGGCGCAATCGCTGGATGTTTCGAATTTGGCAGCCGGGCTCTGCCAGAGAGAAATACACAGTGTTGCCCCTTTACGAACGAAAGCTTTTGCAGAACGCGAATGTCTGTCTACCAGCGAATGCAGTTCCAAGGGACAGTGAAAACCAGCTACAGCTTTCCGTGCTGGCATCTTTCCTGTGGGCGCAATCGCTGGACGTTTCGAATTTGGCAGCCGGGCTCTGCCAGAGAGAAATACACAGTGTTGCCCCTTTACGAACGAAAGCTTTTGCAGAACGCGAATGTCTGTCTACCAGCGAATGCAGTTCCAAGGGACAGTGAAAACCAGCTACAGCTTTCCGTGCTGGCAGCTTTCCTGTGGGTGCAATCGCTGGACGTTTCCAATTTGGCAGCCGGGCTCTGCCAGAGAGAAATACACAGTGTTGCCCCTTTACGAACGAAAGCTTTTGCAGAACGCGAATGTCTGTCTACCAGCGAATGCAGTTCCAAGGGACAGTGAAAACCAGCTACAGCTTTCCGTGCTGGCAGCTTTCCTGAGGGCGCAATCGCTGGACGTTTCGAATTTGGCAGCCGGGCTCTGCCAGAGAGAAATACACAGTGTTGCCCCTTTACGAACGAAAGCTGTTGCAGAACGCGAATGTCTGTCTACCAGCGAATGCAGTTCCAAGGGACAGTGAAAACCAGCTACAGCTTTCCGTGCTGGCAGCTTTCCTGTGGGCGCAATCGCTGGATGTTTCGAATTTGGCAGCCGGGCTCTGCCAGAGAGAAATACACAGTGTTGCCCCTTTACGAACGAAAGCTTTTGCAGAACGCGAATGTCTGTCTACCAGCGAATGCAGTTCCAAGGGACAGTGAAAACCAGCTACAGCTTTCCGTGCTGGCATCTTTCCTGTGGGCGCAATCGCTGGACGTTTCGAATTTGGCAGCCGGGCTCTGCCAGAGAGAAATACACAGTGTTGCCCCTTTACGAACGAAAGCTTTTGCAGAACGCGAATGTCTGTCTACCAGCGAATGCAGTTCCAAGGGACAGTGAAAACCAGCTACAGCTTTCCGTGCTGGCAGCTTTCCTGTGGGTGCAATCGCTGGACGTTTCCAATTTGGCAGCCGGGCTCTGCCAGAGAGAAATACACAGTGTTGCCCCTTTACGAACGAAAGCTTTTGCAGAACGCGAATGTCTGTCTACCAGCGAATGCAGTTCCAAGGGACAGTGAAAACCAGCTACAGCTTTCCGTGCTGGCAGCTTTCCTGAGGGCGCAATCGCTGGACGTTTCGAATTTGGCAGCCGGGCTCTGCCAGAGAGAAATACACAGTGTTGCCCCTTTACGAACGAAAGCTTTTGCAGAAAGCGAATGTCTGTCTACCAGCGAATGCAGTTCCAAGGGACAGTGAAAACCAGCTACAGCTTTCCGTGCTGGCAGCTTTCCTGTGGGTTCAATCGCTGGACGTTTCGAATTTGGCAGCCGGGCTCTGCCAGAGAGAAATACACAGTGTTGCCCCTTTACGAACGAAAGCTTTTGCAGAACGCGAATGTCTGTCTACCAGCGAATGCAGTTCCAAGGGACAGTGAAAACCAGCTACAGCTTTCCGTGCTGGCAGCTTTCCTGTGGGCGCAATCTCTGGACGTTTCCAATTTGGCAGCCGGGCTCTGCCAGAGACACATACATAGTGTTGCCCCATTAGGAAGCAATGCTTTAGCAGAGCGCGAATGTCTGTGTGGCAGCGAATGCAGTTCCAAGGGACAGTAAAAACCAGCTACATCTTTCAGTGCTGGCAGCTTTCCTGTGGGCGCAATCTCTGGACGTTTCCAATTTGGCAGCCGGGCTCTGCCAGAGACAGATACAGAGTGTTGCCCCATTAGGAAGCAATGCTTTAGCAGAGCGCGAATGTCTGTGTGGCAGCGAATGCAGTTCCAAGGGACAGTGAAAACCAGCTAGAGCTTTCAGTGCTGGCAGCTTTCCTGTGGGTGCAATCTCTGGACGTTTCCAATTCGGCAGCCGGGCACTGCCATAGACAGATACAGAGTGTTGCCCCCTTACCAAGCAAAGCTTTAGCAGAGCGCGAATGTCTGTGTGGCAGCGAATGCAGTTCCAAGGGACAGTAAAAACCAGCTACATCTTTCAGTGCTGGCAGCTTTCCTGTGGGCGCAATCTCTGGACGTTTCCAATTTGGCAGCCGGGCTCTGCCAGAGACAGATACAGAGTGTTGCCCCATTACGAAGCAAAGCTTTAGCAGAGCGCGAATGTCTGTGTGGCAGCGAATGCAGTTCCAAGGGACAGTGAAAACCAGCTAGAGCTTTCAGTGCTGGCAGCTTTCCTGTGGGCGCAATCTCTGGACGTTTCCAATTTGGCAGCCGGGCTCTGCCAGAGAGAGATACAGAGTGTTGCCCCATATAGGAAGCAAAGCTTTTGCAGAACGCGAATGTCTGTGTGGCAGCGAATGCAGTTCCAAGGGACAGTGAAAACCAGCTACAGCTTTCCGTGCTGGCAGCTTTCCTGTGGGCGCAATCGCTGGACGTTTCCAATTTGGCAGCCGGGCTCTGCCAGAGAGAAATACACAGTGTTGCCCCTTTACGAACGAAAGCTTTTGCAGAACGCGAATGTCTGTCTACCAGCGAATGCAGTTCCAAGGGACAGTGAAAAGCAGCTAAAGCTTTCCGTGCTGGCAGCTTTCCTGTGGGCGCAATCGCTGGACGTTTCGAATTTGGCAGCCGGGCTCTGCCAGAGAGAAATACACAGTGTTGCCCCTTTACGAACGAAAGCTTTTGCAGAACGCGAATGTCTGTCTACCAGCGAATGCAGGTCCAAGGGACAGTGAAAACCAGCTACAGCTTTCCGTGCTGGCAGCTTTCCTGTGGGCGCAATCGCTGGACGTTTCGAATTTGGCAGCCGGCCTCTGCCAGAGAGAAATACACAGTGTTGCCCCTTTACGAACGAAAGCTGTTGCAGAACGCGAATGTCTGTCTACCAGCGAATGCAGTTCCAAGGGACAGTGAAAACCAGCTACAGCTTTCCGTGCTGGCAGCTTTCCTGTGGGCGCAATCGCTGGATGTTTCGAATTTGGCAGCCGGGCTCTGCCAGAGAGAAATACACAGTGTTGCCCCTTTACGAACGAAAGCTTTTGCAGAACGCGAATGTCTGTCTACCAGCGAATGCAGTTCCAAGGGACAGTGAAAACCAGCTAAAGCTTTCCGTGCTGGTAGCTTTCCTGTGGGTTCAATCGCTGGACGTTTCGAATTTGGCAGCCGGGCTCTGCCAGAGAGAAATACACAGTGTTGCCCCTTTACGAACGAAAGCTTTTGCAGAACGCGAATGTCTGTCTACCAGCGAATGCAGTTCCAAGGGACAGTGAAAAGCAGCTACAGCTTTCCGTGCTGGCAGCTTTCCTGAGGGCGCAATCGCTGGACGTTTCGAATTTGGCAGCCGGGCTCTGCCAGAGAGAAATACACAGTGTTGCCCCTTTACGAACGAAAGCTTTTGCAGAACGCGAATGTCTGTCTACCAGCGAATGCAGTTCCAAGGGACAGTGAAAACCAGCTACAGCTTTCCGTGCTGGCATCTTTCCTGTGGGCGCAATCGCTGGACGTTTCGAATTTGGCAGCCGGGCTCTGCCAGAGAGAAATACACAGTGTTGCCCCTTTACGAACGAAAGCTTTTGCAGAACGCGAATGTCTGTCTACCGGCGAATGCAGTTCCAAGGGACAGTGAAAACCAGCTACAGCTTTCCGTGCTGGCAGCTTTCCTGTGGGTGCAATCGCTGGACGTTTCCAATTTGGCAGCCGGGCTCTGCCAGAGAGAAATACACAGTGTTGCCCCTTTACGAACGAAAGCTTTTGCAGAACGCGAATGTCTGTCTACCAGCGAATGCAGTTCCAAGGGACAGTGAAAACCAGCTACAGCTTTCCGTGCTGGCAGCTTTCCTGAGGGCGCAATCGCTGGACGTTTCGAATTTGGCAGCCGGGCTCTGCCAGAGAGAAATACACAGTGTTGCCCCTTTACGAACGAAAGCTTTTGCAGAACGCGAATGTCTGTCTACCAGCGAATGCAGTTCCAAGGGACAGTGAAAACCAGCTACAGCTTTCCGTGCTGGCAGCTTTCCTGTGGGTTCAATCGCTGGACGTTTCGAATTTGGCAGCCGGGCTCTGCCAGAGAGAAATACACAGTGTTGCCCCTTTACGAACGAAAGCTTTTGCAGAACGCGAATGTCTGTCTACCAGCGAATGCAGTTCCAAGGGACAGTGAAAACCAGCTACAGCTTTCCGTGCTGGCAGCTTTCCTGTGGGCGCAATCTCTGGACGTTTCCAATTTGGCAGCCGGGCTCTGCCAGAGACAGATACAGAGTGTTGCCCCATTAGGAAGCAAAGCTTTAGCAGAGCGCGAATGTCTGTGTGGCAGCGAATGCAGTTCCAAGGGACAGTAAAAACCAGCTACATCTTTCAGTGCTGGCAGCTTTCCTGTGGGCGCAATCTCTGGACGTTTCCAATTTGGCAGCCGGGCTCTGCCAGAGACAGATACAGAGTGTTGCCCCATTAGGAAGCAATGCTTTAGCAGAGCGCGAATGTCTGTGTGGCAGCGAATGCAGTTCCAAGGGACAGTGAAAACCAGCTAGAGCTTTCAGTGCTGGCAGCTTTCCTGTGGGCGCAATCTCTGGACGTTTCCAATTTGGCAGCCGGGCTCTGCGAGAGAGAAATACACAGTGTTGCCCCTTTACGAACGAAAGCTTTTGCAGAACGCGAATGTCTGTCTACCGGCGAATGCAGTTCCAAGGGACAGTGAAAACCAGCTACAGCTTTCCGTGCTGGCAGCTTTCCTGAGGGCGCAATCGCAGGACGTTTCGAATTTGGCAGCCGGCCTCTGCCAGAGAGAAATACACAGTGTTGCCCCTTTACGAACGAAAGCTGTTGCAGAACGCGAATGTCTGTCTACCAGCGAATGCAGTTCCAAGGGACAGTGAAAACCAGCTACAGCTTTCCGTGCTGGCAGCTTTCCTGTGGGCGCAATCGCTGGATGTTTCGAATTTGGCAGCCGGGCTCTGCCAGAGAGAAATACACAGTGTTGCCCCTTTACGAACGAAAGCTTTTGCAGAACGCGAATGTCTGTCTACCAGCGAATGCAGTTCCAAGGGACAGTGAAAAGCAGCTACAGCTTTCCGTGCTGGCAGCTTTCCTGAGGGCGCAATCGCTGGACGTTTCCAATTTGGCAGCCGGGCTCTGCCAGAGAGAAATACACAGTGTTGCCCCTTTACGAACGAAAGCTTTTGCAGAACGCGAATGTCTGTCTACCAGCGAATGCAGTTCCAAGGGACAGTGAAAACCAGCTACAGCTTTCCGTGCTGGCATCTTTCCTGTGGGCGCAATCGCTGGACGTTTCGAATTTGGCAGCCGGGCTCTGCCAGAGAGAAATACACAGTGTTGCCCCTTTACGAACGAAAGCTTTTGCAGAACGCGAATGTCTGTCTACCGGCGAATGCAGTTCCAAGGGACAGTGAAAACCAGCTACAGCTTTCCGTGCTGGCAGCTTTCCTGTGGGTGCAATCGCTGGACGTTTCCAATTTGGCAGCCGGCCTCTGCCAGAGAGAAATACACAGTGTTGCCCCTTTACGAACGAAAGCTTTTGCAGAACGCGAATGTCTGTCTACCAGCGAATGCAGTTCCAAGGGACAGTGAAAACCAGCTACAGCTTTCCGTGCTGGCAGCTTTCCTGTGGGTTCAATCGCTGGACGTTTCGAATTTGGCAGCCGGGCTCTGCCAGAGAGAAATACACAGTGTTGCCCCTTTACGAACGAAAGCTTTTGCAGAACGCGAATGTCTGTCTACCAGCGAATGCAGTTCCAAGGGACAGTGAAAACCAGCTACAGCTTTCCGTGCTGGCAGCTTTCCTGTGGGCGCAATCGCTGGACGTTTCGAATTTGGCAGCCGGCCTCTGCGAGAGAGAAATACACAGTGTTGCCCCTTTACGAACGAAAGCTTTTGCAGAACGCGAATGTCTGTCTACCGGCGAATGCAGTTCCAAGGGACAGTGAAAACCAGCTACAGCTTTCCGTGCTGGCAGCTTTCCTGAGGGCGCAATCGCAGGACGTTTCGAATTTGGCAGCCGGGCTCTGCCAGAGAGAAATACACAGTGTTGCCCCTTTACGAACGAAAGCTGTTGCAGAACGAGAATGCCTGTCTACCACCGAATGCAGTTCCAAGGGACAGTGAAAACCAGCTACAGCTTTCCGTGCTGGCAGCTTTCCTGTGGGCGCAATCTCTGGACGTTTCGAATTTGGCAGCCGGGCTCTGCCAGAGACAGATACAGAGTGTTGCCCCATATAGGAAGCAATGCTTTAGCAGAGTGCGAATGTCTGTGTGGCAGCGAATGCAGTTCCAAGGGACAGTGAAAACCAGCTAGAGCTTTCAGTGCTGGCAGCTGTCCTGTGGGCGCAATCTCTCGACGTTTCCAATTTGGCAGCCGGGCTCTGCCAGAGACAGATACAGAGTGTTGCCCCATTAGGAAGCAATGCTTTAGCAGAGCGCGAATGTGTGTGTGGCAGCGAATGCAGTTCCAAGGGACAGTGAAAACCAGCTACAACTTTCAGTGCTGGCAGCTTTCCTGTGGGCGCAATCTCTGGACGTTTCCAATTTGGCAGCCGGGCTCTGCCAGAGAGAGATACAGAGTGTTGCCCCATATAGGAAGCAAAGCTTTAGCAGAGCGTGAATGTCTGTGTGGCAGCGAATGCAGTTCCAAGGGACAGTGAAAACCAGCTACAACTTTCAGTGCTGGCAGCTTTCCTGTGGGCGCAATCTCTGGACGTTACCAATTTGGCAGCCGGGCTCTGCCAGACAGAGATACAGAGTGTTGCCCCATTAGGAAGCAATGCTTTAGCAGAGTGCGAATGTCTGTGTGGCAGCGAATGCAGTTCCAAGGGACAGTGAAAACCAGCTAGAGCTTTCAGTGCTGGCAGCTTTCCTGTGGGCGCAGTCTCTGGACGTTTCCAATTCGGCAGCCGGACTCTGCCAGAGAGAGATACAGAGTGTTGCCCCATTAGGAAGCAATGCTTTAGCAGAGCGCGAATGTCTGTGTAGCAGCGAATGCAGTTCCAAGGGACAGTGAAAACCAGCTAGAGCTTTCAGTGCTGGCAGCTTTCCTGTGGGCGCAATCTCTGGACGTTTCCAATTTGGCAGCCGGGCTCTGCCAGAGACAGATACAGAGTGTTGCCCCCTTACCAAGCAAAGCTTTAGCAGAGCGCGAATGTCTGTGTGGCAGCGAATGCAGTTCCAAGGGACAGTAAAAACCAGCTACATCTTTCAGTGCTGGCAGCTTTCCTGTGGGCGCAATCTCTGGACGTTTCCAATTTGGCAGCCGGGCTCTGCCAGAGACACATACAGAGTGTTGCCCCATTTAGGAAGCAAAGCTTTAGCAGAGCGCGAATGTCTGTGTGGCAGCGAATGCAGTTCCAAGGGACAGTAAAAACCAGCTACATCTTTCAGTGCTGGCAGCTTTCCTGTGGGCGCAATCTCTGGACGTTTCCAATTTGGCAGCCGGGCTCTGCCAGAGACAGATACAGAGTGTTGCCCCATTAGGAAGCAATGCTTTAGCAGAGCGCGAATGTCTGTGTGGCAGCGAATGCAGTTCCAAGGGACAGTGAAAACCAGCTAGAGCTTTCAGTGCTGGCAGCTTTCCTGTGGGCGCAATCTCTGGACGTTTCCAATTTGGCAGCCGGGCTCTGCCAGAGAGAGATACAGAGTGTTGCCCCATATAGGAAGCAAAGCTTTTGCAGAACGCGAATGTCTGTGTGGCAGCGAATGCAGTTCCAAGGGACAGTGAAAACCAGCTACAGCTTTCCGTGCTGGCAGCTTTCCTGTGGGCGCAATCGCTGGACGTTTCCAATTTGGCAGCCGGGCTCTGCCAGAGAGAAATACACAGTGTTGCCCCTTTACGAAAGAAAGCTGTTGCAGAACGCGAATGTCTGTCTACCGGCGAATGCAGTTCCAAGGGACAGTGAAAACCAGCTACAGCTTTCCGTGCTGGCAGCTTTCCTGTGGGCGCAATCGCTGGACGTTTCCAATTTGGCAGCCGGGCTCTGCCAGAGAGAAATACACAGTGTTGCCCCTTTACGAACGAAAGCTTTTGCAGAACGCGAATGTCTGTCTACCAGCGAATGCAGTTCCAAGGGACAGTGAAAAGCAGCTAAACCTTTCCGTGCTGGCAGCTTTCCTGTGGGCGCAATCGCTGGACGTTTCGAATTTGGCAGCCGGGCTCTGCGAGAGAGAAATACACAGTGTTGCCCCTTTACGAACGAAAGCTGTTGCAGAACGCGAATGTCTGTCTACCAGCGAATGCAGTTCCAAGGGACAGTGAAAACCAGCTACAGCTTTCCGTGCTGGCAGCTTTCCTGTGGGCGCAATCGCTGGATGTTTCGAATTTGGCAGCCGGGCTCTGCCAGAGAGAAATACACAGTGTTGCCCCTTTACGAACGAAAGCTTTTGCAGAACGCGAATGTCTGTCTACCAGCGAATGCAGTTCCAAGGGACAGTGAAAACCAGCTACAGCTTTCCGTGCTGGCAGCTTTCCTGAGGGCGCAATCGCTGGACGTTTCGAATTTGGCAGCCGGGCTCTGCCAGAGAGAAATACACAGTGTTGCCCCTTTACGAACGAAAGCTTTTGCAGAACGCGAATGTCTGTCTACCAGCGAATGCAGTTCCAAGGGACAGTGAAAACCAGCTAAAGCTTTCCGTGCTGGTAGCTTTCCTGTGGGCGCAATCGCTGGACGTTTCGAATTTGGCAGCCGGGCTCTGCCAGAGAGAAATACACAGTGTTGCTCCTTTACGAACGAAAGCTTTTGCAGAACGCGAATGTCTGTCTACCAGCGAATGCAGTTCCAAGGGACAGTGAAAAGCAGCTAAAGCTTTCCGTGCTGGCAGCTTTCCTGTGGGCACAATCGCTGGACGTTTCGAATTTGGCAGCCGGGCTCTGCCAGAGAGAAATACACAGTGTTGCCCCTTTACGAACGAAAGCTTTTGCAGAACGCGAATGTCTGTCTACCAGCGAATGCAGTTCCAAGGGACAGTGAAAACCAGCTACAGCTTTCCGTGCTGGCATCTTTCCTGTGGGCGCAATCGCTGGACGTTTCGGATTTGGCAGCCGGGCTCTGCCAGAGAGAAATACACAGTGTTGCCCCTTTACGAACGAAAGCTTTTGCAGAACGCGAATGTCTGTCTACCGGCGAATGCAGTTCCAAGGGACAGTGAAAACCAGCTACAGCTTTCCGTGCTGGCAGCTTTCCTGTGGGTGCAATCGCTGGACGTTTCGAATTTGGCAGCCGGGCTCTGCCAGAGAGAAATACACAGTGTTGCCCCTTTACGAACGAAAGCTTTTGCAGAACGCGAATGTCTGTCTACCAGCGAATGCAGTTCCAAGGGACAGTGAAAACCAGCTACAGCTTTCCGTGCTGGCAGCTTTCCTGAGGGCGCAATCGCTGGACGTTTCCAATTTGGCAGCCGGGCTCTGCCAGAGAGAAATACACAGTGTTGCCCCTTTACGAACGAAAGCTTTTGCAGAAAGCGAATGTCTGTCTACCAGCGAATGCAGTTCCAAGGGACAGTGAAAACCAGCTACAGCTTTCCGTGCTGGCAGCTTTCCTGTGGGTTCAATCGCTGGACGTTTCGAATTTGGCAGCCGGGCTCTGCCAGAGAGAAATACACAGTGTTGCCCCTTTACGAACGAAAGCTTTTGCAGAACGCGAATGTCTGTCTACCGGCGAATGCAGTTCCAAGGGACAGTGAAAACCAGCTACAGCTTTCCGTGCTGGCAGCTTTCCTGTGGGCGCAATCGCTGGACGTTTCGAATTTGGCAGCCGGGCTCTGCCAGAGAGAAATACACAGTGTTGCCCCTTTACGAACGAAAGCTTTTGCAGAACGCGAATGTCTGTCTACCAGCGAATGCAGTTCCAAGGGACAGTGAAAACCAGCTACAGCTTTCCGTGCTGGCAGCTTTCCTGAGGGCGCAATCGCTGGACGTTTCGAATTTGGCAGCCGGGCTCTGCCAGAGAGAAATACACAGTGTTGCCCCTTTACGAACGAAAGCTTTTGCAGAACGCGAATGTCTGTCTACCAGCGAATGCAGTTCCAAGGGACAGTGAAAACCAGCTAAAGCTTTCCGTGCTGGTAGCTTTCCTGTGGGCGCAATCGCTGGACGTTTCGAATTTGGCAGCCGGGCTCTGCCAGAGAGAAATACACAGTGTTGCTCCTTTACGAACGAAAGCTTTTGCAGAACGCGAATGTCTGTCTACCAGCGAATGCAGTTCCAAGGGACAGTGAAAAGCAGCTAAAGCTTTCCGTGCTGGCAGCTTTCCTGTGGGCACAATCGCTGGACGTTTCGAATTTGGCAGCCGGGCTCTGCCAGAGAGAAATACACAGTGTTGCCCCTTTACGAACGAAAGCTTTTGCAGAACGCGAATGTCTGTCTACCAGCGAATGCAGTTCCAAGGGACAGTGAAAACCAGCTACAGCTTTCCGTGCTGGCATCTTTCCTGTGGGCGCAATCGCTGGACGTTTCGAATTTGGCAGCCGGGCTCTGCCAGAGAGAAATACACAGTGTTGCCCCTTTACGAACGAAAGCTTTTGCAGAACGCGAATGTCTGTCTACCGGCGAATGCAGTTCCAAGGGACAGTGAAAACCAGCTACAGCTTTCCGTGCTGGCAGCTTTCCTGTGGGTGCAATCGCTGGACGTTTCGAATTTGGCAGCCGGGCTCTGCCAGAGAGAAATACACAGTGTTGCCCCTTTACGAACGAAAGCTTTTGCAGAACGCGAATGTCTGTCTACCAGCGAATGCATTTCCAAGGGACAGTGAAAACCAGCTACAGCTTTCCGTGCTGGCAGCTTTCCTGAGGGCGCAATCGCTGGACGTTTCCAATTTGGCAGCCGGGCTCTGCCAGAGAGAAATACACAGTGTTGCCCCTTTACGAACGAAAGCTTTTGCAGAAAGCGAATGTCTGTCTACCAGCGAATGCAGTTCCAAGGGACAGTGAAAACCAGCTACAGCTTTCCGTGCTGGCAGCTTTCCTGTGGGTTCAATCGCTGGACGTTTCGAATTTGGCAGCCGGGCTCTGCCAGAGAGAAATACACAGTGTTGCCCCTTTACGAACGAAAGCTTTTGCAGAACGCGAATGTCTGTCTACCAGCGAATGCAGTTCCAAGGGACAGTGAAAACCAGCTACAGCTTTCCGTGCTGGCAGCTTTCCTGTGGGCGCAATCGCTGGACGTTTCGAATTTGGCAGCCGGCCTCTGCGAGAGAGAAATACACAGTGTTGCCCCTTTACGAACGAAAGCTTTTGCAGAACGCGAATGTCTGTCTACCGGCGAATGCAGTTCCAAGGGACAGTGAAAACCAGCTACAGCTTTCCGTGCTGGCAGCTTTCCTGTGGGCGCAATCGCTGGACGTTTCGAATTTGGCAGCCGGGCTCTGCCAGAGAGAAATACACAGTGTTGCCCCTTTACGAACGAAAGCTTTTGCAGAACGCGAATGTCTGTCTACCAGCGAATGCAGTTCCAAGGGACAGTGAAAACCAGCTACAGCTTTCCGTGCTGGCAGCTTTCCTGTGGGCGCAATCGCTGGACGTTTCGAATTTGGCAGCCGCGCTCTGCCAGAGAGAAATACACAGTGTTGCCCCTTTACGAACGAAAGCTTTTGCAGAACGCGAATGTCTGTCTACCAGCGAATGCAGGTCCAAGGGACAGTGAAAACCAGCTACAGCTTTCCGTGCTGGCAGCTTTCCTGTGGGCGCAATCGCTGGACGTTTCGAATTTGGCAGCCAGGCTCTGCCAGAGAGAAATACACCGTGTTGCCCCTTTACGAAAGAAAGCTGTTGCAGAACGCGAATGTCTGTCTACCGGCGAATGCAGTTCCAAGGGACAGTGAAAACCAGCTAGAGCTTTCCGTGCTGGCAGCTTTCCTGTGGGCGCAATCGCTGGACGTTTCCAATTTGGCAGCCGGGCTCTGCCAGAGAGAAATACACAGTGTTGCCCCTTTACGAACGAAAGCTTTTGCAGAACGCGAATGTCTGTCTACCAGCGAATGCAGTTCCAAGTGACAGTGAAAAGCAGCTAAAGCTTTCCGTGCTGGCAGCTTTCCTGTGGGCGCAATCGCTGGACGTTTCCAATTTGGCAGCCGGGCTCTGCCAGAGAGAAATACACAGTGTTGCCCCTTTACGAACGAAAGCTTTTGCAGAACGCGAATGTCTGTCTACCGGCGAATGCAGTTCCAAGGGACAGTGAAAAGCAGCTAAAGCTTTCCGTGCTGGCAGCTTTCCTGTGGGCGCAATCGATGGACGTTTCCAATTTGGCAGCCGGGCTCTGCAGAGAGAAATACACAGTGTTGCCCCTTTACGAAGGAAAGCTTTTGCAGAACGCGAATGTCTGTCTACCAGCGAATGCAGTTCCAAGGGACAGTGAAAACCAGCTACAGCTTTCCGTGCCGGCAGCTTTCCTGTGGGCGCAATCGCTGGACGTTTCGAATTTGGCAGCCGGCCTCTGCGAGAGAGAAATACACAGTGTTGCCCCTTTACGAACGAAAGCTTTTGCAGAACGCGAATGTCTGTCTACCAGCGAATGCAGGTCCAAGGGACAGTGAAAACCAGCTACAGCTTTCCGTGCTGGCAGCTTTCCTGTGGGCGCAATCGCTGGACGTTTCCAATTTGGCAGCCAGGCTCTGCCAGAGAGAAATACACCGTGTTGCCCCTTTACGAACGAAAGCTTTTGCAGAACGCGAATGTCTGTCTACCGGCGAATGCAGTTCCAAGGGACAGTGAAAACCAGCTACAGCTTTCCGTGCTGGCAGCTTTCCTGTGGGCGCAATCGCTGGACGTTTCGAATTTGGCAGCCGGGCTCTGCCAGAGAGAAATACACAGTGTTGCCCCTTTACGAACGAAAGCTTTTGCAGAACGCGAATGTCTGTCTACCAGCGAATGCAGTTCCAAGGGACAGTGAAAACCAGCTACAGCTTTCCGTGCTGGCAGCTTTCCTGTGGGCGCAATCGCTGGACGTTTCCAATTTGGCAGACGGGCTCTGCCAGAGAGAAATACACAGTGTTGCCCCTTTACGAACGAAAGCTTTTGCAGAACGCGAATGTCTGTCTACCGGCGAATGCAGTTCCAAGGGACAGTGAAAACCAGCTACAGCTTTCAGTGCTGGCATCTTTCCTGTGGGCGCAATCGCTGGACGTTTCGAATTTGGCAGCCGGCCTCTGCGAGAGAGAAATACACAGTGTTGCCCCTTTACGAACGAAAGCTTTTGCAGAACGCGAATGTCTGTCTACCGGCGAATGCAGTTCCAAAGGACAGTGAAAACCAGCTACAGCTTTCCGTGCTGGCAGCTTTCCTGTGGGCGCAATCGCTGGACGTTTCCAATTTGGCAGCCGGGCTCTGCCAGAGAGAAATACACAGTGTTGCCCCTTTACGAACGAAAGCTGTTGCAGAACGCGAATGCCTGTCTACCGGCGAATGCAGTTCCAAGGGACAGTGAAAACCAGCTACAGCTTTCCGTGCTGGCAGCTTTCCTGTGGGCGCAATCGCTGGACGTTTCGAATTTGGCAGCCGCGCTCTGCCAGAGAGAAATACACAGTGTTGCCCCTTTACGAACGAAAGCTTTTGCAGAACGCGAATGTCTGTCTACCAGCGAATGCAGTTCCAAGGGACAGTGAAAACCAGCTACAGCTTTCCGTGCTGGCAGCTTTCCTGTGGGCGCAATCGCTGGACGTTTCGAATTTGGCAGCCGGGCTCTGCCAGAGAGAAATACACAGTGTTGCCCCTTTACGAACGAAAGCTTTTGCAGAACGCGAATGTCTGTCTACCAGCGAATGCAGGTCCAAGGGACAGTGAAAACCAGCTACAGCTTTCCGTGCTGGCAGCTTTCCTGTGGGCGCAATCGCTGGACGTTTCCAATTTGGCAGCCAGGCTCTGCCAGAGAGAAATACACCGTGTTGCCCCTTTACGAACGAAAGCTTTTGCAGAACGCGAATGTCTGTCTACCGGCGAATGCAGTTCCAAGGGACAGTGAAAACCAGCTACAGCTTTCCGTGCTGGCAGCTTTCCTGTGGGCGCAATCGCTGGACGTTTCGAATTTGGCAGCCGGGCTCTGCCAGAGAGAAATACACAGTGTTGCCCCTTTACGAACGAAAGCTTTTGCAGAACGCGAATGTCTGTCTACCAGCGAATGCAGTTCCAAGGGACAGTGAAAACCAGCTACAGCTTTCCGTGCTGGCAGCTTTCCTGTGGGCGCAATCGCTGGACGTTTCCAATTTGGCAGACGGGCTCTGCCAGAGAGAAATACACAGTGTTGCCCCTTTACGAACGAAAGCTTTTGCAGAACGCGAATGTCTGTCTACCGGCGAATGCAGTTCCAAGGGACAGTGAAAACCAGCTACAGCTTTCAGTGCTGGCATCTTTCCTGTGGGCGCAATCGCTGGACGTTTCGAATTTGGCAGCCGGCCTCTGCGAGAGAGAAATACACAGTGTTGCCCCTTTACGAACGAAAGCTTTTGCAGAACGCGAATGTCTGTCTACCGGCGAATGCAGTTCCAAAGGACAGTGAAAACCAGCTACAGCTTTCCGTGCTGGCAGCTTTCCTGTGGGCGCAATCGCTGGACGTTTCCAATTTGGCAGCCGGGCTCTGCCAGAGAGAAATACACAGTGTTGCCCCTTTACGAACGAAAGCTGTTGCAGAACGCGAATGCCTGTCTACCGGCGAATGCAGTTCCAAGGGACAGTGAAAACCAGCTACAGCTTTCCGTGCTGGCAGCTTTCCTGTGGGCGCAATCGCTGGACGTTTCGAATTTGGCAGCCGGGCTCTGCCAGAGAGAAATACACAGTGTTGCCCCTTTACGAACGAAAGCTTTTGCAGAACGCGAATGTCTGTCTACCAGCGAATGCAGTTCCAAGGGACAGTGAAAAGCAGCTAAAGCTTTCCGTGCTGGCAGCTTTCCTGTGGGCGCAATCGCTGGACGTTTCCAATTTGGCAGACGGGCTCTGCCAGAGAGAAATACACAGTGTTGCCCCTTTACGAACGAAAGCTTTTGCAGAACGCGAATGTCTGTCTACCAGCGAATGCAGGTCCAAGGGACAGTGAAAACCAGCTACAGCTTTCCGTGCTGGCAGCTTTCCTGTGGGCGCAATCGCTGGACGTTTCCAATTTGGCAGCCAGGCTCTGCCAGAGAGAAATACACCGTGTTGCCCCTTTACGAACGAAAGCTGTTGCAGAACGCGAATGTCTGTCTACCGGCGAATGCAGTTCCAAGGGACAGTGAAAACCAGCTACAGCTTTCCGTGCTGGCAGCTTTCCTGTGGGCGCAATCGCTGGACGTTTCGAATTTGGCAGCCGGGCTCTGCCAGAGAGAAATACACAGTGTTGCCCCTTTACGAACGAAAGCTTTTGCAGAACGCGAATGTCTGTCTACCAGCGAATGCAGTTCCAAGGGACAGTGAAAACCAGCTACAGCTTTCCGTGCTGGCAGCTTTCCTGTGGGCGCAATCGCTGGACGTTTCGAATTTGGCAGCCGGGCTCTGCCAGAGAGAAATACACAGTGTTGCCCCTTTACGAAAGAAAGCTGTTGCAGAACGCGAATGTCTGTCTACCGGCGAATGCAGTTCCAAGGGACAGTGAAAACCAGCTACAGCTTTCCGTGCTGGCAGCTTTCCTGTGGGCGCAATCGCTGGACGTTTCGAATTTGGCAGCCGGGCTCTGCCAGAGAGAAATACACAGTGTTGCCCCTTTACGAACGAAAGCTTTTGCAGAACGCGAATGTCTGTCTACCAGCGAATGCAGGTCCAAGGGACAGTGAAAACCAGCTACAGCTTTCCGTGCTGGCAGCTTTCCTGTGGGCGCAATCGCTGGACGTTTCCAATTTGGCAGCCAGGCTCTGCCAGAGAGAAATACACCGTGTTGCCCCTTTACGAAAGAAAGCTGTTGCAGAACGCGAATGTCTGTGTGGCAGCGAATGCAGTTCCAAGGGACAGTGAAAACCATCTACAGCTTTCCGTGCTGGCAGCTTTCCTGTGGGCGCAATCGCTGGACGTTTCGAATTTGGCAGCCGGGCTCTGCCAGAGAGAAATACACAGTGTTGCCCCTTTACGAACGAAAGCTTTTGCAGAACGCGAATGTCTGTCTACCAGCGAATGCAGTTCCAAGGGACAGTGAAAACCAGCTAAAGCTTTCCGTGCTGGCAGCTTTCCTGTGGGCGCAATCGCTGGACGTTTCCAATTTGGCAGCCGGGCTCTGCCAGAGAGAAATACACAGTGTTGCCCCTTTACGAACGAAAGCTTTTGCAGAACGCGAATGTCTGTCTACCAGCGAATGCAGTTCCAAGGGACAGTGAAAAGCAGCTAAAGCTTTCCGTGCTGGCAGCTTTCCTGTGGGCGCAATCGATGGACGTTTCGAATTTGGCAGCCGGGCTCTGCCAGAGAGAAATACACAGTGTTGCCCCTTTACGAACGAAAGCTTTTGCAGAACGCGAATGTCTGTCTACCAGCGAATGCAGTTCCAAGGGACAGTGAAAACCAGCTACAGCTTTCCGTGCTGGCAGCTTTCCTGTGGGCGCAATCGCTGGACGTTTCGAATTTGGCAGCCGGGCTCTGCCAGAGAGAAATACACAGTGTTGCCCCTTTACGAACGAAAGCTTTTGCAGAACGCGAATGTCTGTCTACCAGCGAATGCAGTTCCAAGGGACAGTGAAAACCAGCTACAGCTTTCCGTGCTGGCAGCTTTCCTGTGGGCGCAATCGCTGGACGTTTAGAATTTGGCAGCCGGGCTCTGCCAGAGAGAAATACACAGTGTTGCCCCTTTACGAAAGAAAGCTGTTGCAGAACGCGAATGTCTGTCTACCGGCGAATGCAGTTCCAAGGGACAGTGAAAACCAGCTACAGCTTTCCGTGCTGGCAGCTTTCCTGTGGGCGCAATCGCTGGACGTTTCGAATTTGGCAGCCGGGCTCTGCCAGAGAGAAATACACAGTGTTGCCCCTTTACGAACGAAAGCTTTTGCAGAACGCGAATGTCTGTCTACCAGCGAATGCAGTTCCAAGGGACAGTGAAAACCAGCTACAGCTTTCCGTGCTGGCAGCTTTCCTGTGGGCGCAATCGCTGGACGTTTCCAATTTGGCAGCCGGGCTATGCCAAAGAGAAATACACAGTGTTGCCCCTTTACGAACGAAAGCTTTTGCAGAACGCGAATGTCTGCTACCAGCGAATGCAGTTCCAAGGGACAGTGAAAACCAGCTACAGCTTTCCGTGCTGGCAGCTTTCCTGTGGGCGCAATCGCTGGACGTTTCGAATTTGGCAGCCGGGCTCTGCCAGAGAGAAATACACAGTGTTGCCCCTTTACGAACGAAAGCTTTTGCAGAACGCGAATGTCTGTCTACCGGCGAATGCAGTTCCAAGGGACAGTGAAAACCAGCTACAGCTTTCCGTGCTGGCAGCTTTCCTGTGGGCGCAATCGCAGGACGTTTCGAATTTGGCAGCCGGGCTCTGCCAGAGAGAAATACACAGTGTTGCCCCTTTACGAACGAAAGCTGTTGCAGAACGCGAATGTCTGTCTACCAGCGAATGCAGTTCCAAGGGACAGTGAAAACCAGCTACAGCTTTCCGTGCTGGCAGCTTTCCTGTGGGCGCAATCGCTGGACGTTTCGAATTTGGCAGCCGGGCTCTGCCAGAGAGAAATACACAGTGTTGCCCCTTTACGAACGAAAGCTTTTGCAGAACGCGAATGTCTGTCTACCAGCGAATGCAGTTCCAAGGGACAGTGAAAACCAGCTACAGCTTTCCGTGCTGGCAGCTTTCCTGTGGGCGCAATCGCTGGACGTTTCGAATTTGGCAGCCGGGCTCTGCCAGAGAGAAATACACAGTGTTGCCCCTTTACGAACGAAAGCTTTTGCAGAACGCGAATGTCTGTCTACCAGCGAATGCAGTTCCAAGGGACAGTGAAAAGCAGCTAAAGCTTTCCGTGCTGGCAGCTTTCCTGTGGGCGCAATCGCTGGACGTTTCGAATTTGGCAGCCGGGCTCTGCCAGAGAGAAATACACAGTGTTGCCCCTTTACGAACGAAAGCTTTTGCAGAACGCGAATGTCTGTCTACCAGCGAATGCAGGTCCAAGGGACAGTGAAAACCAGCTACAGCTTTCCGTGCTGGCAGCTTTCCTGTGGGCGCAATCGCTGGACGTTTCCAATTTGGCAGCCAGGCTCTGCCAGAGAGAAATACACCGTGTTGCCCCTTTACGAAAGAAAGCTGTTGCAGAACGCGAATGTCTGTCTACCGGCGAATGCAGTTCCAAGGGACAGTGAAAACCAGCTACAGCTTTCCGTGCTGGCAGCTTTCCTGTGGGCGCAATCGCTGGACGTTTCGAATTTGGCAGCCGGGCTCTGCCAGAGAGAAATACACAGTGTTGCCCCTTTACGAACGAAAGCTTTTGCAGAACGCGAATGTCTGTCTACCAGCGAATGCAGTTCCAAGGGACAGTGAAAACCAGCTACAGCTTTCCGTGCTGGCAGCTTTCCTGTGGGCGCAATCGCTGGACGTTTCGAATTTGGCAGCCGGGCTCTGCCAGAGAGAAATACACAGTGTTGCCCCTTTACGAACGAAAGCTTTTGCAGAACGCGAATGTCTGTCTACCAGCGAATGCAGGTCCAAGGGACAGTGAAAACCAGCTACAGCTTTCCGTGCTGGCAGCTTTCCTGTGGGCGCAATCGCTGGACGTTTCGAATTTGGCAGCCGGGCTCTGCCAGAGAGAAATACACAGTGTTGCCACTTTACGAACGAAAGCTTTTGCAGAACGCGAATGTCTGTCTACCAGCGAATGCAGTTCCAAGGGACAGTGAAAAGCAGCTAAAGCTTTCCGTGCTGGCAGCTTTCCTGTGGGCGCAATCGCTGGACGTTTCGAATTTGGCAGCCGGGCTCTGCCAGAGAGAAATACACAGTGTTGCCCCTTTACGAACGAAAGCTTTTGCAGAACGCGAATGTCTGTCTACCAGCGAATGCAGGTCCAAGGGACAGTGAAAACCAGCTACAGCTTTCCGTGCTGGCAGCTTTCCTGTGGGCGCAATCGCTGGACGTTTCGAATTTGGCAGCCGGGCTCTGCCAGAGAGAAATACACAGTGTTGCCCCTTTACGAACGAAAGCTTTTGCAGAACGCGAATGTCTGTCTACCAGCGAATGCAGTTCCAAGGGACAGTGAAAACCAGCTAAAGCTTTCCGTGCTGGCAGCTTTCCTGTGGGCGCAATCGCTGGACGTTTCCAATTTGGCAGCCGGGCTCTGCCAGAGAGAAATACACAGTGTTGCCCCTTTACGAACGAAAGCTTTTGCAGAACGCGAATGTCTGTCTACCAGCGAATGCAGTTCCAAGGGACAGTGAAAACCAGCTAAAGCTTTCCGTGCTGGCAGCTTTCCTGTGGGCGCAATCGCTGGACGTTTCGAATTTGGCAGCCGGGCTCTGCCAGAGAAAAATACACAGTGTTGCCCCTTTACGAACGAAAGCTTTTGCAGAACGCGAATGTCTGTCTACCAGCGAATGCAGTTCCAAGGGACAGTGAAAACCAGCTACAGCTTTCCGTGCTGGCAGCTTTCCTGTGGGCGCAATCGCTGGACGTTTCGAATTTGGCAGCCGGGCTCTGCCAGAGAGAAATACACAGTGTTGCCCCTTTACGAAAGAAAGCTGTTGCAGAACGCGAATGTCTGTCTACCGGCGAATGCAGTTCCAAGGGACAGTGAAAACCAGCTACAGCTTTCCGTGCTGGCAGCTTTCCTGTGGGCGCAATCGCTGGACGTTTCCAATTTGGCAGCCGGGCTCTGCCAGAGAGAAATACACAGTGTTGCCCCTTTACGAACGAAAGCTTTTGCAGAACGCGAATGTCTGTCTACCAGCGAATGCAGGTCCAAGGGACAGTGAAAACCAGCTACAGCTTTCCGTGCTGGCAGCTTTCCTGTGGGCGCAATCGCTGGACGTTTCCAATTTGGCAGCCAGGCTCTGCCAGAGAGAAATACACCGTGTTGCCCCTTTACGAAAGAAAGCTGTTGCAGAACGCGAATGTCTGTGTGGCAGCGAATGCAGTTCCAAGGGACAGTGAAAACCAGCTACAGCTTTCCGTGCTGGCAGCTTTCCTGTGGGCGCAATCGCTGGACGTTTCGAATTTGGCAGCCGGGCTCTGCCAGAGAGAAATACACAGTGTTGCCCCTTTACGAACGAAAGCTTTTGCAGAACGCGAATGTCTGTCTACCAGCGAATGCAGTTCCAAGGGACAGTGAAAACCAGCTACAGCTTTCCGTGCTGGCAGCTTTCCTGTGGGCGCAATCGCTGGACGTTTCGAATTTGGCAGCCGGGCTCTGCCAGAGAGAAATACACAGTGTTGCCCCTTTACGAACGAAAGCTTTTGCAGAACGCGAATGTCTGTCTACCAGCGAATGCAGTTCCAAGGGACAGTGAAAACCAGCTACAGCTTTCCGTGCTGGCAGCTTTCCTGTGGGCGCAATCGCTGGACGTTTCCAATTTGGCAGCCGGGCTATGCCAAAGAGAAATACACAGTGTTGCCCCTTTACGAACGAAAGCTTTTGCAGAACGCGAATGTCTGCTACCAGCGAATGCAGTTCCAAGGGACAGTGAAAACCAGCTACAGCTTTCCGTGCTGGCAGCTTTCCTGTGGGCGCAATCGCTGGACGTTTCGAATTTGGCAGCCGGGCTCTGCCAGAGAGAAATACACAGTGTTGCCCCTTTACGAACGAAAGCTTTTGCAGAACGCGAATGTCTGTCTACCGGCGAATGCAGTTCCAAGGGACAGTGAAAACCAGCTACAGCTTTCCGTGCTGGCAGCTTTCCTGTGGGCGCTATCGCTGGACGTTTCCAATTTGGCAGCCGGGCTATGCCAAAGAGAAATACACAGTGTTGCCCCTTTACGAACGAAAGCTTTTGCAGAACGCGAATGTCTGTCTACCAGCGAATGCAGTTCCAAGGGACAGTGAAAACCAGCTACAGCTTTCCGTGCTGGCAGCTTTCCTGTGGGCGCAATCGCTGGACGTTTCGAATTTGGCAGCCGGGCTCTGCCAGAGAGAAATACACAGTGTTGCCCCTTTACGAACGAAAGCTTTTGCAGAACGCGAATGTCTGTCTACCAGCGAATGCAGTTCCAAGGGACAGTGAAAAGCAGCTAAAGCTTTCCGTGCTGGCAGCTTTCCTGTGGGCGCAATCGCTGGACGTTTCGAATTTGGCAGCCGGGCTCTGCCAGAGAGAAATACACAGTGTTGCCCCTTTACGAACGAAAGCTTTTGCAGAACGCGAATGTCTGTCTACCAGCGAATGCAGGTCCAAGGGACAGTGAAAACCAGCTACAGCTTTCCGTGCTGGCAGCTTTCCTGTGGGCGCAATCGCTGGACGTTTCGAATTTGGCAGCCGGGCTCTGCCAGAGAGAAATACAGAGTGTTGCCCCTTTACGAACGAAAGCTTTTGCAGAACGCGAATGTCTGTCTACCAGCGAATGCAGTTCCAAGGGACAGTGAAAAGCAGCTAAAGCTTTCCGTGCTGGCAGCTTTCCTGTGGGCGCAATCGCTGGACGTTTCGAATTTGGCAGCCGGGCTCTGCCAGAGAGAAATACACAGTGTTGCCCCTTTACGAACGAAAGCTTTTGCAGAACGCGAATGTCTGTCTACCAGCGAATGCAGGTCCAAGGGACAGTGAAAACCAGCTACAGCTTTCCGTGCTGGCAGCTTTCCTGTGGGCGCAATCGCTGGACGTTTCGAATTTGGCAGCCGGGCTCTGCCAGAGAGAAATACACAGTGTTGCCCCTTTACGAACGAAAGCTTTTGCAGAACGCGAATGTCTGTCTACCAGCGAATGCAGTTCCAAGGGACAGTGAAAAGCAGCTAAAGCTTTCCGTGCTGGCAGCTTTCCTGTGGGCGCAATCGATGGACGTTTCGAATTTGGCAGCCGGGCTCTGCGAGAGAGAAATACACAGTGTTGCCCCTTTACGAACGAAAGCTTTTGCAGAACGCGAATGTCTGTCTACCAGCGAATGCAGTTCCAAGGGACAGTGAAAACCAGCTACAGCTTTCCGTGCTGGCAGCTTTCCTGTGGGCGCAATCGCTGGACGTTTCGAATTTGGCAGCCGGGCTCTGCCAGAGAGAAATACACAGTGTTGCCCCTTTACGAACGAAAGCTTTTGCAGAACGCGAATGTCTGTCTACCGGCGAATGCAGTTCCAAGGGACAGTGAAAACCAGCTACAGCTTTCCGTGTGGCAGCTTTCCTGTGGGCGCAATCGCTGGACGTTTCGAATTTGGCAGCCGGGCTCTGCCAGAGAGAAATACACAGTGTTGCCCCTTTACGAAAGAAAGCTGTTGCAGAACGCGAATGTCTGTCTACCGGCGAATGCAGTTCCAAGGGACAGTGAAAACCAGCTACAGCTTTCCGTGCTGGCAGCTTTCCTGTGGGCGCAATCGCTGGACGTTTCGAATTTGGCAGCCGGGCTCTGCCAGAGAGAAATACACAGTGTTGCCCCTTTACGAACGAAAGCTTTTGCAGAACGCGAATGTCTGTCTACCAGCGAATGCAGTTCCAAGGGACAGTGAAAACCAGCTACAGCTTTCCGTGCTGGCAGCTTTCCTGTGGGCGCAATCGCTGGACGTTTCGAATTTGGCAGCCGGGCTCTGCCAGAGAGAAATACACAGTGTTGCCCCTTTACGAAAGAAAGCTGTTGCAGAACGCGAATGTCTGTCTACCGGCGAATGCAGTTCCAAGGGACAGTGAAAACCAGCTACAGCTTTCCGTGCTGGCAGCTTTCCTGTGGGCGCAATCGCTGGACGTTTCGAATTTGGCAGCCGGGCTCTGCCAGAGAGAAATACACAGTGTTGCCCCTTTACGAACGAAAGCTTTTGCAGAACGCGAATGTCTGTCTACCGGCGAATGCAGTTCCAAGGGACAGTGAAAACCAGCTACAGCTTTCCGTGCTGGCAGCTTTCCTGTGGGCGCAATCGCTGGACGTTTCCAATTTGGCAGCCGGGCCCTGCCAGAGAGAAATACACAGTGTTGCCCCTTTACGAACGAAAGCTTTTGCAGAATTCGAATGTCTGTCTACCAGCGAATGCAGTTCCAAGGGACAGTGAAAAGCAGCTAAAGCTTTCCGTGCTGGCAGCTTTCCTGTGGGCGCAATCGCTGGACGTTTCGAATTTGGCAGCCGGGCTCTGCGAGAGAGAAATACACAGTGTTGCCCCTTTACGAACGAAAGCTTTTGCAGAACGCGAATGTCTGTCTACCGGAGAATGCAGTTCCAAGGGACAGTGAAAACCAGCTACAGCTTTCCGTGCTGGCAGCTTTCCTGTGGGCGCAATCGCAGGACGTTTCGAATTTGGCAGCCGGGCTCTGCCAGAGAGAAATACACAGTGTTGCCCCTTTACGAACGAAAGCTGTTGCAGAACGCGAATGTCTGTCTACCAGCGAATGCAGTTCCAAGGGACAGTGAAAACCAGCTACAGCTTTCCGTGCTGGCAGCTTTCCTGTGGGCGCAATCGCTGGATGTTTCGAATTTGGCAGCCGGGCTCTGCCAGAGAGAAATACACAGTGTTGCCCCTTTACGAACGAAAGCTTTTGCAGAACGCGAATGTCTGTCTACCAGCGAATGCAGTTCCAAGGGACAGTGAAAACCAGCTACAGCTTTCCGTGCTGGCAGCTTTCCTGTGGGTGCAATCGCTGGACGTTTCGAATTTGGCAGCCGGGCTCTGCGAGAGAGATATACACAGTGTTGCCCCTTTACGAACGAAAGCTTTTGCAGAACGCGAATGTCTGTCTACCAGCGAATGCAGTTCCAAGGGACAGTGAAAACCAGCTAAAGCTTTCCGTGCTGGTAGCTTTCCTGTGGGCGCAATCGCTGGACGTTTCGAATTTGGCAGCCGGGCTCTGCCAGAGAGAAATACACAGTGTTGCCCCTTTACGAACGAAAGCTTTTGCAGAACGCGAATGTCTGTCTACCAGCGAATGCAGTTCCAAGGGACAGTGAAAACCAGCTACAGCTTTCCGTGCTGGCAGCTTTCCTGTGGGCACAATCGCTGGACGTTTCGAATTTGGCAGCCGGGCTCTGCCAGAGAGAAATACACAGTGTTGCCCCTTTACGAACGAAAGCTTTTGCAGAACGCGAATGTCTGTCTACCAGCGAATGCAGTTCCAAGGGACAGTGAAAACCAGCTACAGCTTTCCGTGCTGGCAGCTTTCCTGTGGGCGCAATCGCTGGACGTTTCGAATTTGGCAGCCGGGCTCTGCCAGAGAGAAATACACAGTGTTGCCCCTTTACGAACGAAAGCTTTTGCAGAACGCGAATGTCTGTCTACCAGCGAATGCAGTTCCAAGGGACAGTGAAAACCAGCTACAGCTTTCCGTGCTGGCAGCTTTCCTGTGGGCACAATCGCTGGACGTTTCGAATTTGGCAGCCGGGCTCTGCCAGAGAGAAATACACAGTGTTGCCCCTTTACGAACGAAAGCTTTTGCAGAACGCGAATGTCTGTCTACCAGCGAATGCAGTTCCAAGGGACAGTGAAAACCAGCTACAGCTTTCCGTGCTGGCAGCTTTCCTGTGGGCGCAATCGCAGGACGTTTCGAATTTGGCAGCCGGGCTCTGCCAGAGAGAAATACACAGTGTTGCCCCTTTACGAACGAAAGCTTTTGCAGAACGCGAATGTCTGCTACCAGCGAATGCAGTTCCAAGGGACAGTGAAAACCAGCTACAGCTTTCCGTGCTGGCAGCTTTCCTGTGGGCGCAATCGCTGGACGTTTCGAATTTGGCAGCCGGGCTCTGCGAGAGAGAAATACACAGTGTTGCCCCTTTACGAACGAAAGCTTTTGCAGAACGCGAATGTCTGTCTACCAGCGAATGCAGGTCCAAGGGACAGTGAAAACCAGCTACAGCTTTCCGTGCTGGCAGCTTTCCTGTGGGCGCAATCGCTGGACGTTTCGAATTTGGCAGCCGGGCTCTGCGAGAGAGAAATACACAGTGTTGCCCCTTTACGAACGAAAGCTTTTGCAGAACGCGAATGTCTGTCTACCAGCGAATGCAGTTCCAAGGGACAGTGAAAACCAGCTACAGCTTTCCGTGCTGGCAGCTTTCCTGTGGGCGCAATCGCTGGACGTTTCGAATTTGGCAGCCGGGCTCTGCCAGAGAGAAATACACAGTGTTGCCCCTTTACGAACGAAAGCTTTTGCAGAACGCGAATGTCTGTCTACCAGCGAATGCAGTTCCAAGGGACAGTGAAAACCAGCTAGAGCTTTCCGTGCTGGCAGCTTTCCTGTGGGCGCAATCGCTGGACGTTTCGAATTTGGCAGCCGGGCTCTGCCAGAGAGAAATACACAGTGTTGCCCCTTTACGAAAGAAAGCTTTTGCAGAACACGAATGTCTGTCTACCAGCGAATGCAGTTCCAAGGGACAGTGAAAACCAGCTACAGCTTTCCGTGCTGGCAGCTTTCCTGTGGGCGCAATCGCTGGACGTTTCGAATTTGGCAGCCGGGCTCTGCCAGAGAGAAATACACAGTGTTGCCCCTTTACGAAAGAAAGCTGTTGCAGAACGCGAATGTCTGTCTACCGGCGAATGCAGTTCCAAGGGACAGTGAAAACCAGCTACAGCTTTCCGTGCTGGCAGCTTTCCTGTGGGCGCAATCGCTGGACGTTTCCAATTTGGCAGCCGGGCTCTGCCAGAGAGAAATACACAGTGTTGCCCCTTTACGAAAGAAAGCTGTTGCAGAACGCGAATGTCTGTCTACCGGCGAATGCAGTTCCAAGGGACAGTGAAAACCAGCTACAGCTTTCCGTGCTGGCAGCTTTCCTGTGGGCGCAATCGCTGGACGTTTCGAATTTGGCAGCCGGGCTCTGCCAGAGAGAAATACACAGTGTTGCCCCTTTACGAACGAAAGCTTTTGCAGAACGCGAATGTCTGTCTACCAGCGAATGCAGTTCCAAGGGACAGTGAAAACCAGCTAAAGCTTTCCGTGCTGGCAGCTTTCCTGTGGGCGCAATCGCTGGACGTTTCCAATTTGGCAGCCGGGCTCTGCCAGAGAGAAATACACAGTGTTGCCCCTTTACGAACGAAAGCTTTTGCAGAACGCGAATGTCTGTCTACCGGCGAATGCAGTTCCAAGGGACAGTGAAAACCAGCTACAGCTTTCCGTGCTGGCAGCTTTCCTGTGGGCGCAATCGCTGGACGTTTCGAATTTGGCAGCCGGCCTCTGCGAGAGAGAAATACACAGTGTTGCCCCTTTACGAACGAAAGCTTTTGCAGAACGCGAATGTCTGTCTACCAGCGAATGCAGTTCCAAGGGACAGTGAAAACCAGCTACAGCTTTCCGTGCTGGCAGCTTTCCTGTGGGCACAATCGCTGGACGTTTCGAATTTGGCAGCCGGGCTCTGCCAGAGAGAAATACACAGTGTTGCCCCTTTACGAACGAAAGCTTTTGCAGAACGCGAATGTCTGTCTACCAGCGAATGCAGTTCCAAGGGACAGTGAAAACCAGCTACAGCTTTCCGTGCTGGCAGCTTTCCTGTGGGCGCAATCGCTGGACGTTTCGAATTTGGCAGCCGGGCTCTGCCAGAGAGAAATACACAGTGTTGCCCCTTTACGAACGAAAGCTTTTGCAGAACGCGAATGTCTGTCTACCAGCGAATGCAGTTCCAAGGGACAGTGAAAACCAGCTACAGCTTTCCGTGCTGGCAGCTTTCCTGTGGGCGCAATCGCTGGACGTTTCGAATTTGGCAGCCGGGCTCTGCCAGAGAGAAATACACAGTGTTGCCCCTTTACGAAAGAAAGCTGTTGCAGAACGCGAATGTCTGTCTACCGGCGAATGCAGTTCCAAGGGACAGTGAAAACCAGCTACAGCTTTCCGTGCTGGCAGCTTTCCTGTGGGCGCAATCGCTGGACGTTTCGAATTTGGCAGCCGGGCTCTGCCAGAGAGAAATACACAGTGTTGCCCCTTTACGAACGAAAGCTTTTGCAGAACGCGAATGTCTGTCTACCGGCGAGTGCAGTTCCAAGGGACAGTGAAAACCAGCTACAGCTTTCCGTGCTGGCAGCTTTCCTGTGGGCGCAATCGCTGGACGTTTCGAATTTGGCAGCCGGGCCCTGCCAGAGAGAAATACACAGTGTTGCCCCTTTACGAACGAAAGCTTTTGCAGAATTCGAATGTCTGTCTACCAGCGAATGCAGTTCCAAGGGACAGTGAAAAGCAGCTAAAGCTTTCCGTGCTGGCAGCTTTCCTGTGGGCGCAATCGCTGGACGTTTCGAATTTGGCAGCCGGGCTCTGCGAGAGAGAAATACACAGTGTTGCCCCTTTACGAACGAAAGCTTTTGCAGAACGCGAATGTCTGTCTACCGGCGAATGCAGTTCCAAGGGACAGTGAAAACCAGCTACAGCTTTCCGTGCTGGCAGCTTTCCTGTGGGCGCAATCGCAGGACGTTTCGAATTTGGCAGCCGGGCTCTGCCAGAGAGAAATACACAGTGTTGCCCCTTTACGAACGAAAGCTTTTGCAGAACGCGAATGTCTGTCTACCGGCGAATGCAGTTCCAAGGGACAGTGAAAACCAGCTACAGCTTTCCGTGCTGGCAGCTTTCCTGTGGGTGCAATCGCTGGACGTTTCCAATTTGGCAGCCGGGCTCTGCCAGAGAGAAATACACAGTGTTGCCCCTTTACGAACGAAAGCTTTTGCAGAACGCGAATGTCTGTCTACCAGCGAATGCAGTTCCAAGGGACAGTGAAAACCAGCTACAGCTTTCCGTGCTGGCAGCTTTCCTGAGGGCGCAATCGCTGGACGTTTCGAATTTGGCAGCCGGGCTCTGCGAGAGAGATATACACAGTGTTGCCCCTTTACGAACGAAAGCTTTTGCAGAACGCGAATGTCTGTCTACCAGTGAATGCAGTTCCAAAGGACAGTGAAAACCAGCTACAGCTTTCCGTGCTGGCAGCTTTCCTGTGGGTTCAATCGCTGGACGTTTCGAATTTGGCAGCCGGGCTCTGCCAGAGAGAAATACACAGTGTTGCCCCTTTACGAACGAAAGCTTTTGCAGAACGCGAATGTCTGTCTACCAGCGAATGCAGTTCCAAGGGACAGTGAAAACCAGCTACAGCTTTCCGTGCTGGCAGCTTTCCTGTGGGCACAATCGCTGGACGTTTCGAATTTGGCAGCCGGGCTCTGCCAGAGAGAAATACACAGTGTTGCCCCTTTACGAACGAAAGCTTTTGCAGAACGCGAATGTCTGTCTACCAGCGAATGCAGTTCCAAGGGACAGTGAAAACCAGCTACAGCTTTCCGTGCTGGCAGCTTTCCTGTGGGCGCAATCGCTGGACGTTTCGAATTTGGCAGCCGGGCTCTGCGAGAGAGAAATACACAGTGTTGCCCCTTTACGAACGAAAGCTTTTGCAGAACGCGAATGTCTGTCTACCGGCGAATGCAGTTCCAAGGGACAGTGAAAACCAGCTACAGCTTTCCGTGCTGGCAGCTTTCCTGTGGGCGCAATCGCTGGACGTTTCCAATTTGGCAGCCGGGCTCTGCCAGAGAGAAATACACAGTGTTGCCCCTTTACGAACGAAAGCTTTTGCAGAATTCGAATGTCTGTCTACCAGCGAATGCAGGTCCAAGGGACAGTGAAAACCAGCTACAGCTTTCCGTGCTGGCAGCTTTCCTGTGGGCGCAATCGCTGGACGTTTCGAATTTGGCAGCCGGGCTCTGCGAGAGAGAAATACACAGTGTTGCCCCTTTACGAACGAAAGCTTTTGCAGAACGCGAATGTCTGTCTACCGGCGAATGCAGTTCCAAGGGACAGTGAAAACCAGCTACAGCTTTCCGTGCTGGCAGCTTTCCTGTGGGCGCAATCGCTGGACGTTTCGAATTTGGCAGCCGGGCTCTGCCAGAGAGAAATACACAGTGTTGCCCCTTTACGAACGAAAGCTGTTGCAGAACGCGAATGTCTGTCTACCAGCGAATGCAGTTCCAAGGGACAGTGAAAACCAGCTACAGCTTTCCGTGCTGGCAGCTTTCCTGTGGGCGCAATCGCTGGATGTTTCGAATTTGGCAGCCGGGCTCTGCCAGAGAGAAATACACAGTGTTGCCCCTTTACGAACGAAAGCTTTTGCAGAACGCGAATGTCTGTCTACCAGCGAATGCAGTTCCAAGGGACAGTGAAAACCAGCTACAGCTTTCCGTGCTGGCAGCTTTCCTGTGGGTGCAATCGCTGGACGTTTCGAATTTGGCAGCCGGGCTCTGCCAGAGAGAAATACACAGTGTTGCCCCTTTACGAACGAAAGCTGTTGCAGAACGCGAATGTCTGTCTACCAGTGAATGCACTTCCAAGGGACAGTGAAAACCAGCTACAGCTTTCCGTGCTGGCAGCTTTCCTGTGGGTTCAATCGCTGGACGTTTCGAATTTGGCAGCCGGGCTCTGCCAGAGAGAAATACACAGTGTTGCCCCTTTACGAACGAAAGCTTTTGCAGAACGCGAATGTCTGTCTACCAGCGAATGCAGTTCCAAGGGACAGTGAAAACCAGCTAAAGCTTTCCGTGCTGGTAGCTTTCCTGTGGGCGCAATCGCTGGACGTTTCGAATTTGGCAGCCGGGCTCTGCCAGAGAGAAATACACAGTGTTGCCCCTTTACGAACGAAAGCTTTTGCAGAACGCGAATGTCTGTCTACCAGCGAATGCAGTTCCAAGGGACAGTGAAAACCAGCTACAGCTTTCCGTGCTGGCAGCTTTCCTGTGGGTTCAATCGCTGGACGTTTCGAATTTGGCAGCCGGGCTCTGCCAGAGAGAAATACACAGTGTTGCCCCTTTACGAACGAAAGCTTTTGCAGAACGCGAATGTCTGTCTACCAGCGAATGCAGTTCCAAGGGACAGTGAAAAGCAGCTAAAGCTTTCCGTGCTGGCAGCTTTCCTGTGGGCGCAATCGCTGGACGTTTCGAATTTGGCAGCCGGGCTCTGCCAGAGAGAAATACACAGTGTTGCCCCTTTACGAACGAAAGCTTTTGCAGAACGCGAATGTCTCTCTACCAGCGAATGCAGTTCCAAGGGACAGTGAAAACCAGCTACAGCTTTCCGTGCTGGCAGCTTTCCTGTGGGCGCAATCGCTGGACGTTTCGAATTTGGCAGCCGGGCTCTGCCAGAGAGAAATACACAGTGTTGCCCCTTTACGAACGAAAGCTTTTGCAGAACGCGAATGTCTGTCTACCAGCGAATGCAGTTCCAAGGGACAGTGAAAACCAGCTACAGCTTTCCGTGCTGGCAGCTTTCCTGTGGGCACAATCGCTGGACGTTTCGAATTTGGCAGCCGGGCTCTGCCAGAGAGAAATACACAGTGTTGCCCCTTTACGAACGAAAGCTTTTGCAGAACGCGAATGTCTCTCTACCAGCGAATGCAGTTCCAAGGGACAGTGAAAACCAGCTACAGCTTTCCGTGCTGGCAGCTTTCCTGTGGGCGCAATCGCAGGACGTTTCGAATTTGGCAGCCGGGCTCTGCCAGAGAGAAATACACAGTGTTGCCCCTTTACGAACGAAAGCTTTTGCAGAACGCGAATGTCTGTCTACCGGCGAATGCAGTTCCAAGGGACAGTGAAAACCAGCTACAGCTTTCCGTGCTGGCAGCTTTCCTGTGGGTGCAATCGCTGGACGTTTCCAATTTGGCAGCCGGGCTCTGCCAGAGAGAAATACACAGTGTTGCCCCTTTACGAACGAAAGCTTTTGCAGAACGCGAATGTCTGTCTACCAGCGAATGCAGTTCCAAGGGACAGTGAAAACCAGCTACAGCTTTCCGTGCTGGCAGCTTTCCTGAGGGCGCAATCGCTGGACGTTTCGAATTTGGCAGCCGGGCTCTGCCAGAGAGAAATACACAGTGTTGCCCCTTTACGAACGAAAGCTTTTGCAGAAAGCGAATGTCTGTCTACCAGCGAATGCAGTTCCAAGGGACAGTGAAAACCAGCTACAGCTTTCCGTGCTGGCAGCTTTCCTGTGGGTTCAATCGCTGGACGTTTCGAATTTGGCAGCCGGGCTCTTCCAGAGAGAAATACACAGTGTTGCCCCTTTACGAACGAAAGCTTTTGCAGAACGCGAATGTCTGTCTACCAGCGAATGCAGTTCCAAGGGACAGTGAAAACCAGCTACAGCTTTCCGTGCTGGCAGCTTTCCTGTGGGCGCAATCGCTGGACGTTTCGAATTTGGCAGCCGGGCTCTGCCAGAGAGAAATACACAGTGTTGCCCCTTTACGAACGAAAGCTTTTGCAGAACGCGAATGTCTGTCTACCAGCGAATGCAGTTCCAAGGGACAGTGAAAACCAGCTACAGCTTTCCGTGCTGGCAGCTTTCCTGTGGGCGCAATCGCTGGACGTTTCCAATTTGGCAGACGGGCTCTGCCAGAGAGAAATACACAGTGTTGCCCCTTTACGAACGAAAGCTTTTGCAGAACGCGAATGTCTGTCTACCGGCGAATGCAGTTCCAAGGGACAGTGAAAACCAGCTACAGCTTTCCGTGCTGGCAGCTTTCCTGTGGGCGCAATCGCTGGACGTTTCGAATTTGGCAGCCGGCCTCTGCGAGAGAGAAATACACAGTGTTGCCCCTTTACGAACGAAAGCTTTTGCAGAACGCGAATGTCTGTCTACCGGCGAATGCAGTTCCAAGGGACAGTGAAAACCAGCTACAGCTTTCCGTGCTGGCAGCTTTCCTGTGGGCGCAATCGCAGGACGTTTCGAATTTGGCAGCCGGGCTCTGCCAGAGAGAAATACACAGTGTTGCCCCTTTACGAACGAAAGCTGTTGCAGAACGCGAATGCCTGTCTACCGGCGAATGCAGTTCCAAGGGACAGTGAAAACCAGCTACAGCTTTCCGTGCTGGCAGCTTTCCTGTGGGCGCAATCGCTGGACGTTTCGAATTTGGCAGCCGGGCTCTGCCAGAGAGAAATACACAGTGTTGCCCCTTTACGAACGAAAGCTTTTGCAGAACGCGAATGTCTGTCTACCAGCGAATGCAGTTCCAAGGGACAGTGAAAACCAGCTACAGCTTTCCGTGCTGGCAGCTTTCCTGTGGGCGCAATCGCTGGACGTTTCGAATTTGGCAGCCGGGCTCTGCCAGAGAGAAATACACAGTGTTGCCCCTTTACGAACGAAAGCTTTTGCAGAACGCGAATGTCTGTCTACCAGCGAATGCAGGTCCAAGGGACAGTGAAAACCAGCTACAGCTTTCCGTGCTGGCAGCTTTCCTGTGGGCGCAATCGCTGGACGTTTCGAATTTGGCAGCCGGGCTCTGCGAGAGAGAAATACACAGTGTTGCCCCTTTACGAACGAAAGCTTTTGCAGAACGCGAATGTCTGTCTACCAGCGAATGCAGTTCCAAGGGACAGTGAAAACCAGCTAAAGCTTTCCGTGCTGGCAGCTTTCCTGTGGGCGCAATCGCTGGACGTTTCCAATTTGGCAGCCGGGCTCTGCCAGAGAGAAATACACAGTGTTGCCCCTTTACGAACGAAAGCTTTTGCAGAACGCGAATGTCTGTCTACCAGCGAATGCAGTTCCAAGGGACAGTGAAAACCAGCTAGAGCTTTCCGTGCTGGCAGCTTTCCTGTCGGCGCAATCGCTGGACGTTTCGAATTTGGCAGCCGGGCTCTGCCAGAGAGAAATACACAGTGTTGCCCCTTTACGAAAGAAAGCTTTTGCAGAACGCGAATGTCTGTCTACCAGCGAATGCAGTTCCAAGGGACAGTGAAAACCAGCTACAGCTTTCCGTGCTGGCAGCTGTCCTGTGGGCGCAATCGCTGGACGTTTCGAATTTGGCAGCCGGGCTCTGCCAGAGAGAAATACACAGTGTTGCCCCTTTACGAAAGAAAGCTGTTGCAGAACGCGAATGTCTGTCTACCGGCGAATGCAGTTCCAAGGGACAGTGAAAACCAGCTACAGCTTTCCGTGCTGGCAGCTTTCCTGTGGGCGCAATCGCTGGACGTTTCCAATTTGGCAGCCGGGCTCTGCCAGAGAGAAATACACAGTGTTGCCCCTTTACGAACGAAAGCTTTTGCAGAACGCGAATGTCTGTCTACCAGCGAATGCACTTCCAAGGGACAGTGAAAACCAGCTACAGCTTTCCGTGCTGGCAGCTTTCCTGTGGGCGCAATCGCTGGACGTTTCGAATTTGGCAGCCGGGCTCTGCCAGAGAGAAATACACAGTGTTGCCCCTTTACGAACGAAAGCTTTTGCAGAACGCGAATGTCTGTCTACCAGCGAATGCAGTTCCAAGGGACAGTGAAAAGCAGCTAAAGCTTTCCGTGCTGGCAGCTTTCCTGTGGGCGCAATCGCTGGACGTTTCGAATTTGGCAGCCGGGCTCTGCCAGAGAGAAATACACAGTGTTGCCCCTTTACGAACGAAAGCTTTTGCAGAACGCGAATGTCTGTCTACCAGCGAATGCAGGTCCAAGGGACAGTGAAAACCAGCTACAGCTTTCCGTGCTGGCAGCTTTCCTGTGGGCGCAATCGCTGGACGTTTCGAATTTGGCAGCCGGGCTCTGCCAGAGAGAAATACACAGTGTTGCCCCTTTACGAACGAAAGCTTTTGCAGAACGCGAATGTCTGTCTACCAGCGAATGCAGTTCCAAGGGACAGTGAAAAGCAGCTAAAGCTTTCCGTGCTGGCAGCTTTCCTGTGGGCGCAATCGCTGGACGTTTCGAATTTGGCAGCCGGGCTCTGCCAGAGAGAAATACACAGTGTTGCCCCTTTACGAACGAAAGCTTTTGCAGAACGCGAGTGTCTGTCTACCAGCGAATGCAGTTCCAAGGGACAGTGAAAACCAGCTACAGCTTTCCGTGCTGGCAGCTTTCCTGTGGGCGCAATCGCTGGACGTTTCGAATTTGGCAGCCGGGCTCTGCCAGAGAGAAATACACAGTGTTGCCCCTTTACGAAAGAAAGCTGTTGCAGAACGCGAATGTCTGTCTACCGGCGAATGCAGTTCCAAGGGACAGTGAAAACCAGCTACAGCTTTCCGTGCTGGCAGCTTTCCTGTGGGCGCAATCGCTGGACGTTTCGAATTTGGCAGCCGGGCTCTGCCAGAGAGAAATACACAGTGTTGCCCCTTTACGAACGAAAGCTTTTGCAGAACGCGAATGTCTGTCTACCAGCGAATGCAGGTCCAAGGGACAGTGAAAACCAGCTAAAGCTTTCCGTGCTGGCAGCTTTCCTGTGGGCGCAATCGCTGGACGTTTCCAATTTGGCAGCCGGGCTCTGCCAGAGAGAAATACACAGTGTTGCCCCTTTACGAACGAAAGCTTTTGCAGAACGCGAATGTCTGTCTACCGGCGAATGCAGTTCCAAGGGACAGTGAAAACCAGCTACAGCTTTCCGTGCTGGCAGCTTTCCTGTGGGCGCAATCGCTGGACGTTTCGAATTTGGCAGCCGGCCTCTGCGAGAGAGAAATACACAGTGTTGCCCCTTTACGAACGAAAGCTTTTGCAGAACGCGAATGTCTGTCTACCAGCGAATGCAGTTCCAAGGGACAGTGAAAACCAGCTACAGCTTTCCGTGCTGGCAGCTTTCCTGTGGGCACAATCGCTGGACGTTTCGAATTTGGCAGCCGGGCTCTGCCAGAGAGAAATACACAGTGTTGCCCCTTTACGAACGAAAGCTTTTGCAGAACGCGAATGTCTGTCTACCAGCGAATGCAGTTCCAAGGGACAGTGAAAACCAGCTACAGCTTTCCGTGCTGGCAGCTTTCCTGTGGGCGCAATCGCTGGACGTTTCGAATTTGGCAGCCGGGCTCTGCCAGAGAGAAATACACAGTGTTGCCCCTTTACGAACGAAAGCTTTTGCAGAACGCGAATGTCTGTCTACCGGCGAATGCAGTTCCAAGGGACAGTGAAAACCAGCTACAGCTTTCCGTGCTGGCAGCTTTCCTGAGGGCGCAATCGCTGGACGTTTCGAATTTGGCAGCCGGGCTCTGCCAGAGAGAAATACACAGTGTTGCCCCTTTACGAACGAAAGCTTTTGCAGAACGCGAATGTCTGTCTACCAGCGAATGCAGTTCCAAGGGACAGTGAAAACCAGCTACAGCTTTCCGTGCTGGCAGCTTTCCTGTGGGCGCAATCGCTGGACGTTTCGAATTTGGCAGCCGGGCTCTGCCAGAGAGAAATACACAGTGTTGCCCCTTTACGAACGAAAGCTTTTGCAGAACGCGAATGTCTGTCTACCAGCGAATGCAGTTCCAAGGGACAGTGAAAACCAGCTACAGCTTTCCGTGCTGGCAGCTTTCCTGTGGGCGCAATCGCTGGACGTTTCCAATTTGGCAGCCGGGCTCTGCCAGAGAGAAATACACAGTGTTGCCCCTTTACGAACGAAAGCTTTTGCAGAACGCGAATGTCTGTCTACCGGCGAATGCAGTTCCAAGGGACAGTGAAAACCAGCTACAGCTTTCAGTGCTGGCAGCTTTCCTGTGGGCGCAATCGCTGGACGTTTCGAATTTGGCAGCCGGCCTCTGCGAGAGAGAAATACACAGTGTTGCCCCTTTACGAACGAAAGCTTTTGCAGAACGCGAATGTCTGTCTACCGGCGAATGCAGTTCCAAGGGACAGTGAAAACCAGCTACAGCTTTCCGTGCTGGCAGCTTTCCTGTGGGCGCAATCGCTGGACGTTTCCAATTTGGCAGCCGGGCTCTGCCAGAGAGAAATACACAGTGTTGCCCCTTTACGAACGAAAGCTGTTGCAGAACGCGAATGCCTGTCTACCGGCGAATGCAGTTCCAAGGGACAGTGAAAACCAGCTACAGCTTTCCGTGCTGGCAGCTTTCCTGTGGGCGCAATCGCTGGACGTTTCGAATTTGGCAGCCGGGCTCTGCCAGAGAGAAATACACAGTGTTGCCCCTTTACGAACGAAAGCTTTTGCAGAACGCGAATGTCTGTCTACCAGCGAATGCAGTTCCAAGGGACAGTGAAAAGCAGCTAAAGCTTTCCGTGCTGGCAGCTTTCCTGTGGGCGCAATCGCTGGACGTTTCGAATTTGGCAGCCGGGCTCTGCCAGAGAGAAATACACAGTGTTGCCCCTTTACGAACGAAAGCTTTTGCAGAACGCGAATGTCTGTCTACCAGCGAATGCAGGTCCAAGGGACAGTGAAAACCAGCTACAGCTTTCCGTGCTGGCAGCTTTCCTGTGGGCGCAATCGCTGGACGTTTCCAATTTGGCAGCCAGGCTCTGCCAGAGAGAAATACACCGTGTTGCCCCTTTACGAACGAAAGCTGTTGCAGAACGCGAATGTCTGTCTACCGGCGAATGCAGTTCCAAGGGACAGTGAAAACCAGCTACAGCTTTCCGTGCTGGCAGCTTTCCTGTGGGCGCAATCGCTGGACGTTTCCAATTTGGCAGCCGGGCTCTGCCAGAGAGAAATACACAGTGTTGCCCCTTTACGAACGAAAGCTTTTGCAGAAAGCGAATGTCTGTCTACCGGCGAATGCAGTTCCAAGGGACAGTGAAAACCAGCTACAGCTTTCCGTGCTGGCAGCTTTCCTGTGGGTTCAATCGCTGGACGTTTCCAATTTGGCAGCCGGGCTCTGCCAGAGAGAAATACACAGTGTTGCCCCTTTACGAACGAAAGCTTTTGCAGAACGCGAATGTCTGTCTACCAGCGAATGCAGTTCCAAGGGACAGTGAAAAGCAGCTAAAGCTTTCCGTGCTGGCAGCTTTCCTGTGGGCGCAATCGCTGGACGTTTCGAATTTGGCAGCCGGGCTCTGCCAGAGAGAAATACACAGTGTTGCCCCTTTACGAACGAAAGCTTTTGCAGAACGCGAATGTCTGTCTACCAGCGAATGCAGGTCCAAGGGACAGTGAAAACCAGCTACAGCTTTCCGTGCTGGCAGCTTTCCTGTGGGCGCAATCGCTGGACGTTTCCAATTTGGCAGCCGGGCTCTGCCAGAGAGAAATACACAGTGTTGCCCCTTTACGAACGAAAGCTTTTGCAGAACGCGAATGTCTGTCTACCAGCGAATGCAGTTCCAAGGGACAGTGAAAACCAGCTACAGCTTTCCGTGCTGGCAGCTTTCCTGTGGGCGCAATCGCTGGACGTTTCGAATTTGGCAGCCGGGCTCTGCCAGAGAGAAATACACAGTGTTGCCCCTTTACGAACGAAAGCTTTTGCAGAACGCGAATGTCTGTCTACCAGCGAATGCAGTTCCAAGGGACAGTGAAAAGCAGCTAAAGCTTTCCGTGCTGGCAGCTTTCCTGTGGGCGCAATCGCTGGACGTTTCGAATTTGGCAGCCGGGCTCTGCCAGAGAGAAATACACAGTGTTGCCCCTTTACGAACGAAAGCTTTTGCAGAACGCGAATGTCTGTCTACCAGCGAATGCAGGTCCAAGGGACAGTGAAAACCAGCTACAGCTTTCCGTGCTGGCAGCTTTCCTGTGGGCGCAATCGCTGGACGTTTCGAATTTGGCAGCCGGGCTCTGCCAGAGAGAAATACACAGTGTTGCCCCTTTACGAACGAAAGCTTTTGCAGAACGCGAATGTCTGTCTACCAGCGAATGCAGTTCCAAGGGACAGTGAAAAGCAGCTAAAGCTTTCCGTGCTGGCAGCTTTCCTGTGGGCGCAATCGCTGGACGTTTCGAATTTGGCAGCCGGGCTCTGCCAGAGAGAAATACACAGTGTTGCCCCTTTACGAACGAAAGCTTTTGCAGAACGCGAGTGTCTGTCTACCAGCGAATGCAGTTCCAAGGGACAGTGAAAACCAGCTACAGCTTTCCGTGCTGGCAGCTTTCCTGTGGGCGCAATCGCTGGACGTTTCCAATTTGGCAGCCGGGCTCTGCCAGAGAGAAATACACAGTGTTGCCCCTTTACGAAAGAAAGCTGTTGCAGAACGCGAATGTCTGTCTACCGGCGAATGCAGTTCCAAGGGACAGTGAAAACCAGCTACAGCTTTCCGTGCTGGCAGCTTTCCTGTGGGCGCAATCGCTGGACGTTTCGAATTTGGCAGCCGGGCTCTGCCAGAGAGAAATACACAGTGTTGCCCCTTTACGAACGAAAGCTTTTGCAGAACGCGAATGTCTGTCTACCAGCGAATGCAGGTCCAAGGGACAGTGAAAACCAGCTAAAGCTTTCCGTGCTGGCAGCTTTCCTGTGGGCGCAATCGCTGGACGTTTCCAATTTGGCAGCCGGGCTCTGCCAGAGAGAAATACACAGTGTTGCCCCTTTACGAACGAAAGCTTTTGCAGAACGCGAATGTCTGTCTACCGGCGAATGCAGTTCCAAGGGACAGTGAAAACCAGCTACAGCTTTCCGTGCTGGCAGCTTTCCTGTGGGCGCAATCGCTGGACGTTTCGAATTTGGCAGCCGGCCTCTGCGAGAGAGAAATACACAGTGTTGCCCCTTTACGAACGAAAGCTTTTGCAGAACGCGAATGTCTGTCTACCAGCGAATGCAGTTCCAAGGGACAGTGAAAACCAGCTACAGCTTTCCGTGCTGGCAGCTTTCCTGTGGGCACAATCGCTGGACGTTTCGAATTTGGCAGCCGGGCTCTGCCAGAGAGAAATACACAGTGTTGCCCCTTTACGAACGAAAGCTTTTGCAGAACGCGAATGTCTGTCTACCAGCGAATGCAGTTCCAAGGGACAGTGAAAACCAGCTACAGCTTTCCGTGCTGGCAGCTTTCCTGTGGGCGCAATCGCTGGACGTTTCGAATTTGGCAGCCGGGCTCTGCCAGAGAGAAATACACAGTGTTGCCCCTTTACGAACGAAAGCTTTTGCAGAACGCGAATGTCTGTCTACCGGCGAATGCAGTTCCAAGGGACAGTGAAAACCAGCTACAGCTTTCCGTGCTGGCAGCTTTCCTGTGGGTGCAATCGCTGGACGTTTCCAATTTGGCAGCCGGGCTCTGCCAGAGAGAAATACACAGTGTTGCCCCTTTACGAACGAAAGCTTTTGCAGAACGCGAATGTCTGTCTACCAGCGAATGCAGTTCCAAGGGACAGTGAAAACCAGCTACAGCTTTCCGTGCTGGCAGCTTTCCTGAGGGCGCAATCGCTGGACGTTTCGAATTTGGCAGCCGGGCTCTGCCAGAGAGAAATACACAGTGTTGCCCCTTTATGAACGAAAGCTTTTGCAGAAAGCGAATGTCTGTCTACCAGCGAATGCAGTTCCAAGGGACAGTGAAAACCAGCTACAGCTTTCCGTGCTGGCAGCTTTCCTGTGGGTTCAATCGCTGGACGTTTCGAATTTGGCAGCCGGGCTCTGCCAGAGAGAAATACACAGTGTTGCCCCTTTACGAACGAAAGCTTTTGCAGAACGCGAATGTCTGTCTACCAGCGAATGCAGTTCCAAGGGACAGTGAAAACCAGCTACAGCTTTCCGTGCTGGCAGCTTTCCTGTGGGCGCAATCGCTGGACGTTTCGAATTTGGCAGCCGGGCTCTGCCAGAGAGAAATACACAGTGTTGCCCCTTTACGAACGAAAGCTTTTGCAGAACGCGAATGTCTGTCTACCAGCGAATGCAGTTCCAAGGGACAGTGAAAACCAGCTACAGCTTTCCGTGCTGGCAGCTTTCCTGTGGGCGCAATCGCTGGACGTTTCCAATTTGGCAGCCGGGCTCTGCCAGAGAGAAATACACAGTGTTGCCCCTTTACGAACGAAAGCTTTTGCAGAACGCGAATGTCTGTCTACCGGCGAATGCAGTTCCAAGGGACAGTGAAAACCAGCTACAGCTTTCAGTGCTGGCAGCTTTCCTGTGGGCGCAATCGCTGGACGTTTCGAATTTGGCAGCCGGCCTCTGCGAGAGAGAAATACACAGTGTTGCCCCTTTACGAACGAAAGCTTTTGCAGAACGCGAATGTCTGTCTACCGGCGAATGCAGTTCCAAGGGACAGTGAAAACCAGCTACAGCTTTCCGTGCTGGCAGCTTTCCTGTGGGCGCAATCGCTGGACGTTTCCAATTTGGCAGCCGGGCTCTGCCAGAGAGAAATACACAGTGTTGCCCCTTTACGAACGAAAGCTGTTGCAGAACGCGAATGCCTGTCTACCGGCGAATGCAGTTCCAAGGGACAGTGAAAACCAGCTACAGCTTTCCGTGCTGGCAGCTTTCCTGTGGGCGCAATCGCTGGACGTTTCGAATTTGGCAGCCGGGCTCTGCCAGAGAGAAATACACAGTGTTGCCCCTTTACGAACGAAAGCTTTTGCAGAACGCGAATGTCTGTCTACCAGCGAATGCAGTTCCAAGGGACAGTGAAAAGCAGCTAAAGCTTTCCGTGCTGGCAGCTTTCCTGTGGGCGCAATCGCTGGACGTTTCGAATTTGGCAGCCGGGCTCTGCCAGAGAGAAATACACAGTGTTGCCCCTTTACGAACGAAAGCTTTTGCAGAACGCGAATGTCTGTCTACCAGCGAATGCAGGTCCAAGGGACAGTGAAAACCAGCTACAGCTTTCCGTGCTGGCAGCTTTCCTGTGGGCGCAATCGCTGGACGTTTCCAATTTGGCAGCCAGGCTCTGCCAGAGAGAAATACACCGTGTTGCCCCTTTACGAACGAAAGCTGTTGCAGAACGCGAATGTCTGTCTACCGGCGAATGCAGTTCCAAGGGACAGTGAAAACCAGCTACAGCTTTCCGTGCTGGCAGCTTTCCTGTGGGCGCAATCGCTGGACGTTTCGAATTTGGCAGCCGGGCTCTGCCAGAGAGAAATACACAGTGTTGCCCCTTTACGAACGAAAGCTTTTGCAGAACGCGAATGTCTGTCTACCGGCGAATGCAGTTCCAAGGGACAGTGAAAACCAGCTACAGCTTTCCGTGCTGGCAGCTTTCCTGTGGGTTCAATCGCTGGACGTTTCCAATTTGGCAGCCGGGCTCTGCCAGAGAGAAATACACAGTGTTGCCCCTTTACGAACGAAAGCTTTTGCAGAACGCGAATGTCTGTCTACCAGCGAATGCAGTTCCAAGGGACAGTGAAAAGCAGCTAAAGCTTTCCGTGCTGGCAGCTTTCCTGTGGGCGCAATCGCTGGACGTTTCGAATTTGGCAGCCGGGCTCTGCCAGAGAGAAATACACAGTGTTGCCCCTTTACGAACGAAAGCTTTTGCAGAACGCGAATGTCTGTCTACCAGCGAATGCAGGTCCAAGGGACAGTGAAAACCAGCTACAGCTTTCCGTGCTGGCAGCTTTCCTGTGGGCGCAATCGCTGGACGTTTCGAATTTGGCAGCCGGGCTCTGCCAGAGAGAAATACACAGTGTTGCCCCTTTACGAACGAAAGCTTTTGCAGAACGCGAATGTCTGTCTACCAGCGAATGCAGTTCCAAGGGACAGTGAAAAGCAGCTAAAGCTTTCCGTGCTGGCAGCTTTCCTGTGGGCGCAATCGCTGGACGTTTCGAATTTGGCAGCCGGGCTCTGCCAGAGAGAAATACACAGTGTTGCCCCTTTACGAACGAAAGCTTTTGCAGAACGCGAGTGTCTGTCTACCAGCGAATGCAGTTCCAAGGGACAGTGAAAACCAGCTACAGCTTTCCGTGCTGGCAGCTTTCCTGTGGGCGCAATCGCTGGACGTTTCGAATTTGGCAGCCGGGCTCTGCCAGAGAGAAATACACAGTGTTGCCCCTTTACGAAAGAAAGCTGTTGCAGAACGCGAATGTCTGTCTACCGGCGAATGCAGTTCCAAGGGACAGTGAAAACCAGCTACAGCTTTCCGTGCTGGCAGCTTTCCTGTGGGCGCAATCGCTGGACGTTTCGAATTTGGCAGCCGGGCTCTGCCAGAGAGAAATACACAGTGTTGCCCCTTTACGAACGAAAGCTTTTGCAGAACGCGAATGTCTGTCTACCAGCGAATGCAGGTCCAAGGGACAGTGAAAACCAGCTAAAGCTTTCCGTGCTGGCAGCTTTCCTGTGGGCGCAATCGCTGGACGTTTCCAATTTGGCAGCCGGGCTCTGCCAGAGAGAAATACACAGTGTTGCCCCTTTACGAACGAAAGCTTTTGCAGAACGCGAATGTCTGTCTACCGGCGAATGCAGTTCCAAGGGACAGTGAAAACCAGCTACAGCTTTCCGTGCTGGCAGCTTTCCTGTGGGCGCAATCGCTGGACGTTTCCAATTTGGCAGCCGGGCTCTGCCAGAGAGAAATACACAGTGTTGCCCCTTTACGAACGAAAGCTTTTGCAGAACGCGAATGTCTGTCTACCAGCGAATGCAGTTCCAAGGGACAGTGAAAAGCAGCTAAAGCTTTCCGTGCTGGCAGCTTTCCTGTGGGCGCAATCGCTGGACGTTTCGAATTTGGCAGCCGGGCTCTGCCAGAGAGAAATACACAGTGTTGCCCCTTTACGAACGAAAGCTTTTGCAGAACGCGAGTGTCTGTCTACCAGCGAATGCAGTTCCAAGGGACAGTGAAAACCAGCTACAGCTTTCCGTGCTGGCAGCTTTCCTGTGGGCGCAATCGCTGGACGTTTCCAATTTGGCAGCCGGGCTCTGCCAGAGAGAAATACACAGTGTTGCCCCTTTACGAAAGAAAGCTGTTGCAGAACGCGAATGTCTGTCTACCGGCGAATGCAGTTCCAAGGGACAGTGAAAACCAGCTACAGCTTTCCGTGCTGGCAGCTTTCCTGTGGGCGCAATCGCTGGACGTTTCGAATTTGGCAGCCGGGCTCTGCCAGAGAGAAATACACAGTGTTGCCCCTTTACGAACGAAAGCTTTTGCAGAACGCGAATGTCTGTCTACCAGCGAATGCAGGTCCAAGGGACAGTGAAAACCAGCTAAAGCTTTCCGTGCTGGCAGCTTTCCTGTGGGCGCAATCGCTGGACGTTTCCAATTTGGCAGCCGGGCTCTGCCAGAGAGAAATACACAGTGTTGCCCCTTTACGAACGAAAGCTTTTGCAGAACGCGAATGTCTGTCTACCGGCGAATGCAGTTCCAAGGGACAGTGAAAACCAGCTACAGCTTTCCGTGCTGGCAGCTTTCCTGTGGGCGCAATCGCTGGACGTTTCGAATTTGGCAGCCGGCCTCTGCGAGAGAGAAATACACAGTGTTGCCCCTTTACGAACGAAAGCTTTTGCAGAACGCGAATGTCTGTCTACCAGCGAATGCAGTTCCAAGGGACAGTGAAAACCAGCTACAGCTTTCCGTGCTGGCAGCTTTCCTGTGGGCACAATCGCTGGACGTTTCGAATTTGGCAGCCGGGCTCTGCCAGAGAGAAATACACAGTGTTGCCCCTTTACGAACGAAAGCTTTTGCAGAACGCGAATGTCTGTCTACCGGCGAATGCAGTTCCAAGGGACAGTGAAAACCAGCTACAGCTTTCAGTGCTGGCAGCTTTCCTGTGGGCGCAATCGCTGGACGTTTCGAATTTGGCAGCCGGCCTCTGCGAGAGAGAAATACACAGTGTTGCCCCTTTACGAACGAAAGCTTTTGCAGAACGCGAATGTCTGTCTACCGGCGAATGCAGTTCCAAGGGACAGTGAAAACCAGCTACAGCTTTCCGTGCTGGCAGCTTTCCTGTGGGCGCAATCGCTGGACGTTTCCAATTTGGCAGCCGGGCTCTGCCAGAGAGAAATACACAGTGTTGCCCCTTTACGAACGAAAGCTGTTGCAGAACGCGAATGCCTGTCTACCGGCGAATGCAGTTCCAAGGGACAGTGAAAACCAGCTACAGCTTTCCGTGCTGGCAGCTTTCCTGTGGGCGCAATCGCTGGACGTTTCGAATTTGGCAGCCGGGCTCTGCCAGAGAGAAATACACAGTGTTGCCCCTTTACGAACGAAAGCTTTTGCAGAACGCGAATGTCTGTCTACCAGCGAATGCAGTTCCAAGGGACAGTGAAAAGCAGCTAAAGCTTTCCGTGCTGGCAGCTTTCCTGTGGGCGCAATCGCTGGACGTTTCGAATTTGGCAGCCGGGCTCTGCCAGAGAGAAATACACAGTGTTGCCCCTTTACGAACGAAAGCTTTTGCAGAACGCGAATGTCTGTCTACCAGCGAATGCAGGTCCAAGGGACAGTGAAAACCAGCTACAGCTTTCCGTGCTGGCAGCTTTCCTGTGGGCGCAATCGCTGGACGTTTCCAATTTGGCAGCCAGGCTCTGCCAGAGAGAAATACACCGTGTTGCCCCTTTACGAACGAAAGCTGTTGCAGAACGCGAATGTCTGTCTACCGGCGAATGCAGTTCCAAGGGACAGTGAAAACCAGCTACAGCTTTCCGTGCTGGCAGCTTTCCTGTGGGCGCAATCGCTGGACGTTTCGAATTTGGCAGCCGGGCTCTGCCAGAGAGAAATACACAGTGTTGCCCCTTTACGAACGAAAGCTTTTGCAGAACGCGAATGTCTGTCTACCGGCGAATGCAGTTCCAAGGGACAGTGAAAACCAGCTACAGCTTTCCGTGCTGGCAGCTTTCCTGTGGGTTCAATCGCTGGACGTTTCCAATTTGGCAGCCGGGCTCTGCCAGAGAGAAATACACAGTGTTGCCCCTTTACGAACGAAAGCTTTTGCAGAACGCGAATGTCTGTCTACCAGCGAATGCAGTTCCAAGGGACAGTGAAAAGCAGCTAAAGCTTTCCGTGCTGGCAGCTTTCCTGTGGGCGCAATCGCTGGACGTTTCGAATTTGGCAGCCGGGCTCTGCCAGAGAGAAATACACAGTGTTGCCCCTTTACGAACGAAAGCTTTTGCAGAACGCGAATGTCTGTCTACCAGCGAATGCAGGTCCAAGGGACAGTGAAAACCAGCTACAGCTTTCCGTGCTGGCAGCTTTCCTGTGGGCGCAATCGCTGGACGTTTCGAATTTGGCAGCCGGGCTCTGCCAGAGAGAAATACACAGTGTTGCCCCTTTACGAACGAAAGCTTTTGCAGAACGCGAATGTCTGTCTACCAGCGAATGCAGTTCCAAGGGACAGGTAAAAGCAGCTAAAGCTTTCCGTGCTGGCAGCTTTCCTGTGGGCGCAATCGCTGGACGTTTCGAATTTGGCAGCCGGGCTCTGCCAGAGAGAAATACACAGTGTTGCCCCTTTACGAACGAAAGCTTTTGCAGAACGCGAGTGTCTGTCTACCAGCGAATGCAGTTCCAAGGGACAGTGAAAACCAGCTACAGCTTTCCGTGCTGGCAGCTTTCCTGTGGGCGCAATCGCTGGACGTTTCGAATTTGGCAGCCGGGCTCTGCCAGAGAGAAATACACAGTGTTGCCCCTTTACGAAAGAAAGCTGTTGCAGAACGCGAATGTCTGTCTACCGGCGAATGCAGTTCCAAGGGACAGTGAAAACCAGCTACAGCTTTCCGTGCTGGCAGCTTTCCTGTGGGCGCAATCGCTGGACGTTTCGAATTTGGCAGCCGGGCTCTGCCAGAGAGAAATACACAGTGTTGCCCCTTTACGAACGAAAGCTTTTGCAGAACGCGAATGTCTGTCTACCAGCGAATGCAGGTCCAAGGGACAGTGAAAACCAGCTAAAGCTTTCCGTGCTGGCAGCTTTCCTGTGGGCGCAATCGCTGGACGTTTCCAATTTGGCAGCCGGGCTCTGCCAGAGAGAAATACACAGTGTTGCCCCTTTACGAACGAAAGCTTTTGCAGAACGCGAATGTCTGTCTACCGGCGAATGCAGTTCCAAGGGACAGTGAAAACCAGCTACAGCTTTCCGTGCTGGCAGCTTTCCTGTGGGCGCAATCGCTGGACGTTTCGAATTTGGCAGCCGGCCTCTGCGAGAGAGAAATACACAGTGTTGCCCCTTTACGAACGAAAGCTTTTGCAGAACGCGAATGTCTGTCTACCAGCGAATGCAGTTCCAAGGGACAGTGAAAACCAGCTACAGCTTTCCGTGCTGGCAGCTTTCCTGTGGGCACAATCGCTGGACGTTTCGAATTTGGCAGCCGGGCTCTGCCAGAGAGAAATACACAGTGTTGCCCCTTTACGAACGAAAGCTTTTGCAGAACGCGAATGTCTGTCTACCAGCGAATGCAGTTCCAAGGGACAGTGAAAACCAGCTACAGCTTTCCGTGCTGGCAGCTTTCCTGTGGGCGCAATCGCTGGACGTTTCGAATTTGGCAGCCGGGCTCTGCCAGAGAGAAATACACAGTGTTGCCCCTTTACGAACGAAAGCTTTTGCAGAACGCGAATGTCTGTCTACCGGCGAATGCAGTTCCAAGGGACAGTGAAAACCAGCTACAGCTTTCCGTGCTGGCAGCTTTCCTGTGGGTGCAATCGCTGGACGTTTCCAATTTGGCAGCCGGGCTCTGCCAGAGAGAAATACACAGTGTTGCCCCTTTACGAACGAAAGCTTTTGCAGAAAGCGAATGTCTGTCTACCAGCGAATGCAGTTCCAAGGGACAGTGAAAACCAGCTACAGCTTTCCGTGCTGGCAGCTTTCCTGTGGGCTCAATCGCTGGACGTTTCGAATTTGGCAGCCGGGCTCTGCCAGAGAGAAATACACAGTGTTGCCCCTTTACGAACGAAAGCTTTTGCAGAACGCGAATGTCTGTCTACCAGCGAATGCAGTTCCAAGGGACAGTGAAAACCAGCTACAGCTTTCCGTGCTGGCAGCTTTCCTGTGGGCGCAATCGCAGGACGTTTCCAATTTGGCAGCCGGGCTCTGCCAGAGAGAAATACACAGTGTTGCCCCTTTACGAACGAAAGCTTTTGCAGAACGCGAATGTCTGTCTACCGGCGAATGCAGTTCCAAGGGACAGTGAAAACCAGCTACAGCTTTCCGTGCTGGCAGCTTTCCTGTGGGCGCAATCGCTGGACGTTTCCAATTTGGCAGCCGGGCTCTGCCAGAGAGAAATACACAGTGTTGCCCCTTTACGAACGAAAGCTTTTGCAGAACGCGAATGTCTGTCTACCAGCGAATGCAGTTCCAAGGGACAGTGAAAACCAGCTACAGCTTTCCGTGCTGGCAGCTTTCCTGAGGGCGCAATCGCTGGACGTTTCCAATTTGGCAGCCGGGCTCTGCCAGAGAGAAATACACAGTGTTGCCCTTTTACGAACGAAAGCTTTTGCAGAACGCGAATGTCTGTCTACCAGCGAATGCACTTCCAAGGGACAGTGAAAACCAGCTACAGCTTTCCGTGCTGGTAGCTTTCCTGTGGGCGCAATCGCTGGACGTTTCGAATTTGGCAGCCGGGCTCTGCCAGAGAGAAATACACAGTGTTGCCCCTTTACGAACGAAAGCTTTTGCAGAATGCGAATGTCTGTCTACCAGCGAATGCACTTCCAAGGGACAGTGAAAACCAGCTACAGCTTTCCGTGCTGGCAGCTTTCCTGTGGGCACAATCGCTGGACGTTTCGAATTTGGCAGCCGGGCTCTGCCAGAGAGAAATACACAGTGTTGCCCCTTTACGAACGAAAGCTTTTGCAGAACGCGAATGTCTGTCTACCAGCGAATGCAGTTCCAAGGGACAGTGAAAACCAGCTACAGCTTTCCGTGCTGGCAGCTTTCCTGTGGGCGCAATCGCTGGACGTTTCCAATTTGGCAGCCGGGCTCTGCCAGAGAGAAATACACAGTGTTGCCCCTTTACGAACGAAAGCTTTTGCAGAACGCGAATGTCTGTCTACCAGCGAATGCAGTTCCAAGGGACAGTGAAAACCAGCTACAGCTTTCCGTGCTGGCAGCTTTCCTGTGGGCGCAATCGCTGGACGTTTCCAATTTGGCAGCCGGGCTCTGCCAGAGAGAAATACACAGTGTTGCCCCTTTACGAACGAAAGCTTTTGCAGAACGCGAATGTCTGTCTACCGGCGAATGCAGTTCCAAGGGACAGTGAAAACCAGCTACAGCTTTCCGTGCTGGCAGCTTTCCTGTGGGTGCAATCGCTGGACGTTTCCAATTTGGCAGCCGGGCTCTGCCAGAGAGAAATACACAGTGTTGCCCCTTTACGAACGAAAGCTTTTGCAGAACGCGAATGTCTGTCTACCAGCGAATGCAGTTCCAAGGGACAGTGAAAACCAGCTACAGCTTTCCGTGCTGGCAGCTTTCCTGTGGGCGCAATCGCTGGACGTTTCGAATTTGGCAGCCGGGCTCTGCCAGAGAGAAATACACAGTGTTGCCCCTTTACGAACGAAAGCTTTTGCAGAACGCGAATGTCTGTCTACCAGCGAATGCAGTTCCAAGGGACAGTGAAAAGCAGCTAAAGCTTTCCGTGCTGGCAGCTTTCCTGTGGGCGCAATCGCTGGACGTTTCGAATTTGGCAGCCGGGCTCTGCCAGAGAGAAATACACAGTGTTGCCCCTTTACGAACGAAAGCTTTTGCAGAACGCGAATGTCTGTCTACCAGCGAATGCAGTTCCAAGGGACAGTGAAAACCAGCTAAAGCTTTCCGTGCTGGCAGCTTTCCTGTCGGCGCAATCGCTGGACGTTTCCAATTTGGCAGCCGGGCTCTGCCAGAGAGAAATACACAGTGTTGCCCCTTTACGAAAGAAAGCTTTTGCAGAACGCGAATGTCTGTCTACCAGCGAATGCAGTTCCAAGGGACAGTGAAAACCAGCTAGAGCTTTCCGTGCTGGCAGCTTTCCTGTCGGCGCAATCGCTGGACGTTTCGAATTTGGCAGCCGGGCTCTGCCAGAGAGAAATACACAGTGTTGCCCCTTTACGAAAGAAAGCTGTTGCAGAACGCGAATGTCTGTCTACCAGCGAATGCAGTTCCAAGGGACAGTGAAAACCAGCTACAGCTTTCCGTGCTGGCAGCTTTCCTGTGGGCGCAATCGCTGGACGTTTCCAATTTGGCAGCCGGGCTCTGCCAGAGAGAAATACACAGTGTTGCCCCTTTACGAAAGAAAGCTGTTGCAGAACGCGAATGTCTGTCTACCAGCGAATGCAGTTCCAAGGGACAGTGAAAACCAGCTACAGCTTTCCGTGCTGGCAGCTTTCCTGTGGGCGCAATCGCTGGACGTTTCCAATTTGGCAGCCGGGCTCTGCCAGAGAGAAATACACAGTGTTGCCCCTTTACGAACGAAAGCTTTTGCAGAACGCGAATGTCTGTCTACCAGCGAATGCACTTCCAAGGGACAGTGAAAAGCAGCTAAAGCTTTCCGTGCTGGCAGCTTTCCTGTGGGCGCAATCGCTGGACGTTTCGAATTTGGCAGCCGGGCTCTGCCAGAGAGAAATACACAGTGTTGCCCCTTTACGAACGAAAGCTTTTGCAGAACGCGAATGTCTGTCTACCAGCGAATGCAGTTCCAAGGGACAGTGAAAACCAGCTACAGCTTTCCGTGCTGGCAGCTTTCCTGTGGGCGCAATCGCTGGACGTTTCGAATTTGGCAGCCGGGCTCTGCCAGAGAGAAATACACAGTGTTGCCCCTTTACGAACGAAAGCTTTTGCAGAACGCGAATGTCTGTCTACCAGCGAATGCAGGTCCAAGGGACAGTGAAAACCAGCTACAGCTTTCCGTGCTGGCAGCTTTCCTGTGGGCGCAATCGCTGGACGTTTCGAATTTGGCAGCCGGGCTCTGCCAGAGAGAAATACACAGTGTTGCCCCTTTACGAACGAAAGCTTTTGCAGAACGCGAGTGTCTGTCTACCAGCGAATGCAGTTCCAAGGGACAGTGAAAACCAGCTACAGCTTTCCGTGCTGGCAGCTTTCCTGTGGGCGCAATCGCTGGACGTTTCGAATTTGGCAGCCGGGCTCTGCCAGAGAGAAATACACAGTGTTGCCCTTTACGAACGAAAGCTTTTGCAGAACGCGAGTGTCTGTCTACCAGCGAATGCAGTTCCAAGGGACAGTGAAAACCAGCTACAGCTTTCCGTGCTGGCAGCTTTCCTGTGGGCGCAATCGCTGGACGTTTCCAATTTGGCAGCCGGGCTCTGCCAGAGAGAAATACACAGTGTTGCCCCTTTACGAAAGAAAGCTGTTGCAGAACGCGAATATCTGTCTACCGGCGAATGCAGTTCCAAGGGACAGTGAAAACCAGCTAAAGCTTTCCGTGCTGGCAGCTTTCCTGTGGGCGCAATCGCTGGACGTTTCGAATTTGGCAGCCGGGCTCTGCCAGAGAGAAATACACAGTGTTGCCCCTTTACGAACGAAAGCTTTTGCAGAACGCGAATGTCTGTCTACCAGCGAATGCAGTTCCAAGGGACAGTGAAAACCAGCTACAGCTTTCCGTGCTGGCAGCTTTCCTGTGGGCGCAATCGCTGGACGTTTCCAATTTGGCAGCCGGGCTCTGCCAGAGAGAAATACACAGTGTTGCCCCTTTACGAACGAAAGCTTTTGCAGAACGCGAATGTCTGTCTACCGGCGAATGCAGTTCCAAGGGACAGTGAAAACCAGCTACAGCTTTCCGTGCTGGCAGCTTTCCTGTGGGCACAATCGCTGGACGTTTCGAATTTGGCAGCCGGGCTCTGCCAGAGAGAAATACACAGTGTTGCCCCTTTACGAACGAAAGCTTTTGCAGAACGCGAATGTCTGTCTACCAGCGAATGCAGTTCCAAGGGACAGTGAAAACCAGCTACAGCTTTCCGTGCTGGCAGCTTTCCTGTGGGCGCAATCGCTGGACGTTTCGAATTTGGCAGCCGGGCTCTGCCAGAGAGAAATACACAGTGTTGCCCCTTTACGAACGAAAGCTTTTGCAGAACGCGAATGTCTGTCTACCGGCGAATGCAGTTCCAAGGGACAGTGAAAACCAGCTACAGCTTTCCGTGCTGGCAGCTTTCCTGTGGGTGCAATCGCTGGACGTTTCGAATTTGGCAGCCGGGCTCTGCCAGAGAGAAATACACAGTGTTGCCCCTTTACGAACGAAAGCTTTTGCAGAACGCGAATGTCTGTCTACCGGCGAATGCAGTTCCAAGGGACAGTGAAAACCAGCTACAGCTTTCCGTGCTGGCAGCTTTCCTGTGGGTGCAATCGCTGGACGTTTCGAATTTGGCAGCCGGGCTCTGCCAGAGAGAAATACACAGTGTTGCCCCTTTACGAACGAAAGCTTTTGCAGAAAGCGAATGTCTGTCTACCAGCGAATGCAGTTCCAAGGGACAGTGAAAACCAGCTACAGCTTTCCGTGCTAGCAGCTTTCCTGAGGGCGCAATCGCTGGACGTTTCGAATTTGGCAGCCGGGCTCTGCCAGAGAGAAATACACAGTGTTGCCCCTTTACGAACGAAAGCTTTTGCAGAACGCGAATGTCTGTCTACCAGCGAATGCAGTTCCAAGGGACAGTGAAAACCAGCTACAGCTTTCCGTGCTGGCAGCTTTCCTGTGGGTTCAATCGCTGGACGTTTCGAATTTGGCAGCCGGGCTCTGCCAGAGAGAAATACACAGTGTTGCCCCTTTACGAACGAAAGCTTTTGCAGAACGCGAATGTCTGTCTACCAGCGAATGCAGTTCCAAGGGACAGTGAAAACCAGCTACAGCTTTCCGTGCTGGCAGCTTTCCTGTGGGCGCAATCGCTGGACGTTTCGAATTTGGCAGCCGGGCTCTGCCAGAGAGAAATACACAGTGTTGCCCCTTTACGAACGAAAGCTTTTGCAGAACGCGAATGTCTGTCTACCGGCGAATGCAGTTCCAAGGGACAGTGAAAACCAGCTACAGCTTTCAGTGCTGGCATCTTTCCTGTGGGCGCAATCGCTGGACGTTTCGAATTTGGCAGCCGGCCTCTGCGAGAGAGAAATACACAGTGTTGCCCCTTTACGAACGAAAGCTTTTGCAGAACGCGAATGTCTGTCTACCGGCGAATGCAGTTCCAAGGGACAGTGAAAACCAGCTACAGCTTTCCGTGCTGGCAGCTTTCCTGTGGGCGCAATCGCTGGACGTTTCCAATTTGGCAGCCGGGCTCTGCCAGAGAGAAATACACAGTGTTGCCCCTTTACGAACGAAAGCTGTTGCAGAACGCGAATGCCTGTCTACCGGCGAATGCAGTTCCAAGGGACAGTGAAAACCAGCTACAGCTTTCCGTGCTGGCAGCTTTCCTGTGGGCGCAATCGCTGGACGTTTCGAATTTGGCAGCCGGGCTCTGCCAGAGAGAAATACACAGTGTTGCCCCTTTACGAACGAAAGCTTTTGCAGAACGCGAATGTCTGTCTACCAGCGAATGCAGTTCCAAGGGACAGTGAAAAGCAGCTAAAGCTTTCCGTGCTGGCAGCTTTCCTGTGGGCGCAATCGCTGGACGTTTCGAATTTGGCAGCCGGGCTCTGCCAGAGAGAAATACACAGTGTTGCCCCTTTACGAACGAAAGCTTTTGCAGAACGCGAATGTCTGTCTACCAGCGAATGCAGTTCCAAGGGACAGTGAAAACCAGCTACAGCTTTCCGTGCTGGCAGCTTTCCTGTGGGCGCAATCGCTGGACGTTTCGAATTTGGCAGCCGGGCTCTGCCAGAGAGAAATACACAGTGTTGCCCCTTTACGAACGAAAGCTTTTGCAGAACGCGAATGTCTGTCTACCAGCGAATGCAGTTCCAAGGGACAGTGAAAACCAGCTACAGCTTTCCGTGCTGGCAGCTTTCCTGTGGGCGCAATCGCTGGACGTTTCGAATTTGGCAGCCGGGCTCTGCCAGAGAGAAATACACAGTGTTGCCCCTTTACGAAAGAAAGCTGTTGCAGAACGCGAATGTCTGTCTACCGGCGAATGCAGTTCCAAGGGACAGTGAAAACCAGCTACAGCTTTCCGTGCTGGCAGCTTTCCTGTGGGCGCAATCGCTGGACGTTTCGAATTTGGCAGCCGGGCTCTGCCAGAGAGAAATACACAGTGTTGCCCCTTTACGAACGAAAGCTTTTGCAGAACGCGAATGTCTGTCTACCGGCGAATGCAGTTCCAAGGGACAGTGAAAACCAGCTACAGCTTTCCGTGCTGGCAGCTTTCCTGTGGGCGCAATCGCTGGACGTTTCCAATTTGGCAGCCGGGCCCTGCCAGAGAGAAATACACAGTGTTGCCCCTTTACGAACGAAAGCTTTTGCAGAATTCGAATGTCTGTCTACCAGCGAATGCAGTTCCAAGGGACAGTGAAAAGCAGCTAAAGCTTTCCGTGCTGGCAGCTTTCCTGTGGGCGCAATCGCTGGACGTTTCGAATTTGGCAGCCGGGCTCTGCGAGAGAGAAATACACAGTGTTGCCCCTTTACGAACGAAAGCTTTTGCAGAACGCGAATGTCTGTCTACCGGCGAATGCAGTTCCAAGGGACAGTGAAAACCAGCTACAGCTTTCCGTGCTGGCAGCTTTCCTGTGGGCGCAATCGCAGGACGTTTCGAATTTGGCAGCCGGGCTCTGCCAGAGAGAAATACACAGTGTTGCCCCTTTACGAACGAAAGCTGTTGCAGAACGCGAATGTCTGTCTACCAGTGAATGCAGTTCCAAAGGACAGTGAAAACCAGCTACAGCTTTCCGTGCTGGCAGCTTTCCTGTGGGTTCAATCGCTGGACGTTTCGAATTTGGCAGCCGGGCTCTGCCAGAGAGAAATACACAGTGTTGCCCCTTTACGAACGAAAGCTTTTGCAGAACGCGAATGTCTGTCTACCAGCGAATGCAGTTCCAAGGGACAGTGAAAACCAGCTACAGCTTTCCGTGCTGGTAGCTTTCCTGTGGGCGCAATCGCTGGACGTTTCGAATTTGGCAGCCGGGCTCTGCCAGAGAGAAATACACAGTGTTGCCCCTTTACGAACGAAAGCTTTTGCAGAACGCGAATGTCTGTCTACCGGCGAATGCAGTTCCAAGGGACAGTGAAAACCAGCTACAGCTTTCCGTGCTGGCAGCTTTCCTGTGGGCGCAATCGCTGGACGTTTCCAATTTGGCAGCCGAACTCTGCCAGAGAGAAATACACAGTGTTGCCCCTTTACGAACGAAAGCTTTTGCAGAATTCGAATGTCTGTCTACCAGCGAATGCAGGTCCAAGGGACAGTGAAAACCAGCTACAGCTTTCCGTGCTGGCAGCTTTCCTGTGGGCGCAATCGCTGGACGTTTCGAATTTGGCAGCCGGGCTCTGCCAGAGAGAAATACACAGTGTTGCCCCTTTACGAACGAAAGCTTTTGCAGAAAGCGAATGTCTGTCTACCAGCGAATGCAGTTCCAAGGGACAGTGAAAACCAGCTACAGCTTTCCGTGCTAGCAGCTTTCCTGAGGGCGCAATCGCTGGACGTTTCGAATTTGGCAGCCGGGCTCTGCCAGAGAGAAATACACAGTGTTGCCCCTTTACGAACGAAAGCTTTTGCAGAACGCGAATGTCTGTCTACCAGCGAATGCAGTTCCAAGGGACAGTGAAAACCAGCTACAGCTTTCCGTGCTGGCAGCTTTCCTGTGGGTTCAATCGCTGGACGTTTCGAATTTGGCAGCCGGGCTCTGCCAGAGAGAAATACACAGTGTTGCCCCTTTACGAACGAAAGCTTTTGCAGAACGCGAATGTCTGTCTACCAGCGAATGCAGTTCCAAGGGACAGTGAAAACCAGCTACAGCTTTCCGTGCTGGCAGCTTTCCTGTGGGCGCAATCGCTGGACGTTTCGAATTTGGCAGCCGGGCTCTGCCAGAGAGAAATACACAGTGTTGCCCCTTTACGAACGAAAGCTTTTGCAGAACGCGAATGTCTGTCTACCGGCGAATGCAGTTCCAAGGGACAGTGAAAACCAGCTACAGCTTTCAGTGCTGGCATCTTTCCTGTGGGCGCAATCGCTGGACGTTTCGAATTTGGCAGCCGGCCTCTGCGAGAGAGAAATACACAGTGTTGCCCCTTTACGAACGAAAGCTTTTGCAGAACGCGAATGTCTGTCTACCGGCGAATGCAGTTCCAAGGGACAGTGAAAACCAGCTACAGCTTTCCGTGCTGGCAGCTTTCCTGTGGGCGCAATCGCTGGACGTTTCCAATTTGGCAGCCGGGCTCTGCCAGAGAGAAATACACAGTGTTGCCCCTTTACGAACGAAAGCTGTTGCAGAACGCGAATGCCTGTCTACCGGCGAATGCAGTTCCAAGGGACAGTGAAAACCAGCTACAGCTTTCCGTGCTGGCAGCTTTCCTGTGGGCGCAATCGCTGGACGTTTCGAATTTGGCAGCCGGGCTCTGCCAGAGAGAAATACACAGTGTTGCCCCTTTACGAACGAAAGCTTTTGCAGAACGCGAATGTCTGTCTACCAGCGAATGCAGTTCCAAGGGACAGTGAAAAGCAGCTAAAGCTTTCCGTGCTGGCAGCTTTCCTGTGGGCGCAATCGCTGGACGTTTCGAATTTGGCAGCCGGGCTCTGCCAGAGAGAAATACACAGTGTTGCCCCTTTACGAACGAAAGCTTTTGCAGAACGCGAATGTCTGTCTACCAGCGAATGCAGTTCCAAGGGACAGTGAAAACCAGCTACAGCTTTCCGTGCTGGCAGCTTTCCTGTGGGCGCAATCGCTGGACGTTTCGAATTTGGCAGCCGGGCTCTGCCAGAGAGAAATACACAGTGTTGCCCCTTTACGAACGAAAGCTTTTGCAGAACGCGAATGTCTGTCTACCAGCGAATGCAGTTCCAAGGGACAGTGAAAACCAGCTACAGCTTTCCGTGCTGGCAGCTTTCCTGTGGGCGCAATCGCTGGACGTTTCGAATTTGGCAGCCGGGCTCTGCCAGAGAGAAATACACAGTGTTGCCCCTTTACGAAAGAAAGCTGTTGCAGAACGCGAATGTCTGTCTACCGGCGAATGCAGTTCCAAGGGACAGTGAAAACCAGCTACAGCTTTCCGTGCTGGCAGCTTTCCTGTGGGCGCAATCGCTGGACGTTTCGAATTTGGCAGCCGGGCTCTGCCAGAGAGAAATACACAGTGTTGCCCCTTTACGAACGAAAGCTTTTGCAGAACGCGAATGTCTGTCTACCGGCGAATGCAGTTCCAAGGGACAGTGAAAACCAGCTACAGCTTTCCGTGCTGGCAGCTTTCCTGTGGGCGCAATCGCTGGACGTTTCCAATTTGGCAGCCGGGCCCTGCCAGAGAGAAATACACAGTGTTGCCCCTTTACGAACGAAAGCTTTTGCAGAATTCGAATGTCTGTCTACCAGCGAATGCAGTTCCAAGGGACAGTGAAAAGCAGCTAAAGCTTTCCGTGCTGGCAGCTTTCCTGTGGGCGCAATCGCTGGACGTTTCGAATTTGGCAGCCGGGCTCTGCGAGAGAGAAATACACAGTGTTGCCCCTTTACGAACGAAAGCTTTTGCAGAACGCGAATGTCTGTCTACCGGCGAATGCAGTTCCAAGGGACAGTGAAAACCAGCTACAGCTTTCCGTGCTGGCAGCTTTCCTGTGGGCGCAATCGCAGGACGTTTCGAATTTGGCAGCCGGGCTCTGCCAGAGAGAAATACACAGTGTTGCCCCTTTACGAACGAAAGCTGTTGCAGAACGCGAATGTCTGTCTACCAGTGAATGCAGTTCCAAAGGACAGTGAAAACCAGCTACAGCTTTCCGTGCTGGCAGCTTTCCTGTGGGTTCAATCGCTGGACGTTTCGAATTTGGCAGCCGGGCTCTGCCAGAGAGAAATACACAGTGTTGCCCCTTTACGAACGAAAGCTTTTGCAGAACGCGAATGTCTGTCTACCAGCGAATGCAGTTCCAAGGGACAGTGAAAACCAGCTACAGCTTTCCGTGCTGGTAGCTTTCCTGTGGGCGCAATCGCTGGACGTTTCGAATTTGGCAGCCGGGCTCTGCCAGAGAGAAATACACAGTGTTGCCCCTTTACGAACGAAAGCTTTTGCAGAACGCGAATGTCTGTCTACCGGCGAATGCAGTTCCAAGGGACAGTGAAAACCAGCTACAGCTTTCCGTGCTGGCAGCTTTCCTGTGGGCGCAATCGCTGGACGTTTCCAATTTGGCAGCCGAACTCTGCCAGAGAGAAATACACAGTGTTGCCCCTTTACGAACGAAAGCTTTTGCAGAATTCGAATGTCTGTCTACCAGCGAATGCAGGTCCAAGGGACAGTGAAAACCAGCTACAGCTTTCCGTGCTGGCAGCTTTCCTGTGGGCGCAATCGCTGGACGTTTCGAATTTGGCAGCCGGGCTCTGCCAGAGAGAAATACACAGTGTTGCCCCTTTACGAACGAAAGCTTTTGCAGAACGCGAATGTCTGTCTACCGGCGAATGCAGTTCCAAGGGACAGTGAAAACCAGCTACAGCTTTCCGTGCTGGCAGCTTTCCTGTGGGCGCAATCGCTGGACGTTTCGAATTTGGCAGCCGGGCTCTGCCAGAGAGAAATACACAGTGTTGCCCCTTTACGAACGAAAGCTGTTGCAGAACGCGAATGTCTGTCTACCAGCGAATGCAGTTCCAAGGGACAGTGAAAACCAGCTACAGCTTTCCGTGCTGGCAGCTTTCCTGTGGGCGCAATCGCTGGATGTTTCGAATTTGGCAGCCGGGCTCTGCCAGAGAGAAATACACAGTGTTGCCCCTTTACGAACGAAAGCTTTTGCAGAACGCGAATGTCTGTCTACCAGCGAATGCAGGTCCAAGGGACAGTGAAAACCAGCTACAGCTTTCCGTGCTGGCAGCTTTCCTGTGGGTGCAATCGCTGGACGTTTCGAATTTGGCAGCCGGGCTCTGCCAGAGAGATATACACAGTGTTGCCCCTTTACGAACGAAAGCTTTTGCAGAACGCGAATGTCTGTCTACCAGTGAATGCACTTCCAAGGGACAGTGAAAACCAGCTACAGCTTTCCGTGCTGGCAGCTTTCCTGTGGGTTCAATCGCTGGACGTTTCGAATTTGGCAGCCGGGCTCTGCCAGAGAGAAATACACAGTGTTGCCCCTTTACGAACGAAAGCTTTTGCAGAACGCGAATGTCTCTCTACCAGCGAATGCAGTTCCAAGGGACAGTGAAAACCAGCTAAAGCTTTCCGTGCTGGTAGCTTTCCTGTGGGCGCAATCGCTGGACGTTTCGAATTTGGCAGCCGGGCTCTGCCAGAGAGAAATACACAGTGTTGCCCCTTTACGAACGAAAGCTTTTGCAGAACGCGAATGTCTGTCTACCAGCGAATGCAGTTCCAAGGGACAGTGAAAACCAGCTACAGCTTTCCGTGCTGGCAGCTTTCCTGTGGGCGCAATCGCTGGACGTTTCGAATTTGGCAGCCGGGCTCTGCCAGAGAGAAATACACAGTGTTGCCCCTTTACGAACGAAAGCTTTTGCAGAACGCGAATGTCTGTCTACCAGCGAATGCAGTTCCAAGGGACAGTGAAAACCAGCTACAGCTTTCCGTGCTGGCAGCTTTCCTGTGGGCACAATCGCTGGACGTTTCGAATTTGGCAGCCGGGCTCTGCCAGAGAGAAATACACAGTGTTGCCCCTTTACGAACGAAAGCTTTTGCAGAACGCGAATGTCTCTCTACCAGCGAATGCAGTTCCAAGGGACAGTGAAAACCAGCTACAGCTTTCCGTGCTGGCAGCTTTCCTGTGGGCGCAATCGCAGGACGTTTCGAATTTGGCAGCCGGGCTCTGCCAGAGAGAAATACACAGTGTTGCCCCTTTACGAACGAAAGCTTTTGCAGAACGCGAATGTCTGTCTACCGGCGAATGCAGTTCCAAGGGACAGTGAAAACCAGCTACAGCTTTCCGTGCTGGCAGCTTTCCTGTGGGTGCAATCGCTGGACGTTTCCAATTTGGCAGCCGGGCTCTGCCAGAGAGAAATACACAGTGTTGCCCCTTTACGAACGAAAGCTTTTGCAGAACGCGAATGTCTGTCTACCGGCGAATGCAGTTCCAAGGGACAGTGAAAACCAGCTACAGCTTTCCGTGCTGGCAGCTTTCCTGAGGGCGCAATCGCTGGACGTTTCGAATTTGGCAGCCGGGCTCTGCCAGAGAGAAATACACAGTGTTGCCCCTTTACGAACGAAAGCTTTTGCAGAACGCGAATGTCTGTCTACCAGCGAATGCAGGTCCAAGGGACAGTGAAAACCAGCTACAGCTTTCCGTGCTGGCAGCTTTCCTGTGGGCGCAATCGCTGGACGTTTCGAATTTGGCAGCCGGGCTCTGCGAGAGAGAAATACACAGTGTTGCCCCTTTACGAACGAAAGCTTTTGCAGAACGCGAATGTCTGTCTACCAGCGAATGCAGTTCCAAGGGACAGTGAAAACCAGCTAAAGCTTTCCGTGCTGGCAGCTTTCCTGTGGGCGCAATCGCTGGACGTTTCCAATTTGGCAGCCGGGCTCTGCCAGAGAGAAATACACAGTGTTGCCCCTTTACGAACGAAAGCTTTTGCAGAACGCGAATGTCTGTCTACCAGCGAATGCAGTTCCAAGGGACAGTGAAAACCAGCTAGAGCTTTCCGTGCTGGCAGCTTTCCTGTGGGCGCAATCGCTGGACGTTTCGAATTTGGCAGCCGGGCTCTGCCAGAGAGAAATACACAGTGTTGCCCCTTTACGAAAGAAAGCTTTTGCAGAACGCGAATGTCTGTCTACCAGCGAATGCAGTTCCAAGGGACAGTGAAAACCAGCTACAGCTTTCCGTGCTGGCAGCTTTCCTGTGGGCGCAATCGCTGGACGTTTCGAATTTGGCAGCCGGGCTCTGCCAGAGAGAAATACACAGTGTTGCCCCTTTACGAAAGAAAGCTGTTGCAGAACGCGAATGTCTGTCTACCGGCGAATGCAGTTCCAAGGGACAGTGAAAACCAGCTACAGCTTTCCGTGCTGGCAGCTTTCCTGTGGGCGCAATCGCTGGACGTTTCCAATTTGGCAGCCGGGCTCTGCCAGAGAGAAATACACAGTGTTGCCCCTTTACGAAAGAAAGCTGTTGCAGAACGCGAATGTCTGTCTACCGGCGAATGCAGTTCCAAGGGACAGTGAAAACCAGCTACAGCTTTCCGTGCTGGCAGCTTTCCTGTGGGCGCAATCGCTGGACGTTTCGAATTTGGCAGCCGGGCTCTGCCAGAGAGAAATACACAGTGTTGCCCCTTTACGAACGAAAGCTTTTGCAGAACGCGAATGTCTGTCTACCAGCGAATGCAGTTCCAAGGGACAGTGAAAACCAGCTACAGCTTTCAGTGCTGGCATCTTTCCTGTGGGCGCAATCGCTGGACGTTTCGAATTTGGCAGCCGGCCTCTGCGAGAGAGAAATACACAGTGTTGCCCCTTTACGAACGAAAGCTTTTGCAGAACGCGAATGTCTGTCTACCGGCGAATGCAGTTCCAAGGGACAGTGAAAACCAGCTAAAGCTTTCCGTGCTGGCAGCTTTCCTGTGGGCGCAATCGCTGGACGTTTCCAATTTGGCAGCCGGGCTCTGCCAGAGAGAAATACACAGTGTTGCCCCTTTACGAACGAAAGCTGTTGCAGAACGCGAATGCCTGTCTACCGGCGAATGCAGTTCCAAGGGACAGTGAAAACCAGCTACAGCTTTCCGTGCTGGCAGCTTTCCTGTGGGCGCAATCGCTGGACGTTTCGAATTTGGCAGCCGGGCTCTGCCAGAGAGAAATACACAGTGTTGCCCCTTTACGAACGAAAGCTTTTGCAGAACGCGAATGTCTGTCTACCAGCGAATGCAGTTCCAAGGGACAGTGAAAAGCAGCTAAAGCTTTCCGTGCTGGCAGCTTTCCTGTGGGCGCAATCGCTGGACGTTTCGAATTTGGCAGCCGGGCTCTGCCAGAGAGAAATACACAGTGTTGCCCCTTTACGAACGAAAGCTTTTGCAGAACGCGAATGTCTGTCTACCAGCGAATGCAGTTCCAAGGGACAGTGAAAACCAGCTACAGCTTTCCGTGCTGGCAGCTTTCCTGTGGGCGCAATCGCTGGACGTTTCGAATTTGGCAGCCGGGCTCTGCCAGAGAGAAATACACAGTGTTGCCCCTTTACGAACGAAAGCTTTTGCAGAACGCGAATGTCTGTCTACCAGCGAATGCAGTTCCAAGGGACAGTGAAAACCAGCTACAGCTTTCCGTGCTGGCAGCTTTCCTGTGGGCGCAATCGCTGGACGTTTCGAATTTGGCAGCCGGGCTCTGCCAGAGAGAAATACACAGTGTTGCCCCTTTACGAAAGAAAGCTGTTGCAGAACGCGAATGTCTGTCTACCGGCGAATGCAGTTCCAAGGGACAGTGAAAACCAGCTACAGCTTTCCGTGCTGGCAGCTTTCCTGTGGGCGCAATCGCTGGACGTTTCGAATTTGGCAGCCGGGCTCTGCCAGAGAGAAATACACAGTGTTGCCCCTTTACGAACGAAAGCTTTTGCAGAACGCGAATGTCTGTCTACCGGCGAATGCAGTTCCAAGGGACAGTGAAAACCAGCTACAGCTTTCCGTGCTGGCAGCTTTCCTGTGGGCGCAATCGCTGGACGTTTCCAATTTGGCAGCCGGGCCCTGCCAGAGAGAAATACACAGTGTTGCCCCTTTACGAACGAAAGCTTTTGCAGAATTCGAATGTCTGTCTACCAGCGAATGCAGTTCCAAGGGACAGTGAAAAGCAGCTAAAGCTTTCCGTGCTGGCAGCTTTCCTGTGGGCGCAATCGCTGGACGTTTCGAATTTGGCAGCCGGGCTCTGCGAGAGAGAAATACACAGTGTTGCCCCTTTACGAACGAAAGCTTTTGCAGAACGCGAATGTCTGTCTACCGGCGAATGCAGTTCCAAGGGACAGTGAAAACCAGCTACAGCTTTCCGTGCTGGCAGCTTTCCTGTGGGCGCAATCGCAGGACGTTTCGAATTTGGCAGCCGGGCTCTGCCAGAGAGAAATACACAGTGTTGCCCCTTTACGAACGAAAGCTGTTGCAGAACGCGAATGTCTGTCTACCAGCGAATGCAGTTCCAAGGGACAGTGAAAACCAGCTACAGCTTTCCGTGCTGGCAGCTTTCCTGTGGGCGCAATCGCTGGATGTTTCGAATTTGGCAGCCGGGCTCTGCCAGAGAGAAATACACAGTGTTGCCCCTTTACGAACGAAAGCTTTTGCAGAACGCGAATGTCTGTCTACCAGCGAATGCAGTTCCAAGGGACAGTGAAAACTAGCTACAGCTTTCCGTGCTGGCAGCTTTCCTGTGGGTGCAATCGCTGGACGTTTCGAATTTGGCAGCCGGGCTCTGCGAGAGAGATATACACAGTGTTGCCCCTTTACGAACGAAAGCTTTTGCAGAACGCGAATGTCTGTCTACCAGTGAATGCAGTTCCAAAGGACAGTGAAAACCAGCTACAGCTTTCCGTGCTGGCAGCTTTCCTGTGGGTTCAATCGCTGGACGTTTCGAATTTGGCAGCCGGGCTCTGCCAGAGAGAAATACACAGTGTTGCCCCTTTACGAACGAAAGCTTTTGCAGAACGCGAATGTCTGTCTACCAGCGAATGCAGTTCCAAGGGACAGTGAAAACCAGCTAAAGCTTTCCGTGCTGGTAGCTTTCCTGTGGGCGCAATCGCTGGACGTTTCGAATTTGGCAGCCGGGCTCTGCCAGAGAGAAATACACAGTGTTGCCCCTTTACGAACGAAAGCTTTTGCAGAACGCGAATGTCTGTCTACCGGCGAATGCAGTTCCAAGGGACAGTGAAAACCAGCTACAGCTTTCCGTGCTGGCAGCTTTCCTGTGGGCGCAATCGCTGGACGTTTCCAATTTGGCAGCCGGGCTCTGCCAGAGAGAAATACACAGTGTTGCCCCTTTACGAACGAAAGCTTTTGCAGAATTCGAATGTCTGTCTACCAGCGAATGCAGGTCCAAGGGACAGTGAAAACCAGCTACAGCTTTCCGTGCTGGCAGCTTTCCTGTGGGCGCAATCGCTGGACGTTTCGAATTTGGCAGCCGGGCTCTGCCAGAGAGAAATACACAGTGTTGCCCCTTTACGAACGAAAGCTTTTGCAGAACGCGAATGTCTGTCTACCGGCGAATGCAGTTCCAAGGGACAGTGAAAACCAGCTACAGCTTTCCGTGCTGGCAGCTTTCCTGTGGGCGCAATCGCTGGACGTTTCGAATTTGGCAGCCGGGCTCTGCCAGAGAGAAATACACAGTGTTGCCCCTTTACGAACGAAAGCTGTTGCAGAACGCGAATGTCTGTCTACCAGCGAATGCAGTTCCAAGGGACAGTGAAAACCAGCTACAGCTTTCCGTGCTGGCAGCTTTCCTGTGGGCGCAATCGCTGGATGTTTCGAATTTGGCAGCCGGGCTCTGCCAGAGAGAAATACACAGTGTTGCCCCTTTACGAACGAAAGCTTTTGCAGAACGCGAATGTCTGTCTACCAGCGAATGCAGGTCCAAGGGACAGTGAAAACCAGCTACAGCTTTCCGTGCTGGCAGCTTTCCTGTGGGTGCAATCGCTGGACGTTTCGAATTTGGCAGCCGGGCTCTGCCAGAGAGATATACACAGTGTTGCCCCTTTACGAACGAAAGCTTTTGCAGAACGCGAATGTCTGTCTACCAGTGAATGCACTTCCAAGGGACAGTGAAAACCAGCTACAGCTTTCCGTGCTGGCAGCTTTCCTGTGGGTTCAATCGCTGGACGTTTCGAATTTGGCAGCCGGGCTCTGCCAGAGAGAAATACACAGTGTTGCCCCTTTACGAACGAAAGCTTTTGCAGAACGCGAATGTCTCTCTACCAGCGAATGCAGTTCCAAGGGACAGTGAAAACCAGCTAAAGCTTTCCGTGCTGGTAGCTTTCCTGTGGGCGCAATCGCTGGACGTTTCGAATTTGGCAGCCGGGCTCTGCCAGAGAGAAATACACAGTGTTGCCCCTTTACGAACGAAAGCTTTTGCAGAACGCGAATGTCTGTCTACCAGCGAATGCAGTTCCAAGGGACAGTGAAAACCAGCTACAGCTTTCCGTGCTGGCAGCTTTCCTGTGGGCGCAATCGCTGGACGTTTCGAATTTGGCAGCCGGGCTCTGCCAGAGAGAAATACACAGTGTTGCCCCTTTACGAACGAAAGCTTTTGCAGAACGCGAATGTCTGTCTACCGGCGAATGCAGTTCCAAGGGACAGTGAAAACCAGCTACAGCTTTCCGTGCTGGCAGCTTTCCTGTGGGCACAATCGCTGGACGTTTCGAATTTGGCAGCCGGGCTCTGCCAGAGAGAAATACACAGTGTTGCCCCTTTACGAACGAAAGCTTTTGCAGAACGCGAATGTCTCTCTACCAGCGAATGCAGTTCCAAGGGACAGTGAAAACCAGCTACAGCTTTCCGTGCTGGCAGCTTTCCTGTGGGCGCAATCGCAGGACGTTTCGAATTTGGCAGCCGGGCTCTGCCAGAGAGAAATACACAGTGTTGCCCCTTTACGAACGAAAGCTTTTGCAGAACGCGAATGTCTGTCTACCGGCGAATGCAGTTCCAAGGGACAGTGAAAACCAGCTACAGCTTTCCGTGCTGGCAGCTTTCCTGTGGGTGCAATCGCTGGACGTTTCCAATTTGGCAGCCGGGCTCTGCCAGAGAGAAATACACAGTGTTGCCCCTTTACGAACGAAAGCTTTTGCAGAACGCGAATGTCTGTCTACCAGCGAATGCAGTTCCAAGGGACAGTGAAAACCAGCTACAGCTTTCCGTGCTGGCAGCTTTCCTGAGGGCGCAATCGCTGGACGTTTCGAATTTGGCAGCCGGGCTCTGCCAGAGAGAAATACACAGTGTTGCCCCTTTACGAACGAAAGCTTTTGCAGAAAGCGAATGTCTGTCTACCAGCGAATGCAGTTCCAAGGGACAGTGAAAACCAGCTACAGCTTTCCGTGCTGGCAGCTTTCCTGTGGGTTCAATCGCTGGACGTTTCGAATTTGGCAGCCGGGCTCTGCCAGAGAGAAATACACAGTGTTGCCCCTTTACGAACGAAAGCTTTTGCAGAACGCGAATGTCTGTCTACCGGCGAATGCAGTTCCAAGGGACAGTGAAAACCAGCTACAGCTTTCCGTGCTGGCAGCTTTCCTGTGGGCGCAATCGCTGGACGTTTCGAATTTGGCAGCCGGCCTCTGCGAGAGAGAAATACACAGTGTTGCCCCTTTACGAACGAAAGCTTTTGCAGAACGCGAATGTCTGTCTACCGGCGAATGCAGTTCCAAGGGACAGTGAAAACCAGCTACAGCTTTCCGTGCTGGCAGCTTTCCTGTGGGCGCAATCGCAGGACGTTTCGAATTTGGCAGCCGGGCTCTGCCAGAGAGAAATACACAGTGTTGCCCCTTTACGAACGAAAGCTGTTGCAGAACGCGAATGCCTGTCTACCGGCGAATGCAGTTCCAAGGGACAGTGAAAACCAGCTACAGCTTTCCGTGCTGGCAGCTTTCCTGTGGGCGCAATCGCTGGACGTTTCGAATTTGGCAGCCGGGCTCTGCCAGAGAGAAATACACAGTGTTGCCCCTTTACGAACGAAAGCTTTTGCAGAACGCGAATGTCTGTCTACCAGCGAATGCAGGTCCAAGGGACAGTGAAAACCAGCTACAGCTTTCCGTGCTGGCAGCTTTCCTGTGGGCGCAATCGCTGGACGTTTCGAATTTGGCAGCCGGGCTCTGCGAGAGAGAAATACACAGTGTTGCCCCTTTACGAACGAAAGCTTTTGCAGAACGCGAATGTCTGTCTACCAGCGAATGCAGTTCCAAGGGACAGTGAAAACCAGCTAAAGCTTTCCGTGCTGGCAGCTTTCCTGTGGGCGCAATCGCTGGACGTTTCCAATTTGGCAGCCGGGCTCTGCCAGAGAGAAATACACAGTGTTGCCCCTTTACGAACGAAAGCTTTTGCAGAACGCGAATGTCTGTCTACCAGCGAATGCAGTTCCAAGGGACAGTGAAAACCAGCTAGAGCTTTCCGTGCTGGCAGCTTTCCTGTGGGCGCAATCGCTGGACGTTTCGAATTTGGCAGCCGGGCTCTGCCAGAGAGAAATACACAGTGTTGCCCCTTTACGAAAGAAAGCTTTTGCAGAACGCGAATGTCTGTCTACCAGCGAATGCAGTTCCAAGGGACAGTGAAAACCAGCTACAGCTTTCCGTGCTGGCAGCTTTCCTGTGGGCGCAATCGCTGGACGTTTCGAATTTGGCAGCCGGGCTCTGCCAGAGAGAAATACACAGTGTTGCCCCTTTACGAAAGAAAGCTGTTGCAGAACGCGAATGTCTGTCTACCGGCGAATGCAGTTCCAAGGGACAGTGAAAACCAGCTACAGCTTTCCGTGCTGGCAGCTTTCCTGTGGGCGCAATCGCTGGACGTTTCCAATTTGGCAGCCGGGCTCTGCCAGAGAGAAATACACAGTGTTGCCCCTTTACGAAAGAAAGCTGTTGCAGAACGCGAATGTCTGTCTACCGGCGAATGCAGTTCCAAGGGACAGTGAAAACCAGCTACAGCTTTCCGTGCTGGCAGCTTTCCTGTGGGCGCAATCGCTGGACGTTTCGAATTTGGCAGCCGGGCTCTGCCAGAGAGAAATACACAGTGTTGCCCCTTTACGAACGAAAGCTTTTGCAGAACGCGAATGTCTGTCTACCAGCGAATGCAGTTCCAAGGGACAGTGAAAACCAGCTAAAGCTTTCCGTGCTGGCAGCTTTCCTGTGGGCGCAATCGCTGGACGTTTCCAATTTGGCAGCCGGGCTCTGCCAGAGAGAAATACACAGTGTTGCCCCTTTACGAACGAAAGCTTTTGCAGAACGCGAATGTCTGTCTACCGGCGAATGCAGTTCCAAGGGACAGTGAAAACCAGCTACAGCTTTCCGTGCTGGCAGCTTTCCTGTGGGCGCAATCGCTGGACGTTTCGAATTTGGCAGCCGGCCTCTGCGAGAGAGAAATACACAGTGTTGCCCCTTTACGAACGAAAGCTTTTGCAGAACGCGAATGTCTGTCTACCAGCGAATGCAGTTCCAAGGGACAGTGAAAACCAGCTACAGCTTTCCGTGCTGGCAGCTTTCCTGTGGGCACAATCGCTGGACGTTTCGAATTTGGCAGCCGGGCTCTGCCAGAGAGAAATACACAGTGTTGCCCCTTTACGAACGAAAGCTTTTGCAGAACGCGAATGTCTGTCTACCAGCGAATGCAGTTCCAAGGGACAGTGAAAACCAGCTACAGCTTTCCGTGCTGGCAGCTTTCCTGTGGGCGCAATCGCTGGACGTTTCGAATTTGGCAGCCGGGCTCTGCCAGAGAGAAATACACAGTGTTGCCCCTTTACGAACGAAAGCTTTTGCAGAACGCGAATGTCTGTCTACCAGCGAATGCAGTTCCAAGGGACAGTGAAAACCAGCTACAGCTTTCCGTGCTGGCAGCTTTCCTGTGGGCGCAATCGCTGGACGTTTCGAATTTGGCAGCCGGGCTCTGCCAGAGAGAAATACACAGTGTTGCCCCTTTACGAAAGAAAGCTGTTGCAGAACGCGAATGTCTGTCTACCGGCGAATGCAGTTCCAAGGGACAGTGAAAACCAGCTACAGCTTTCCGTGCTGGCAGCTTTCCTGTGGGCGCAATCGCTGGACGTTTCGAATTTGGCAGCCGGGCTCTGCCAGAGAGAAATACACAGTGTTGCCCCTTTACGAACGAAAGCTTTTGCAGAACGCGAATGTCTGTCTACCGGCGAATGCAGTTCCAAGGGACAGTGAAAACCAGCTACAGCTTTCCGTGCTGGCAGCTTTCCTGTGGGCGCAATCGCTGGACGTTTCGAATTTGGCAGCCGGGCCCTGCCAGAGAGAAATACACAGTGTTGCCCCTTTACGAACGAAAGCTTTTGCAGAATTCGAATGTCTGTCTACCAGCGAATGCAGTTCCAAGGGACAGTGAAAAGCAGCTAAAGCTTTCCGTGCTGGCAGCTTTCCTGTGGGCGCAATCGCTGGACGTTTCGAATTTGGCAGCCGGGCTCTGCGAGAGAGAAATACACAGTGTTGCCCCTTTACGAACGAAAGCTTTTGCAGAACGCGAATGTCTGTCTACCGGCGAATGCAGTTCCAAGGGACAGTGAAAACCAGCTACAGCTTTCCGTGCTGGCAGCTTTCCTGTGGGCGCAATCGCAGGACGTTTCGAATTTGGCAGCCGGGCTCTGCCAGAGAGAAATACACAGTGTTGCCCCTTTACGAACGAAAGCTGTTGCAGAACGCGAATGTCTGTCTACCAGCGAATGCAGTTCCAAGGGACAGTGAAAACCAGCTACAGCTTTCCGTGCTGGCAGCTTTCCTGTGGGCGCAATCGCTGGATGTTTCGAATTTGGCAGCCGGGCTCTGCCAGAGAGAAATACACAGTGTTGCCCCTTTACGAACGAAAGCTTTTGCAGAACGCGAATGTCTGTCTACCAGCGAATGCAGTTCCAAGGGACAGTGAAAACCAGCTACAGCTTTCCGTGCTGGCAGCTTTCCTGTGGGTGCAATCGCTGGACGTTTCGAATTTGGCAGCCGGGCTCTGCGAGAGAGATATACACAGTGTTGCCCCTTTACGAACGAAAGCTTTTGCAGAACGCGAATGTCTGTCTACCAGTGAATGCAGTTCCAAAGGACAGTGAAAACCAGCTACAGCTTTCCGTGCTGGCAGCTTTCCTGTGGGTTCAATCGCTGGACGTTTCGAATTTGGCAGCCGGGCTCTGCCAGAGAGAAATACACAGTGTTGCCCCTTTACGAACGAAAGCTTTTGCAGAACGCGAATGTCTGTCTACCAGCGAATGCAGTTCCAAGGGACAGTGAAAACCAGCTACAGCTTTCCGTGCTGGCAGCTTTCCTGTGGGCACAATCGCTGGACGTTTCCAATTTGGCAGCCGGGCTCTGCCAGAGAGAAATACACAGTGTTGCCCCTTTACGAACGAAAGCTTTTGCAGAACGCGAATGTCTGTCTACCAGCGAATGCAGTTCCAAGGGACAGTGAAAACCAGCTACAGCTTTCCGTGCTGGCAGCTTTCCTGTGGGCGCAATCGCTGGACGTTTCGAATTTGGCAGCCGGGCTCTGCGAGAGAGAAATACACAGTGTTGCCCCTTTACGAACGAAAGCTTTTGCAGAACGCGAATGTCTGTCTACCAGCGAATGCAGTTCCAAGGGACAGTGAAAACCAGCTACAGCTTTCCGTGCTGGCAGCTTTCCTGTGGGCGCAATCGCTGGACGTTTCCAATTTGGCAGCCGGGCTCTGCCAGAGAGAAATACACAGTGTTGCCCCTTTACGAACGAAAGCTTTTGCAGAATTCGAATGTCTGTCTACCAGCGAATGCAGGTCCAAGGGACAGTGAAAACCAGCTACAGCTTTCCGTGCTGGCAGCTTTCCTGTGGGCGCAATCGCTGGACGTTTCGAATTTGGCAGCCGGGCTCTGCGAGAGAGAAATACACAGTGTTGCCCCTTTACGAACGAAAGCTTTTGCAGAACGCGAATGTCTGTCTACCGGCGAATGCAGTTCCAAGGGACAGTGAAAACCAGCTACAGCTTTCCGTGCTGGCAGCTTTCCTGTGGGCGCAATCGCTGGACGTTTCGAATTTGGCAGCCGGGCTCTGCCAGAGAGAAATACACAGTGTTGCCCCTTTACGAACGAAAGCTGTTGCAGAACGCGAATGTCTGTCTACCAGCGAATGCAGTTCCAAGGGACAGTGAAAACCAGCTACAGCTTTCCGTGCTGGCAGCTTTCCTGTGGGCGCAATCGCTGGATGTTTCGAATTTGGCAGCCGGGCTCTGCCAGAGAGAAATACACAGTGTTGCCCCTTTACGAACGAAAGCTTTTGCAGAACGCGAATGTCTGTCTACCAGCGAATGCAGTTCCAAGGGACAGTGAAAACCAGCTACAGCTTTCCGTGCTGGCAGCTTTCCTGTGGGTGCAATCGCTGGACGTTTCGAATTTGGCAGCCGGGCTCTGCCAGAGAGAAATACACAGTGTTGCCCCTTTACGAACGAAAGCTGTTGCAGAACGCGAATGTCTGTCTACCAGTGAATGCACTTCCAAGGGACAGTGAAAACCAGCTACAGCTTTCCGTGCTGGCAGCTTTCCTGTGGGTTCAATCGCTGGACGTTTCGAATTTGGCAGCCGGGCTCTGCCAGAGAGAAATACACAGTGTTGCCCCTTTACGAACGAAAGCTTTTGCAGAACGCGAATGTCTGTCTACCAGCGAATGCAGTTCCAAGGGACAGTGAAAACCAGCTAAAGCTTTCCGTGCTGGTAGCTTTCCTGTGGGCGCAATCGCTGGACGTTTCGAATTTGGCAGCCGGGCTCTGCCAGAGAGAAATACACAGTGTTGCCCCTTTACGAACGAAAGCTTTTGCAGAACGCGAATGTCTGTCTACCAGCGAATGCAGTTCCAAGGGACAGTGAAAACCAGCTACAGCTTTCCGTGCTGGCAGCTTTCCTGTGGGCGCAATCGCTGGACGTTTCGAATTTGGCAGCCGGGCTCTGCCAGAGAGAAATACACAGTGTTGCCCCTTTACGAACGAAAGCTTTTGCAGAACGCGAATGTCTGTCTACCAGCGAATGCAGTTCCAAGGGACAGTGAAAACCAGCTACAGCTTTCCGTGCTGGCAGCTTTCCTGTGGGCACAATCGCTGGACGTTTCGAATTTGGCAGCCGGGCTCTGCCAGAGAGAAATACACAGTGTTGCCCCTTTACGAACGAAAGCTTTTGCAGAACGCGAATGTCTCTCTACCAGCGAATGCAGTTCCAAGGGACAGTGAAAACCAGCTACAGCTTTCCGTGCTGGCAGCTTTCCTGTGGGCGCAATCGCAGGACGTTTCGAATTTGGCAGCCGGGCTCTGCCAGAGAGAAATACACAGTGTTGCCCCTTTACGAACGAAAGCTTTTGCAGAACGCGAATGTCTGTCTACCGGCGAATGCAGTTCCAAGGGACAGTGAAAACCAGCTACAGCTTTCCGTGCTGGCAGCTTTCCTGTGGGTGCAATCGCTGGACGTTTCCAATTTGGCAGCCGGGCTCTGCCAGAGAGAAATACACAGTGTTGCCCCTTTACGAACGAAAGCTTTTGCAGAACGCGAATGTCTGTCTACCAGCGAATGCAGTTCCAAGGGACAGTGAAAACCAGCTACAGCTTTCCGTGCTGGCAGCTTTCCTGAGGGCGCAATCGCTGGACGTTTCGAATTTGGCAGCCGGGCTCTGCCAGAGAGAAATACACAGTGTTGCCCCTTTACGAACGAAAGCTTTTGCAGAAAGCGAATGTCTGTCTACCAGCGAATGCAGTTCCAAGGGACAGTGAAAACCAGCTACAGCTTTCCGTGCTGGCAGCTTTCCTGTGGGTTCAATCGCTGGACGTTTCGAATTTGGCAGCCGGGCTCTTCCAGAGAGAAATACACAGTGTTGCCCCTTTACGAACGAAAGCTTTTGCAGAACGCGAATGTCTGTCTACCAGCGAATGCAGTTCCAAGGGACAGTGAAAACCAGCTACAGCTTTCCGTGCTGGCAGCTTTCCTGTGGGCGCAATCGCTGGACGTTTCGAATTTGGCAGCCGGGCTCTGCCAGAGAGAAATACACAGTGTTGCCCCTTTACGAACGAAAGCTTTTGCAGAACGCGAATGTCTGTCTACCGGTGAATGCAGTTCCAAGGGACAGTGAAAACCAGCTACAGCTTTCCGTGCTGGCAGCTTTCCTGTGGGCGCAATCGCTGGACGTTTCGAATTTGGCAGCCGGCCTCTGCGAGAGAGAAATACACAGTGTTGCCCCTTTACGAACGAAAGCTTTTGCAGAACGCGAATGTCTGTCTACCGGCGAATGCAGTTCCAAGGGACAGTGAAAACCAGCTACAGCTTTCCGTGCTGGCAGCTTTCCTGTGGGCGCAATCGCAGGACGTTTCGAATTTGGCAGCCGGGCTCTGCCAGAGAGAAATACACAGTGTTGCCCCTTTACGAACGAAAGCTGTTGCAGAACGCGAATGCCTGTCTACCGGCGAATGCAGTTCCAAGGGACAGTGAAAACCAGCTACAGCTTTCCGTGCTGGCAGCTTTCCTGTGGGCGCAATCGCTGGACGTTTCGAATTTGGCAGCCGGGCTCTGCCAGAGAGAAATACACAGTGTTGCCCCTTTACGAACGAAAGCTTTTGCAGAACGCGAATGTCTGTCTACCAGCGAATGCAGTTCCAAGGGACAGTGAAAACCAGCTACAGCTTTCCGTGCTGGCAGCTTTCCTGTGGGCGCAATCGCTGGACGTTTCGAATTTGGCAGCCGGGCTCTGCCAGAGAGAAATACACAGTGTTGCCCCTTTACGAACGAAAGCTTTTGCAGAACGCGAATGTCTGTCTACCAGCGAATGCAGGTCCAAGGGACAGTGAAAACCAGCTACAGCTTTCCGTGCTGGCAGCTTTCCTGTGGGCGCAATCGCTGGACGTTTCGAATTTGGCAGCCGGGCTCTGCCAGAGAGAAATACACAGTGTTGCCCCTTTACGAACGAAAGCTTTTGCAGAACGCGAATGTCTGTCTACCAGCGAATGCAGTTCCAAGGGACAGTGAAAACCAGCTAAAGCTTTCCGTGCTGGCAGCTTTCCTGTGGGCGCAATCGCTGGACGTTTCCAATTTGGCAGCCGGGCTCTGCCAGAGAGAAATACACAGTGTTGCCCCTTTACGAACGAAAGCTTTTGCAGAACGCGAATGTCTGTCTACCGGCGAATGCAGTTCCAAGGGACAGTGAAAACCAGCTACAGCTTTCCGTGCTGGCAGCTTTCCTGTGGGCGCAATCGCTGGACGTTTCCAATTTGGCAGCCGGGCTCTGCCAGAGAGAAATACACAGTGTTGCCCCTTTACGAAAGAAAGCTGTTGCAGAACGCGAATGTCTGTCTACCAGCGAATGCACTTCCAAGGGACAGTGAAAACCAGCTACAGCTTTCCGTGCTGGCAGCTTTCCTGTGGGCGCAATCGCTGGACGTTTCGAATTTGGCAGCCGGGCTCTGCCAGAGAGAAATACACAGTGTTGCCCCTTTACGAACGAAAGCTTTTGCAGAACGCGAATGTCTGTCTACCAGCGAATGCAGGTCCAAGGGACAGTGAAAACCAGCTAAAGCTTTCCGTGCTGGCAGCTTTCCTGTGGGCGCAATCGCTGGACGTTTCGAATTTGGCAGCCGGGCTCTGCCAGAGAGAAATACACAGTGTTGCCCCTTTACGAACGAAAGCTTTTGCAGAACGCGAATGTCTGTCTACCAGCGAATGCAGGTCCAAGGGACAGTGAAAACCAGCTACAGCTTTCCGTGCTGGCAGCTTTCCTGTGGGCGCAATCGCTGGACGTTTCGAATTTGGCAGCCGGGCTCTGCCAGAGAGAAATACACAGTGTTGCCCCTTTACGAACGAAAGCTTTTGCAGAACGCGAATGTCTGTCTACCAGCGAATGCAGTTCCAAGGGACAGTGAAAAGCAGCTAAAGCTTTCCGTGCTGGCAGCTTTCCTGTGGGCGCAATCGCTGGACGTTTCGAATTTGGCAGCCGGGCTCTGCCAGAGAGAAATACACAGTGTTGCCCCTTTACGAACGAAAGCTTTTGCAGAACGCGAGTGTCTGTCTACCAGCGAATGCAGTTCCAAGGGACAGTGAAAACCAGCTACAGCTTTCCGTGCTGGCAGCTTTCCTGTGGGCGCAATCGCTGGACGTTTCCAATTTGGCAGCCGGGCTCTGCCAGAGAGAAATACACAGTGTTGCCCCTTTACGAAAGAAAGCTGTTGCAGAACGCGAATGTCTGTCTACCGGCGAATGCAGTTCCAAGGGACAGTGAAAACCAGCTACAGCTTTCCGTGCTGGCAGCTTTCCTGTGGGCGCAATCGCTGGACGTTTCGAATTTGGCAGCCGGGCTCTGCCAGAGAGAAATACACAGTGTTGCCCCTTTACGAACGAAAGCTTTTGCAGAACGCGAATGTCTGTCTACCAGCGAATGCAGGTCCAAGGGACAGTGAAAACCAGCTAAAGCTTTCCGTGCTGGCAGCTTTCCTGTGGGCGCAATCGCTGGACGTTTCCAATTTGGCAGCCGGGCTCTGCCAGAGAGAAATACACAGTGTTGCCCCTTTACGAACGAAAGCTTTTGCAGAACGCGAATGTCTGTCTACCGGCGAATGCAGTTCCAAGGGACAGTGAAAACCAGCTACAGCTTTCCGTGCTGGCAGCTTTCCTGTGGGCGCAATCGCTGGACGTTTCGAATTTGGCAGCCGGCCTCTGCGAGAGAGAAATACACAGTGTTGCCCCTTTACGAACGAAAGCTTTTGCAGAACGCGAATGTCTGTCTACCAGCGAATGCAGTTCCAAGGGACAGTGAAAACCAGCTACAGCTTTCCGTGCTGGCAGCTTTCCTGTGGGCACAATCGCTGGACGTTTCGAATTTGGCAGCCGGGCTCTGCCAGAGAGAAATACACAGTGTTGCCCCTTTACGAACGAAAGCTTTTGCAGAACGCGAATGTCTGTCTACCAGCGAATGCAGTTCCAAGGGACAGTGAAAACCAGCTACAGCTTTCCGTGCTGGCAGCTTTCCTGTGGGCGCAATCGCTGGACGTTTCGAATTTGGCAGCCGGGCTCTGCCAGAGAGAAATACACAGTGTTGCCCCTTTACGAACGAAAGCTTTTGCAGAACGCGAATGTCTGTCTACCGGCGAATGCAGTTCCAAGGGACAGTGAAAACCAGCTACAGCTTTCCGTGCTGGCAGCTTTCCTGTGGGTGCAATCGCTGGACGTTTCCAATTTGGCAGCCGGGCTCTGCCAGAGAGAAATACACAGTGTTGCCCCTTTACGAACGAAAGCTTTTGCAGAACGCGAATGTCTGTCTACCAGCGAATGCAGTTCCAAGGGACAGTGAAAACCAGCTACAGCTTTCCGTGCTGGCAGCTTTCCTGAGGGCGCAATCGCTGGACGTTTCGAATTTGGCAGCCGGGCTCTGCCAGAGAGAAATACACAGTGTTGCCCCTTTATGAACGAAAGCTTTTGCAGAAAGCGAATGTCTGTCTACCAGCGAATGCAGTTCCAAGGGACAGTGAAAACCAGCTACAGCTTTCCGTGCTGGCAGCTTTCCTGTGGGTTCAATCGCTGGACGTTTCGAATTTGGCAGCCGGGCTCTGCCAGAGAGAAATACACAGTGTTGCCCCTTTACGAACGAAAGCTTTTGCAGAACGCGAATGTCTGTCTACCAGCGAATGCAGTTCCAAGGGACAGTGAAAACCAGCTACAGCTTTCCGTGCTGGCAGCTTTCCTGTGGGCGCAATCGCTGGACGTTTCGAATTTGGCAGCCGGGCTCTGCCAGAGAGAAATACACAGTGTTGCCCCTTTACGAACGAAAGCTTTTGCAGAACGCGAATGTCTGTCTACCGGCGAATGCAGTTCCAAGGGACAGTGAAAACCAGCTACAGCTTTCCGTGCTGGCAGCTTTCCTGTGGGCGCAATCGCTGGACGTTTCCAATTTGGCAGCCGGGCTCTGCCAGAGAGAAATACACAGTGTTGCCCCTTTACGAACGAAAGCTGTTGCAGAACGCGAATGCCTGTCTACCGGCGAATGCAGTTCCAAGGGACAGTGAAAACCAGCTACAGCTTTCCGTGCTGGCAGCTTTCCTGTGGGCGCAATCGCTGGACGTTTCGAATTTGGCAGCCGGGCTCTGCCAGAGAGAAATACACAGTGTTGCCCCTTTACGAACGAAAGCTTTTGCAGAACGCGAATGTCTGTCTACCAGCGAATGCAGTTCCAAGGGACAGTGAAAAGCAGCTAAAGCTTTCCGTGCTGGCAGCTTTCCTGTGGGCGCAATCGCTGGACGTTTCGAATTTGGCAGCCGGGCTCTGCCAGAGAGAAATACACAGTGTTGCCCCTTTACGAACGAAAGCTTTTGCAGAACGCGAATGTCTGTCTACCAGCGAATGCAGGTCCAAGGGACAGTGAAAACCAGCTACAGCTTTCCGTGCTGGCAGCTTTCCTGTGGGCGCAATCGCTGGACGTTTCCAATTTGGCAGCCAGGCTCTGCCAGAGAGAAATACACCGTGTTGCCCCTTTACGAACGAAAGCTGTTGCAGAACGCGAATGTCTGTCTACCGGCGAATGCAGTTCCAAGGGACAGTGAAAACCAGCTACAGCTTTCTGTGCTGGCAGCTTTCCTGTGGGCGCAATCGCTGGACGTTTCCAATTTGGCAGCCGGGCTCTGCCAGAGAGAAATACACAGTGTTGCCCCTTTACGAACGAAAGCTTTTGCAGAACGCGAATGTCTGTCTACCGGCGAATGCAGTTCCAAGGGACAGTGAAAACCAGCTACAGCTTTCCGTGCTGGCAGCTTTCCTGTGGGTTCAATCGCTGGACGTTTCCAATTTGGCAGCCGGGCTCTGCCAGAGAGAAATACACAGTGTTGCCCCTTTACGAACGAAAGCTTTTGCAGAACGCGAATGTCTGTCTACCAGCGAATGCAGTTCCAAGGGACAGTGAAAAGCAGCTAAAGCTTTCCGTGCTGGCAGCTTTCCTGTGGGCGCAATCGCTGGACGTTTCGAATTTGGCAGCCGGGCTCTGCCAGAGAGAAATACACAGTGTTGCCCCTTTACGAACGAAAGCTTTTGCAGAACGCGAATGTCTGTCTACCAGCGAATGCAGGTCCAAGGGACAGTGAAAACCAGCTACAGCTTTCCGTGCTGGCAGCTTTCCTGTGGGCGCAATCGCTGGACGTTTCGAATTTGGCAGCCGGGCTCTGCCAGAGAGAAATACACAGTGTTGCCCCTTTACGAACGAAAGCTTTTGCAGAACGCGAATGTCTGTCTACCAGCGAATGCAGTTCCAAGGGACAGTGAAAACCAGCTACAGCTTTCCGTGCTGGCAGCTTTCCTGTGGGCGCAATCGCTGGACGTTTCCAATTTGGCAGCCGGGCTCTGCCAGAGAGAAATACACAGTGTTGCCCCTTTACGAAAGAAAGCTGTTGCAGAACGCGAATGTCTGTCTACCGGCGAATGCAGTTCCAAGGGACAGTGAAAACCAGCTACAGCTTTCCGTGCTGGCAGCTTTCCTGTGGGCGCAATCGCTGGACGTTTCGAATTTGGCAGCCGGGCTCTGCCAGAGAGAAATACACAGTGTTGCCCCTTTACGAACGAAAGCTTTTACAGAACGCGAATGTCTGTCTACCAGCGAATGCAGGTCCAAGGGACAGTGAAAACCAGCTAAAGCTTTCCGTGCTGGCAGCTTTCCTGTGGGCGCAATCGCTGGACGTTTCCAATTTGGCAGCCGGGCTCTGCCAGAGAGAAATACACAGTGTTGCCCCTTTACGAACGAAAGCTTTTGCAGAACGCGAATGTCTGTCTACCGGCGAATGCAGTTCCAAGGGACAGTGAAAACCAGCTACAGCTTTCCGTGCTGGCAGCTTTCCTGTGGGCGCAATCGCTGGACGTTTCGAATTTGGCAGCCGGCCTCTGCGAGAGAGAAATACACAGTGTTGCCCCTTTACGAACGAAAGCTTTTGCAGAACGCGAATGTCTGTCTACCAGCGAATGCAGTTCCAAGGGACAGTGAAAACCAGCTACAGCTTTCCGTGCTGGCAGCTTTCCTGTGGGCACAATCGCTGGACGTTTCGAATTTGGCAGCCGGGCTCTGCCAGAGAGAAATACACAGTGTTGCCCCTTTACGAACGAAAGCTTTTGCAGAACGCGAATGTCTGTCTACCAGCGAATGCAGTTCCAAGGGACAGTGAAAACCAGCTACAGCTTTCCGTGCTGGCAGCTTTCCTGTGGGCGCAATCGCTGGACGTTTCGAATTTGGCAGCCGGGCTCTGCCAGAGAGAAATACACAGTGTTGCCCCTTTACGAACGAAAGCTTTTGCAGAACGCGAATGTCTGTCTACCGGCGAATGCAGTTCCAAGGGACAGTGAAAACCAGCTACAGCTTTCCGTGCTGGCAGCTTTCCTGTGGGTGCAATCGCTGGACGTTTCCAATTTGGCAGCCGGGCTCTGCCAGAGAGAAATACACAGTGTTGCCCCTTTACGAACGAAAGCTTTTGCAGAAAGCGAATGTCTGTCTACCAGCGAATGCAGTTCCAAGGGACAGTGAAAACCAGCTACAGCTTTCCGTGCTGGCAGCTTTCCTGTGGGTTCAATCGCTGGACGTTTCGAATTTGGCAGCCGGGCTCTGCCAGAGAGAAATACACAGTGTTGCCCCTTTACGAACGAAAGCTTTTGCAGAACGCGAATGTCTGTCTACCAGCGAATGCAGTTCCAAGGGACAGTGAAAACCAGCTACAGCTTTCCGTGCTGGCAGCTTTCCTGTGGGCGCAATCGCTGGACGTTTCGAATTTGGCAGCCGGGCTCTGCCAGAGAGAAATACACAGTGTTGCCCCTTTACGAACGAAAGCTTTTGCAGAACGCGAATGTCTGTCTACCAGCGAATGCAGTTCCAAGGGACAGTGAAAACCAGCTACAGCTTTCCGTGCTGGCAGCTTTCCTGTGGGCGCAATCGCTGGACGTTTCCAATTTGGCAGCCGGGCTCTGCCAGAGAGAAATACACAGTGTTGCCCCTTTACGAACGAAAGCTTTTGCAGAACGCGAATGTCTGTCTACCGGCGAATGCAGTTCCAAGGGACAGTGAAAACCAGCTACAGCTTTCAGTGCTGGCAGCTTTCCTGTGGGCGCAATCGCTGGACGTTTCGAATTTGGCAGCCGGCCTCTGCGAGAGAGAAATACACAGTGTTGCCCCTTTACGAACGAAAGCTTTTGCAGAACGCGAATGTCTGTCTACCGGCGAATGCAGTTCCAAGGGACAGTGAAAACCAGCTACAGCTTTCCGTGCTGGCAGCTTTCCTGTGGGCGCAATCGCTGGACGTTTCCAATTTGGCAGCCGGGCTCTGCCAGAGAGAAATACACAGTGTTGCCCCTTTACGAACGAAAGCTGTTGCAGAACGCGAATGCCTGTCTACCGGCGAATGCAGTTCCAAGGGACAGTGAAAACCAGCTACAGCTTTCCGTGCTGGCAGCTTTCCTGTGGGCGCAATCGCTGGACGTTTCGAATTTGGCAGCCGGGCTCTGCCAGAGAGAAATACACAGTGTTGCCCCTTTACGAACGAAAGCTTTTGCAGAACGCGAATGTCTGTCTACCAGCGAATGCAGTTCCAAGGGACAGTGAAAAGCAGCTAAAGCTTTCCGTGCTGGCAGCTTTCCTGTGGGCGCAATCGCTGGACGTTTCGAATTTGGCAGCCGGGCTCTGCCAGAGAGAAATACACAGTGTTGCCCCTTTACGAACGAAAGCTTTTGCAGAACGCGAATGTCTGTCTACCAGCGAATGCAGGTCCAAGGGACAGTGAAAACCAGCTACAGCTTTCCGTGCTGGCAGCTTTCCTGTGGGCGCAATCGCTGGACGTTTCCAATTTGGCAGCCAGGCTCTGCCAGAGAGAAATACACCGTGTTGCCCCTTTACGAACGAAAGCTTTTGCAGAACGCGAATGTCTGTCTACCGGCGAATGCAGTTCCAAGGGACAGTGAAAACCAGCTACAGCTTTCCGTGCTGGCAGCTTTCCTGTGGGCGCAATCGCAGGACGTTTCCAATTTGGCAGCCGGGCTCTGCCAGAGAGAAATACACAGTGTTGCCCCTTTACGAACGAAAGCTTTTGCAGAACGCGAATGTCTGTCTACCGGCGAATGCAGTTCCAAGGGACAGTGAAAACCAGCTACAGCTTTCCGTGCTGGCAGCTTTCCTGTGGGCGCAATCGCTGGACGTTTCCAATTTGGCAGCCGGGCTCTGCCAGAGAGAAATACACAGTGTTGCCCCTTTACGAACGAAAGCTTTTGCAGAACGCGAATGTCTGTCTACCAGTGAATGCAGTTCCAAGGGACAGTGAAAACCAGCTACAGCTTTCCGTGCTGGCAGCTTTCCTGAGGGCGCAATCGCTGGACGTTTCCAATTTGGCAGCCGGGCTCTGCCAGAGAGAAATACACAGTGTTGCCCTTTTACGAACGAAAGCTTTTGCAGAACGCGAATGTCTGTCTACCAGCGAATGCAGTTCCAAGGGACAGTGAAAACCAGCTAAAGCTTTCCGTGCTGGTAGCTTTCCTGTGGGCGCAATCGCTGGACGTTTCGAATTTGGCAGCCGGGCTCTGCCAGAGAGAAATACACAGTGTTGCCCCTTTACGAACGAAAGCTTTTGCAGAATGCGAATGTCTGTCTACCAGCGAATGCACTTCCAAGGGACAGTGAAAACCAGCTACAGCTTTCCGTGCTGGCAGCTTTCCTGTGGGCACAATCGCTGGACGTTTCGAATTTGGCAGCCGGGCTCTGCCAGAGAGAAATACACAGTGTTGCCCCTTTACGAACGAAAGCTTTTGCAGAACGCGAATGTCTGTCTACCAGCGAATGCAGTTCCAAGGGACAGTGAAAACCAGCTACAGCTTTCCGTGCTGGCAGCTTTCCTGTGGGCGCAATCGCTGGACGTTTCCAATTTGGCAGCCGGGCTCTGCCAGAGAGAAATACACAGTGTTGCCCCTTTACGAACGAAAGCTTTTGCAGAACGCGAATGTCTGTCTACCAGCGAATGCAGTTCCAAGGGACAGTGAAAACCAGCTACAGCTTTCCGTGCTGGCAGCTTTCCTGTGGGCGCAATCGCTGGACGTTTCCAATTTGGCAGCCGGGCTCTGCCAGAGAGAAATACACAGTGTTGCCCCTTTACGAACGAAAGCTTTTGCAGAACGCGAATGTCTGTCTACCGGCGAATGCAGTTCCAAGGGACAGTGAAAACCAGCTACAGCTTTCCGTGCTGGCAGCTTTCCTGTGGGTGCAATCGCTGGACGTTTCCAATTTGGCAGCCGGGCTCTGCCAGAGAGAAATACACAGTGTTGCCCCTTTACGAACGAAAGCTTTTGCAGAACGCGAATGTCTGTCTACCAGCGAATGCAGTTCCAAGGGACAGTGAAAACCAGCTACAGCTTTCCGTGCTGGCAGCTTTCCTGTGGGCGCAATCGCTGGACGTTTCGAATTTGGCAGCCGGGCTCTGCCAGAGAGAAATACACAGTGTTGCCCCTTTACGAACGAAAGCTTTTGCAGAACGCGAATGTCTGTCTACCAGCGAATGCAGTTCCAAGGGACAGTGAAAACCAGCTACAGCTTTCCGTGCTGGCAGCTTTCCTGTGGGCGCAATCGCTGGACGTTTCGAATTTGGCAGCCGGGCTCTGCCAGAGAGAAATACACAGTGTTGCCCCTTTACGAACGAAAGCTTTTGCAGAACGCGAATGTCTGTCTACCAGCGAATGCAGTTCCAAGGGACAGTGAAAACCAGCTAAAGCTTTCCGTGCTGGCAGCTTTCCTGTGGGCGCAATCGCTGGACGTTTCCAATTTGGCAGCCGGGCTCTGCCAGAGAGAAATACACAGTGTTGCCCCTTTACGAACGAAAGCTTTTGCAGAACGCGAATGTCTGTCTACCAGCGAATGCAGTTCCAAGGGACAGTGAAAACCAGCTAGAGCTTTCCGTGCTGGCAGCTTTCCTGTCGGCGCAATCGCTGGACGTTTCGAATTTGGCAGCCGGGCTCTGCCAGAGAGAAATACACAGTGTTGCCCCTTTACGAAAGAAAGCTTTTGCAGAACGCGAATGTCTGTCTACCAGCGAATGCAGTTCCAAGGGACAGTGAAAACCAGCTACAGCTTTCCGTGCTGGCAGCTTTCCTGTGGGCGCAATCGCTGGACGTTTCGAATTTGGCAGCCGGGCTCTGCCAGAGAGAAATACACAGTGTTGCCCCTTTACGAAAGAAAGCTGTTGCAGAACGCGAATGTCTGTCTACCAGCGAATGCAGTTCCAAGGGACAGTGAAAACCAGCTACAGCTTTCCGTGCTGGCAGCTTTCCTGTGGGCGCAATCGCTGGACGTTTCCAATTTGGCAGCCGGGCTCTGCCAGAGAGAAATACACAGTGTTGCCCCTTTACGAACGAAAGCTTTTGCAGAACGCGAATGTCTGTCTACCAGCGAATGCACTTCCAAGGGACAGTGAAAACCAGCTACAGCTTTCCGTGCTGGCAGCTTTCCTGTGGGCGCAATCGCTGGACGTTTCGAATTTGGCAGCCGGGCTCTGCCAGAGAGAAATACACAGTGTTGCCCCTTTACGAACGAAAGCTTTTGCAGAACGCGAATGTCTGTCTACCAGCGAATGCAGTTCCAAGGGACAGTGAAAAGCAGCTAAAGCTTTCCGTGCTGGCAGCTTTCCTGTGGGCGCAATCGCTGGACGTTTCGAATTTGGCAGCCGGGCTCTGCCAGAGAGAAATACACAGTGTTGCCCCTTTACGAACGAAAGCTTTTGCAGAACGCGAATGTCTGTCTACCAGCGAATGCAGGTCCAAGGGACAGTGAAAAGCAGCTACAGCTTTCCGTGCTGGCAGCTTTCCTGTGGGCGCAATCGCTGGACGTTTCGAATTTGGCAGCCGGGCTCTGCCAGAGAGAAATACACAGTGTTGCCCCTTTACGAACGAAAGCTTTTGCAGAACGCGAATGTCTGTCTACCAGCGAATGCAGTTCCAAGGGACAGTGAAAAGCAGCTAAAGCTTTCCGTGCTGGCAGCTTTCCTGTGGGCGCAATCGCTGGACGTTTCGAATTTGGCAGCCGGGCTCTGCCAGAGAGAAATACACAGTGTTGCCCTTTACGAACGAAAGCTTTTGCAGAACGCGAGTGTCTGTCTACCAGCGAATGCAGTTCCAAGGGACAGTGAAAACCAGCTACAGCTTTCCGTGCTGGCAGCTTTCCTGTGGGCGCAATCGCTGGACGTTTCCAATTTGGCAGCCGGGCTCTGCCAGAGAGAAATACACAGTGTTGCCCCTTTACGAAAGAAAGCTGTTGCAGAACGCGAATATCTGTCTACCGGCGAATGCAGTTCCAAGGGACAGTGAAAACCAGCTACAGCTTTCCGTGCTGGCAGCTTTCCTGTGGGCGCAATCGCTGGACGTTTCGAATTTGGCAGCCGGGCTCTGCCAGAGAGAAATACACAGTGTTGCCCCTTTACGAACGAAAGCTTTTGCAGAACGCGAATGTCTGTCTACCAGCGAATGCAGTTCCAAGGGACAGTGAAAACCAGCTAAAGCTTTCCGTGCTGGCAGCTTTCCTGTGGGCGCAATCGCTGGACGTTTCCAATTTGGCAGCCGGGCTCTGCCAGAGAGAAATACACAGTGTTGCCCCTTTATGAACGAAAGCTTTTGCAGAACGCGAATGTCTGTCTACCGGCGAATGCAGTTCCAAGGGACAGTGAAAACCAGCTACAGCTTTCCGTGCTGGCAGCTTTCCTGTGGGCGCAATCGCTGGACGTTTCGAATTTGGCAGCCGGCCTCTGCGAGAGAGAAATACACAGTGTTGCCCCTTTACGAACGAAAGCTTTTGCAGAACGCGAATGTCTGTCTACCAGCGAATGCAGTTCCAAGGGACAGTGAAAACCAGCTACAGCTTTCCGTGCTGGCAGCTTTCCTGTGGGCACAATCGCTGGACGTTTCGAATTTGGCAGCCGGGCTCTGCCAGAGAGAAATACACAGTGTTGCCCCTTTACGAACGAAAGCTTTTGCAGAACGCGAATGTCTGTCTACCAGCGAATGCAGTTCCAAGGGACAGTGAAAACCAGCTACAGCTTTCCGTGCTGGCAGCTTTCCTGTGGGCGCAATCGCTGGACGTTTCGAATTTGGCAGCCGGGCTCTGCCAGAGAGAAATACACAGTGTTGCCCCTTTACGAACGAAAGCTTTTGCAGAACGCGAATGTCTGTCTACCGGCGAATGCAGTTCCAAGGGACAGTGAAAACCAGCTACAGCTTTCCGTGCTGGCAGCTTTCCTGTGGGTGCAATCGCTGGACGTTTCCAATTTGGCAGCCGGGCTCTGCCAGAGAGAAATACACAGTGTTGCCCCTTTACGAACGAAAGCTTTTGCAGAACGCGAATGTCTGTCTACCAGCGAATGCAGTTCCAAGGGACAGTGAAAACCAGCTACAGCTTTCCGTGCTGGCAGCTTTCCTGAGGGCGCAATCGCTGGACGTTTCGAATTTGGCAGCCGGGCTCTGCCAGAGAGAAATACACAGTGTTGCCCCTTTATGAACGAAAGCTTTTGCAGAAAGCGAATGTCTGTCTACCAGCGAATGCAGTTCCAAGGGACAGTGAAAACCAGCTACAGCTTTCCGTGCTGGCAGCTTTCCTGTGGGTTCAATCGCTGGACGTTTCGAATTTGGCAGCCGGGCTCTGCCAGAGAGAAATACACAGTGTTGCCCCTTTACGAACGAAAGCTTTTGCAGAACGCGAATGTCTGTCTACCAGCGAATGCAGTTCCAAGGGACAGTGAAAACCAGCTACAGCTTTCCGTGCTGGCAGCTTTCCTGTGGGCGCAATCGCTGGACGTTTCGAATTTGGCAGCCGGGCTCTGCCAGAGAGAAATACACAGTGTTGCCCCTTTACGAACGAAAGCTTTTGCAGAACGCGAATGTCTGTCTACCAGCGAATGCACTTCCAAGGGACAGTGAAAACCAGCTACAGCTTTCAGTGCTGGCATCTTTCCTGTGGGCGCAATCGCTGGACGTTTCGAATTTGGCAGCCGGCCTCTGCGAGAGAGAAATACACAGTGTTGCCCCTTTACGAACGAAAGCTTTTGCAGAACGCGAATGTCTGTCTACCGGCGAATGCAGTTCCAAGGGACAGTGAAAACCAGCTACAGCTTTCCGTGCTGGCAGCTTTCCTGTGGGCGCAATCGCTGGACGTTTCGAATTTGGCAGCCGGGCTCTGCCAGAGAGAAATACACAGTGTTGCCCCTTTACGAACGAAAGCTTTTGCAGAACGCGAATGTCTGTCTACCAGCGAATGCAGTTCCAAGGGACAGTGAAAAGCAGCTAAAGCTTTCCGTGCTGGCAGCTTTCCTGTGGGCGCAATCGCTGGACGTTTCGAATTTGGCAGCCGGGCTCTGCCAGAGAGAAATACACAGTGTTGCCCCTTTACGAACGAAAGCTTTTGCAGAACGCGAATGTCTGTCTACCAGCGAATGCAGTTCCAAGGGACAGTGAAAACCAGCTACAGCTTTCCGTGCTGGCAGCTTTCCTGTGGGCGCAATCGCTGGACGTTTCGAATTTGGCAGCCGGGCTCTGCCAGAGAGAAATACACAGTGTTGCCCCTTTACGAACGAAAGCTTTTGCAGAACGCGAATGTCTGTCTACCAGCGAATGCAGGTCCAAGGGACAGTGAAAACCAGCTACAGCTTTCCGTGCTGGCAGCTTTCCTGTGGGCGCAATCGCTGGACGTTTCGAATTTGGCAGCCGGGCTCTGCCAGAGAGAAATACACAGTGTTGCCCCTTTACGAACGAAAGCTTTTGCAGAACGCGAATGTCTGTCTACCAGCGAATGCAGTTCCAAGGGACAGTGAAAACCAGCTAAAGCTTTCCGTGCTGGCAGCTTTCCTGTGGGCGCAATCGCTGGACGTTTCCAATTTGGCAGCCGGGCTCTGCCAGAGAGAAATACACAGTGTTGCCCCTTTACGAACGAAAGCTTTTGCAGAACGCGAATGTCTGTCTACCAGCGAATGCAGTTCCAAGGGACAGTGAAAACCAGCTAGAGCTTTCCGTGCTGGCAGCTTTCCTGTCGGCGCAATCGCTGGACGTTTCGAATTTGGCAGCCGGCCTCTGCGAGAGAGAAATACACAGTGTTGCCCCTTTACGAAAGAAAGCTTTTGCAGAACGCGAATGGCTGTCTACCAGCGAATGCAGTTCCAAGGGACAGTGAAAACCAGCTAGAGCTTTCCGTGCTGGCAGCTTTCCTGTGGGCGCAATCGCTGGACGTTTCGAATTTGGCAGCCGGGCTCTGCCAGAGAGAAATACACAGTGTTGCCCCTTTACGAAAGAAAGCTGTTGCAGAACGCGAATGTCTGTCTACCGGCGAATGCAGTTCCAAGGGACAGTGAAAACCAGCTACAGCTTTCCGTGCTGGCAGCTTTCCTGTGGGCGCAATCGCTGGACGTTTCCAATTTGGCAGCCGGGCTCTGCCAGAGAGAAATACACAGTGTTGCCCCTTTACGAACGAAAGCTTTTGCAGAACGCGAATGTCTGTCTACCAGCGAATGCACTTCCAAGGGACAGTGAAAACCAGCTACAGCTTTCCGTGCTGGCAGCTTTCCTGTGGGCGCAATCGCTGGACGTTTCGAATTTGGCAGCCGGGCTCTGCCAGAGAGAAATACACAGTGTTGCCCCTTTACGAACGAAAGCTTTTGCAGAACGCGAATGTCTGTCTACCAGCGAATGCAGTTCCAAGGGACAGTGAAAACCAGCTACAGCTTTCCGTGCTGGCAGCTTTCCTGTGGGCGCAATCGCTGGACGTTTCCAATTTGGCAGCCGGGCTCTGCCAGAGAGAAATACACAGTGTTGCCCCTTTACGAACGAAAGCTTTTGCAGAACGCGAATGTCTGTCTACCAGCGAATGCAGGTCCAAGGGACAGTGAAAACCAGCTACAGCTTTCCGTGCTGGCAGCTTTCCTGTGGGCGCAATCGCTGGACGTTTCCAATTTGGCAGCCGGGCTCTGCCAGAGAGAAATACACAGTGTTGCCCCTTTACGAACGAAAGCTTTTGCAGAACGCGAATGTCTGTCTACCGGCGAATGCAGTTCCAAGGGACAGTGAAAACCAGCTACAGCTTTCCGTGCTGGCAGCTTTCCTGTGGGTTCAATCGCTGGACGTTTCGAATTTGGCAGCCGGGCTCTGCCAGAGAGAAATACACAGTGTTGCCCCTTTACGAACGAAAGCTTTTGCAGAACGCGAATGTCTGTCTACCAGCGAATGCAGTTCCAAGGGACAGTGAAAACCAGCTACAGCTTTCCGTGCTGGCAGCTTTCCTGTGGGCGCAATCGCTGGACGTTTCGAATTTGGCAGCCGGGCTCTGCCAGAGAGAAATACACAGTGTTGCCCCTTTACGAACGAAAGCTTTTGCAGAACGCGAATGTCTGTCTACCAGCGAATGCAGTTCCAAGGGACAGTGAAAACCAGCTACAGCTTTCCGTGCTGGCAGCTTTCCTGTGGGCGCAATCGCTGGACGTTTCGAATTTGGCAGCCGGGCTCTGCCAGAGAGAAATACACAGTGTTGCCCCTTTACGAACGAAAGCTTTTGCAGAACGCGAATGTCTGTCTACCGGCGAATGCAGTTCCAAGGGACAGTGAAAACCAGCTACAGCTTTCAGTGCTGGCATCTTTCCTGTGGGCGCAATCGCTGGACGTTTCGAATTTGGCAGCCGGCCTCTGCGAGAGAGAAATACACAGTGTTGCCCCTTTACGAACGAAAGCTTTTGCAGAACGCGAATGTCTGTCTACCGGCGAATGCAGTTCCAAGGGACAGTGAAAACCAGCTACAGCTTTCCGTGCTGGCAGCTTTCCTGTGGGCGCAATCGCTGGACGTTTCCAATTTGGCAGCCGGGCTCTGCCAGAGAGAAATACACAGTGTTGCCCCTTTACGAACGAAAGCTGTTGCAGAACGCGAATGCCTGTCTACCGGCGAATGCAGTTCCAAGGGACAGTGAAAACCAGCTACAGCTTTCCGTGCTGGCAGCTTTCCTGTGGGCGCAATCGCTGGACGTTTCGAATTTGGCAGCCGGGCTCTGCCAGAGAGAAATACACAGTGTTGCCCCTTTACGAACGAAAGCTTTTGCAGAACGCGAATGTCTGTCTACCAGCGAATGCAGTTCCAAGGGACAGTGAAAACCAGCTAAAGCTTTCCGTGCTGGCAGCTTTCCTGTGGGCGCAATCGCTGGACGTTTCGAATTTGGCAGCCGGGCTCTGCCAGAGAGAAATACACAGTGTTGCCCCTTTACGAACGAAAGCTTTTGCAGAACGCGAATGTCTGTCTACCAGCGAATGCAGGTCCAAGGGACAGTGAAAACCAGCTACAGCTTTCCGTGCTGGCAGCTTTCCTGTGGGCGCAATCGCTGGACGTTTCCAATTTGGCAGCCAGGCTCTGCCAGAGAGAAATACACAGTGTTGCCCCTTTACGAACGAAAGCTTATGCAGAACGCGAATGTCTGTCTACCAGCGAATGCAGGTCCAAGGGACAGTGAAAACCAGCTACAGCTTTCCGTGCTGGCAGCTTTCCTGTGGGCGCAATCGCTGGACGTTTCCAATTTGGCAGCCGGGCTCTGCCAGAGAGAAATACACAGTGTTGCCCCTTTACGAACGAAAGCTTTTGCAGAACGCGAATGTCTGTCTACCAGCGAATGCAGTTCCAAGGGACAGTGAAAACCAGCTACAGCTTTCCGTGCTGGCAGCTTTCCTGTGGGCGCAATCGCTGGACGTTTCCAATTTGGCAGCCGGGCTCTGCCAGAGAGAAATACACAGTGTTGCCCCTTTACGAACGAAAGCTTTTGCAGAACGCGAATGTCTGTCTACCGGCGAATGCAGTTCCAAGGGACAGTGAAAACCAGCTACAGCTTTCCGTGCTGGCAGCTTTCCTGTGGGTGCAATCGCTGGACGTTTCCAATTTGGCAGCCGGGCTCTGCCAGAGAGAAATACACAGTGTTGCCCCTTTACGAACGAAAGCTTTTGCAGAACGCGAATGTCTGTCTACCAGCGAATGCAGTTCCAAGGGACAGTGAAAACCAGCTACAGCTTTCCGTGCTGGCAGCTTTCCTGAGGGCGCAATCGCTGGACGTTTCGAATTTGGCAGCCGGGCTCTGCCAGAGAGAAATACACAGTGTTGCCCCTTTACGAACGAAAGCTTTTGCAGAACGCGAATGTCTGTCTACCAGCGAATACAGTTCCAAGGGACAGTGAAAACCAGCTACAGCTTTCCGTGCTGGCAGCTTTCCTGAGGGCGCAATCGCTGGACGTTTCGAATTTGGCAGCCGGGCTCTGCCAGAGAGAAATACACAGTGTTGCCCCTTTACGAACGAAAGCTTTTGCAGAAAGCGAATGTCTGTCTACCAGCGAATGCAGTTCCAAGGGACAGTGAAAACCAGCTACAGCTTTCCGTGCTGGCAGCTTTCCTGTGGGCGCAATCGCTGGACGTTTCGAATTTGGCAGCCGGGCTCTGCCAGAGAGAAATACACAGTGTTGCCCCTTTACGAACGAAAGCTTTTGCAGAACGCGAATGTCTGTCTACCAGCGAATGCAGTTCCAAGGGACAGTGAAAACCAGCTACAGCTTTCCGTGCTGGCAGCTTTCCTGTGGGCGCAATCGCTGGACGTTTCGAATTTGGCAGCCGGCCTCTGCGAGAGAGAAATACACAGTGTTGCCCCTTTACGAACGAAAGCTTTTGCAGAACGCGAATGTCTGTCTACCGGCGAATGCAGTTCCAAGGGACAGTGAAAACCAGCTACAGCTTTCCGTGCTGGCAGCTTTCCTGTGGGCGCAATCGCAGGACGTTTCGAATTTGGCAGCCGGGCTCTGCCAGAGAGAAATACACAGTGTTGCCCCTTTACGAACGAAAGCTGTTGCAGAACGCGAATGCCTGTCGACCGGCGAATGCAGTTCCAAGGGACAGTGAAAACCAGCTACAGCTTTCCGTGCTGGCAGCTTTCCTGTGGGCGCAATCGCTGGACGTTTCGAATTTGGCAGCCGGGCTCTGCCAGAGAGAAATACACAGTGTTGCCCCTTTACGAACGAAAGCTTTTGCAGAACGCGAATGTCTGTCTACCAGCGAATGCAGTTCCAAGGGACAGTGAAAACCAGCTACAGCTTTCCGTGCTGGCAGCTTTCCTGTGGGCGCAATCGCTGGACGTTTCGAATTTGGCAGCCGGGCTCTGCCAGAGAGAAATACACAGTGTTGCCCCTTTACGAACGAAAGCTTTTGCAGAACGCGAATGTCTGTCTACCAGCGAATGCAGGTCCAAGGGACAGTGAAAACCAGCTAAAGCTTTCCGTGCTGGCAGCTTTCCTGTGGGCGCAATCGCTGGACGTTTCCAATTTGGCAGCCGGGCTCTGCCAGAGAGAAATACACAGTGTTGCCCCTTTACGAACGAAAGCTTTTGCAGAACGCGAATGTCTGTCTACCGGCGAATGCAGTTCCAAGGGACAGTGAAAACCAGCTACAGCTTTCCGTGCTGGCAGCTTTCCTGAGGGCGCAATCGCTGGACGTTTCGAATTTGGCAGCCGGGCTCTGCCAGAGAGAAATACACAGTGTTGCCCCTTTACGAAAGAAAGCTTTTGCAGAACGCGAATGTCTGTCTACCAGCGAATGCAGTTCCAAGGGACAGTGAAAACCAGCTACAGCTTTCCGTGCTGGCAGCTTTCCTGTGGGCGCAATCGCTGGACGTTTCGAATTTGGCAGCCGGGCTCTGCCAGAGAGAAATACACAGTGTTGCCCCTTTACGAAAGAAAGCTGTTGCAGAACGCGAATGTCTGTCTACCGGCGAATGCAGTTCCAAGGGACAGTGAAAACCAGCTACAGCTTTCCGTGCTGGCTGCTTTCCTGTGGGCGCAATCGCTGGACGTTTCCAATTTGGCAGCCGGGCTCTGCCAGAGAGAAATACACAGTGTTGCCCCTTTACGAACGAAAGCTTTTGCAGAACGCGAATGTCTGTCTACCAGCGAATGCAGTTCCAAGGGACAGTGAAAAGCAGCTAAAGCTTTCCGTGCTGGCAGCTTTCCTGTGGGCGCAATCGCTGGACGTTTCGAATTTGGCAGCCGGGCTCTGCCAGAGAGAAATACACAGTGTTGCCCCTTTACGAACGAAAGCTTTTGCAGAACGCGAATGTCTGTCTACCAGCGAATGCAGTTCCAAGGGACAGTGAAAAGCAGCTAAAGCTTTCCGTGCTGGCAGCTTTCCTGTGGGCGCAATCGCTGGACGTTTCGAATTTGGCAGCCGGGCTCTGCCAGAGAGAAATACACAGTGTTGCCCCTTTACGAACGAAAGCTTTTGCAGAACGCGAATGTCTGTCTACCAGCGAATGCAGGTCCAAGGGACAGTGAAAACCAGCTACAGCTTTCCGTGCTGGCAGCTTTCCTGTGGGCGCAATCGCTGGACGTTTCGAATTTGGCAGCCGGGCTCTGCCAGAGAGAAATACACAGTGTTGCCCCTTTACGAACGAAAGCTTTTGCAGAACGCGAATGTCTGTCTACCAGCGAATGCAGTTCCAAGGGACAGTGAAAAGCAGCTAAAGCTTTCCGTGCTGGCAGCTTTCCTGTGGGCGCAATCGCTGGACGTTTCGAATTTGGCAGCCGGGCTCTGCCAGAGAGAAATACACAGTGTTGCCCCTTTACGAACGAAAGCTTTTGCAGAACGCGAATGTCTGTCTACCAGCGAATGCAGGTCCAAGGGACAGTGAAAACCAGCTAAAGCTTTCCGTGCTGGCAGCTTTCCTGTGGGCGCAATCGCTGGACGTTTCCAATTTGGCAGCCGGGCTCTGCCAGAGAGAAATACACAGTGTTGCCCCTTTACGAACGAAAGCTTTTGCAGAACGCGAATGTCTGTCTACCAGTGAATGCAGTTCCAAGGGACAGTGAAAACCAGCTACAGCTTTCCGTGCTGGCAGCTTTCCTGAGGGCGCAATCGCTGGACGTTTCGAATTTGGCAGCCGGGCTCTGCCAGAGAGAAATACACAGTGTTGCCCCTTTACGAAAGAAAGCTTTTGCAGAACGCGAATGTCTGTCTACCAGCGAATGCAGTTCCAAGGGACAGTGAAAACCAGCTACAGCTTTCCGTGCTGGCAGCTTTCCTGTGGGCGCAATCGCTGGACGTTTCGAATTTGGCAGCCGGGCTCTGCCAGAGAGAAATACACAGTGTTGCCCCTTTACGAAAGAAAGCTGTTGCAGAACGCGAATGTCTGTCTACCGGCGAATGCAGTTCCAAGGGACAGTGAAAACCAGCTACAGCTTTCCGTGCTGGCTGCTTTCCGGTGAGCGCAATCGCTGGACGTTTCCAATTTGGCAGCCGGGCTCTGCCAGAGAGAAATACACAGTGTTGCCCCTTTACGAACGAAAGCTTTTGCAGAACGCGAATGTCTGTCTACCAGCGAATGCACTTCCAAGGGACAGTGAAAACCAGCTACAGCTTTCCGTGCTGGCAGCTTTCCTGTGGGCGCAATCGCTGGACGTTTCGAATTTGGCAGCCGGGCTCTGCCAGAGAGAAATACACAGTGTTGCCCCTTTACGAAAGAAAGCTTTTGCAGAACGCGAATGTCTGTCTACCAGCGAATGCAGTTCCAAGGGACAGTGAAAAGCAGCTAAAGCTTTCCGTGCTGGCAGCTTTCCTGTGGGCGCAATCGCTGGACGTTTCGAATTTGGCAGCCGGGCTCTGCCAGAGAGAAATACACAGTGTTGCCCCTTTACGAACGAAAGCTTTTGCAGAACGCGAATGTCTGTCTACCAGCGAATGCAGGTCCAAGGGACAGTGAAAACCAGCTACAGCTTTCCGTGCTGGCAGCTTTCCTGTGGGCGCAATCGCTGGACGTTTCGAATTTGGCAGCCGGGCTCTGCCAGAGAGAAATACACAGTGTTGCCCCTTTACGAACGAAAGCTTTTGCAGAACGCGAATGTCTGTCTACCAGCGAATGCAGTTCCAAGGGACAGTGAAAAGCAGCTAAAGCTTTCCGTGCTGGCAGCTTTCCTGTGGGCGCAATCGCTGGACGTTTCGAATTTGGCAGCCGGGCTCTGCCAGAGAGAAATACACAGTGTTGCCCCTTTACGAACGAAAGCTTTTGCAGAACGCGAATGTCTGTCTACCAGCGAATGCAGTTCCAAGGGACAGTGAAAACCAGCTACAGCTTTCCGTGCTGGCAGCTTTCCTGTGGGCGCAATCGCTGGACGTTTCCAATTGGCAGCCAGGCTCTGCCAGAGAGAAATACACCGTGTTGCCCCTTTACGAAAGAAAGCTGTTGCAGAACGCGAATGTCTGTCTACCGGCGAATGCAGTTCCAAGGGACAGTGAAAACCAGCTACAGCTTTCCGTGCTGGCAGCTTTCCTGTGGGCGCAATCGCTGGACGTTTCGAATTTGGCAGCCGGGCTCTGCCAGAGAGAAATACACAGTGTTGCCCCTTTACGAACGAAAGCTTTTGCAGAACGCGAATGTCTGTCTACCAGCGAATGCAGTTCCAAGGGACAGTGAAAACCAGCTACAGCTTTCAGTGCTGGCATCTTTCCTGTGGGCGCAATCGCTGGACGTTTCGAATTTGGCAGCCGGCCTCTGCGAGAGAGAAATACACAGTGTTGCCCCTTTACGAACGAAAGCTTTTGCAGAACGCGAATGTCTGTCTACCGGCGAATGCAGTTCCAAGGGACAGTGAAAACCAGCTACAGCTTTCCGTGCTGGCAGCTTTCCTGTGGGCGCAATCGCTGGACGTTTCCAATTTGGCAGCCGGGCTCTGCCAGAGAGAAATACACAGTGTTGCCCCTTTACGAACGAAAGCTGTTGCAGAACGCGAATGCCTGTCTACCGGCGAATGCAGTTCCAAGGGACAGTGAAAACCAGCTACAGCTTTCCGTGCTGGCAGCTTTCCTGTGGGCGCAATCGCTGGACGTTTCGAATTTGGCAGCCGGGCTCTGCCAGAGAGAAATACACAGTGTTGCCCCTTTACGAACGAAAGCTTTTGCAGAACGCGAATGTCTGTCTACCAGCGAATGCAGTTCCAAGGGACAGTGAAAAGCAGCTAAAGCTTTCCGTGCTGGCAGCTTTCCTGTGGGCGCAATCGCTGGACGTTTCGAATTTGGCAGCCGGGCTCTGCCAGAGAGAAATACACAGTGTTGCCCCTTTACGAACGAAAGCTTTTGCAGAACGCGAATGTCTGTCTACCAGCGAATGCAGGTCCAAGGGACAGTGAAAACCAGCTACAGCTTTCCGTGCTGGCAGCTTTCCTGTGGGCGCAATCGCTGGACGTTTCCAATTTGGCAGCCAGGCTCTGCCAGAGAGAAATACACCGTGTTGCCCCTTTACGAACGAAAGCTGTTGCAGAACGCGAATGTCTGTCTACCGGCGAATGCAGTTCCAAGGGACAGTGAAAACCAGCTACAGCTTTCCGTGCTGGCAGCTTTCCTGTGGGCGCAATCGCTGGACGTTTCCAATTTGGCAGCCGGGCTCTGCCAGAGAGAAATACACAGTGTTGCCCCTTTACGAACGAAAGCTTTTGCAGAACGCGAATGTCTGTCTACCGGCGAATGCAGTTCCAAGGGACAGTGAAAACCAGCTACAGCTTTCCGTGCTGGCAGCTTTCCTGTGGGCGCAATCGCTGGACGTTTCCAATTTGGCAGCCGGGCTCTGCCAGAGAGAAATACAGTGTTGCCCCTTTACGAACGAAAGCTTTTGCAGAACGCGAATGTCTGTCTACCAGTGAATGCAGTTCCAAGGGACAGTGAAAACCAGCTACAGCTTTCCGTGCTGGCAGCTTTCCTGAGGGCGCAATCGCTGGACGTTTCCAATTTGGCAGCCGGGCTCTGCCAGAGAGAAATACACAGTGTTGCCCCTTTACGAACGAAAGCTTTTGCAGAACGCGAATGTCTGTCTACCAGCGAATGCAGTTCCAAGGGACAGTGAAAACCAGTTAAAGCTTTCCGTGCTGGTAGCTTTCCTGTGGGCGCAATCGCTGGACGTTTCGAATTTGGCAGCCGGGCTCTGCCAGAGAGAAATACACAGTGTTGCCCCTTTACGAACGAAAGCTTTTGCAGAACGCGAATGTCTGTCTACCAGCGAATGCAGTTCCAAGGGACAGTGAAAACCAGCTACAGCTTTCCGTGCTGGCAGCTTTCCTGTGGGCGCAATCGCAGGACGTTTCGAATTTGGCAGCCGGGCTCTGCCAGAGAGAAATACACAGTGTTGCCCCTTTACGAACGAAAGCTTTTGCAGAACGCGAATGTCTGTCTACCAGCGAATGCAGTTCCAAGGGACAGTGAAAACCAGCTACAGCTTTCCGTGCTGGCAGCTTTCCTGTGGGCGCAATCGCTGGACGTTTCCAATTTGGCAGCCGGGCTCTGCCAGAGAGAAATACACAGTGTTGCCCCTTTACGAACGAAAGCTTTTGCAGAACGCGAATGTCTGTCTACCGGCGAATGCAGTTCCAAGGGACAGTGAAAACCAGCTACAGCTTTCCGTGCTGGCAGCTTTCCTGTGGGTGCAATCGCTGGACGTTTCCAATTTGGCAGCCGGGCTCTGCCAGAGAGAAATACACAGTGTTGCCCCTTTACGAACGAAAGCTTTTGCAGAACGCGAATGTCTGTCTACCAGCGAATGCAGTTCCAAGGGACAGTGAAAACCAGCTACAACTTTCCGTGCTGGCAGCTTTCCTGTGGGCGCAATCGCTGGACGTTTCGAATTTGGCAGCCGGGCTCTGCCAGAGAGAAATACACAGTGTTGCCCCTTTACGAACGAAAGCTTTTGCAGAACGCGAATGTCTGTCTACCAGCGAATGCAGTTCCAAGGGACAGTGAAAACCAGCTACAGCTTTCCGTGCTGGCAGCTTTCCTGTGGGCGCAATCGCTGGACGTTTCCAATTTGGCAGACGGGCTCTGCCAGAGAGAAATACACAGTGTTGCCCCTTTACGAACGAAAGCTTTTGCAGAACGCGAATGTCTGTCTACCGGCGAATGCAGTTCCAAGGGACAGTGAAAACCAGCTACAGCTTTCCGTGCTGGCAGCTTTCCTGTGGGCGCAATCGCTGGACGTTTCGAATTTGGCAGCCGGCCTCTGCGAGAGAGAAATACACAGTGTTGCCCCTTTACGAACGAAAGCTTTTGCAGAACGCGAATGTCTGTCTACCGGCGAATGCAGTTCCAAGGGACAGTGAAAACCAGCTACAGCTTTCCGTGCTGGCAGCTTTCCTGTGGGCGCAATCGCAGGACGTTTCGAATTTGGCAGCCGGGCTCTGCCAGAGAGAAATACACAGTGTTGCCCCTTTACGAACGAAAGCTGTTGCAGAACGCGAATGCCTGTCTACCGGCGAATGCAGTTCCAAGGGACAGTGAAAACCAGCTACAGCTTTCCGTGCTGGCAGCTTTCCTGTGGGCGCAATCGCTGGACGTTTCGAATTTGGCAGCCGGGCTCTGCCAGGAGAAATACACAGTGTTGCCCCTTTACGAACGAAAGCTTTTGCAGAACGCGAATGTCTGTCTACCAGCGAATGCAGTTCCAAGGGACAGTGAAAAGCAGCTAAAGCTTTCCGTGCTGGCAGCTTTCCTGTGGGCGCAATCGCTGGACGTTTCGAATTTGGCAGCCGGGCTCTGCCAGAGAGAAATACACAGTGTTGCCCCTTTACGAACGAAAGCTTTTGCAGAACGCGAATGTCTGTCTACCAGCGAATGCAGGTCCAAGGGACAGTGAAAACCAGCTACAGCTTTCCGTGCTGGCAGCTTTCCTGTGGGCGCAATCGCTGGACGTTTCGAATTTGGCAGCCAGGCTCTGCCAGAGAGAAATACACCGTGTTGCCCCTTTACGAAAGAAAGCTGTTGCAGAACGCGAATGTCTGTCTACCGGCGAATGCAGTTCCAAGGGACAGTGAAAACCAGCTACAGCTTTCCGTGCTGGCAGCTTTCCTGTGGGCGCAATCGCTGGACGTTTCGAATTTGGCAGCCGGGCTCTGCCAGAGAGAAATACACAGTGTTGCCCCTTTACGAACGAAAGCTTTTGCAGAACGCGAATGTCTGTCTACCAGCGAATGCAGTTCCAAGGGACAGTGAAAAGCAGCTAAAGCTTTCCGTGCTGGCAGCTTTCCTGTGGGCGCAATCGCTGGACGTTTCGAATTTGGCAGCCGGGCTCTGCCAGAGAGAAATACACAGTGTTGCCCCTTTACGAACGAAAGCTTTTGCAGAACGCGAATGTCTGTCTACCAGCGAATGCAGGTCCAAGGGACAGTGAAAACCAGCTACAGCTTTCCGTGCTGGCAGCTTTCCTGTGGGCGCAATCGCTGGACGTTTCCAATTTGGCAGCCAGGCTCTGCCAGAGAGAAATACACCGTGTTGCCCCTTTACGAACGAAAGCTGTTGCAGAACGCGAATGTCTGTCTACCGGCGAATGCAGTTCCAAGGGACAGTGAAAACCAGCTACAGCTTTCCGTGCTGGCAGCTTTCCTGTGGGCGCAATCGCTGGACGTTTCCAATTTGGCAGCCGGGCTCTGCCAGAGAGAAATACACAGTGTTGCCCCTTTACGAACGAAAGCTTTTGCAGAACGCGAATGTCTGTCTACCGGCGAATGCAGTTCCAAGGGACAGTGAAAACCAGCTACAGCTTTCCGTGCTGGCAGCTTTCCTGTGGGCGCAATCGCTGGACGTTTCCAATTTGGCAGCCGGGCTCTGCCAGAGAGAAATACACAGTGTTGCCCCTTTACGAACGAAAGCTTTTGCAGAACGCGAATGTCTGTCTACCAGTGAATGCAGTTCCAAGGGACAGTGAAAACCAGCTACAGCTTTCCGTGCTGGCAGCTTTCCTGAGGGCGCAATCGCTGGACGTTTCCAATTTGGCAGCCGGGCTCTGCCAGAGAGAAATACACAGTGTTGCCCCTTTACGAACGAAAGCTTTTGCAGAACGCGAATGTCTGTCTACCGGCGAATGCAGTTCCAAGGGACAGTGAAAACCAGCTACAGCTTTCCGTGCTGGCAGCTTTCCTGTGGGTGCAATCGCTGGACGTTTCCAATTTGGCAGCCGGGCTCTGCCAGAGAGAAATACACAGTGTTGCCCCTTTACGAACGAAAGCTTTTGCAGAACGCGAATGTCTGTCTACCAGCGAATGCAGTTCCAAGGGACAGTGAAAACCAGCTACAACTTTCCGTGCTGGCAGCTTTCCTGTGGGCGCAATCGCTGGACGTTTCGAATTTGGCAGCCGGGCTCTGCCAGAGAGAAATACACAGTGTTGCCCCTTTACGAACGAAAGCTTTTGCAGAACGCGAATGTCTGTCTACCAGCGAATGCAGTTCCAAGGGACAGTGAAAACCAGCTACAGCTTTCCGTGCTGGCAGCTTTCCTGTGGGCGCAATCGCTGGACGTTTCCAATTTGGCAGACGGGCTCTGCCAGAGAGAAATACACAGTGTTGCCCCTTTACGAACGAAAGCTTTTGCAGAACGCGAATGTCTGTCTACCGGCGAATGCAGTTCCAAGGGACAGTGAAAACCAGCTACAGCTTTCCGTGCTGGCAGCTTTCCTGTGGGCGCAATCGCTGGACGTTTCGAATTTGGCAGCCGGCCTCTGCGAGAGAGAAATACACAGTGTTGCCCCTTTACGAACGAAAGCTTTTGCAGAACGCGAATGTCTGTCTACCGGCGAATGCAGTTCCAAGGGACAGTGAAAACCAGCTACAGCTTTCCGTGCTGGCAGCTTTCCTGTGGGCGCAATCGCAGGACGTTTCGAATTTGGCAGCCGGGCTCTGCCAGAGAGAAATACACAGTGTTGCCCCTTTACGAACGAAAGCTGTTGCAGAACGCGAATGCCTGTCTACCGGCGAATGCAGTTCCAAGGGACAGTGAAAACCAGCTACAGCTTTCCGTGCTGGCAGCTTTCCTGTGGGCGCAATCGCTGGACGTTTCGAATTTGGCAGCCGGGCTCTGCCAGGAGAAATACACAGTGTTGCCCCTTTACGAACGAAAGCTTTTGCAGAACGCGAATGTCTGTCTACCAGCGAATGCAGTTCCAAGGGACAGTGAAAAGCAGCTAAAGCTTTCCGTGCTGGCAGCTTTCCTGTGGGCGCAATCGCTGGACGTTTCGAATTTGGCAGCCGGGCTCTGCCAGAGAGAAATACACAGTGTTGCCCCTTTACGAACGAAAGCTTTTGCAGAACGCGAATGTCTGTCTACCAGCGAATGCAGGTCCAAGGGACAGTGAAAACCAGCTACAGCTTTCCGTGCTGGCAGCTTTCCTGTGGGCGCAATCGCTGGACGTTTCGAATTTGGCAGCCAGGCTCTGCCAGAGAGAAATACACCGTGTTGCCCCTTTACGAAAGAAAGCTGTTGCAGAACGCGAATGTCTGTCTACCGGCGAATGCAGTTCCAAGGGACAGTGAAAACCAGCTACAGCTTTCCGTGCTGGCAGCTTTCCTGTGGGCGCAATCGCTGGACGTTTCGAATTTGGCAGCCGGGCTCTGCCAGAGAGAAATACACAGTGTTGCCCCTTTACGAACGAAAGCTTTTGCAGAACGCGAATGTCTGTCTACCAGCGAATGCAGTTCCAAGGGACAGTGAAAAGCAGCTAAAGCTTTCCGTGCTGGCAGCTTTCCTGTGGGCGCAATCGCTGGACGTTTCGAATTTGGCAGCCGGGCTCTGCCAGAGAGAAATACACAGTGTTGCCCCTTTACGAACGAAAGCTTTTGCAGAACGCGAATGTCTGTCTACCAGCGAATGCAGGTCCAAGGGACAGTGAAAACCAGCTACAGCTTTCCGTGCTGGCAGCTTTCCTGTGGGCGCAATCGCTGGACGTTTCCAATTTGGCAGCCAGGCTCTGCCAGAGAGAAATACACCGTGTTGCCCCTTTACGAACGAAAGCTGTTGCAGAACGCGAATGTCTGTCTACCGGCGAATGCAGTTCCAAGGGACAGTGAAAACCAGCTACAGCTTTCCGTGCTGGCAGCTTTCCTGTGGGCGCAATCGCTGGACGTTTCCAATTTGGCAGCCGGGCTCTGCCAGAGAGAAATACACAGTGTTGCCCCTTTACGAACGAAAGCTTTTGCAGAACGCGAATGTCTGTCTACCGGCGAATGCAGTTCCAAGGGACAGTGAAAACCAGCTACAGCTTTCCGTGCTGGCAGCTTTCCTGTGGGCGCAATCGCTGGACGTTTCCAATTTGGCAGCCGGGCTCTGCCAGAGAGAAATACACAGTGTTGCCCCTTTACGAACGAAAGCTTTTGCAGAACGCGAATGTCTGTCTACCAGTGAATGCAGTTCCAAGGGACAGTGAAAACCAGCTACAGCTTTCCGTGCTGGCAGCTTTCCTGAGGGCGCAATCGCTGGACGTTTCCAATTTGGCAGCCGGGCTCTGCCAGAGAGAAATACACAGTGTTGCCCCTTTACGAACGAAAGCTTTTGCAGAACGCGAATGTCTGTCTACCAGCGAATGCAGTTCCAAGGGACAGTGAAAACCAGCTAAAGCTTTCCGTGCTGGTAGCTTTCCTGTGGGCGCAATCGCTGGACGTTTCCAATTTGGCAGCCGGGCTCTGCCAGAGAGAAATACACAGTGTTGCCCCTTTACGAACGAAAGCTTTTGCAGAACGCGAATGTCTGTCTACCGGCGAATGCAGTTCCAAGGGACAGTGAAAACCAGCTACAGCTTTCCGTGCTGGCAGCTTTCCTGTGGGTGCAATCGCTGGACGTTTCCAATTTGGCAGCCGGGCTCTGCCAGAGAGAAATACACAGTGTTGCCCCTTTACGAAAGAAAGCTGTTGCAGAACGCGAATGTCTGTCTACCGGCGAATGCAGTTCCAAGGGACAGTGAAAACCAGCTACAGCTTTCCGTGCTGGCTGCTTTCCTGTGGGCGCAATCGCTGGACGTTTCCAATTTGGCAGCCGGGCTCTGCCAGAGAGAAATACACAGTGTTGCCCCTTTACGAACGAAAGCTTTTGCAGAACGCGAATGTCTGTCTACCAGCGAATGCACTTCCAAGGGACAGTGAAAACCAGCTACAGCTTTCCGTGCTGGCAGCTTTCCTGTGGGCGCAATCGCTGGACGTTTCGAATTTGGCAGCCGGGCTCTGCCAGAGAGAAATACACAGTGTTGCCCCTTTACGAACGAAAGCTTTTGCAGAACGCGAATGTCTGTCTACCAGCGAATGCAGTTCCAAGGGACAGTGAAAAGCAGCTAAAGCTTTCCGTGCTGGCAGCTTTCCTGTGGGCGCAATCGCTGGACGTTTCGAATTTGGCAGCCGGGCTCTGCCAGAGAGAAATACACAGTGTTGCCCCTTTACGAACGAAAGCTTTTGCAGAACGCGAATGTCTGTCTACCAGCGAATGCAGGTCCAAGGGACAGTGAAAACCAGCTACAGCTTTCCGTGCTGGCAGCTTTCCTGTGGGCGCAATCGCTGGACGTTTCGAATTTGGCAGCCGGGCTCTGCCAGAGAGAAATACACAGTGTTGCCCCTTTACGAACGAAAGCTTTTGCAGAACGCGAATGTCTGTCTACCAGCGAATGCAGTTCCAAGGGACAGTGAAAAGCAGCTAAAGCTTTCCGTGCTGGCAGCTTTCCTGTGGGCGCAATCGCTGGACGTTTCGAATTTGGCAGCCGGGCTCTGCCAGAGAGAAATACACAGTGTTGCCCCTTTACGAACGAAAGCTTTTGCAGAACGCGAATGTCTGTCTACCAGCGAATGCAGTTCCAAGGGACAGTGAAAACCAGCTACAGCTTTCCGTGCTGGCAGCTTTCCTGTGGGCGCAATCGCTGGACGTTTCCAATTGGCAGCCAGGCTCTGCCAGAGAGAAATACACAGTGTTGCCCCTTTACGAACGAAAGCTTTTGCAGAACGCGAATGTCTGTCTACCGGCGAATGCAGTTCCAAGGGACAGTGAAAACCAGCTACAGCTTTCAGTGCTGGCATCTTTCCTGTGGGCGCAATCGCTGGACGTTTCGAATTTGGCAGCCGGCCTCTGCGAGAGAGAAATACACAGTGTTGCCCCTTTACGAACGAAAGCTTTTGCAGAACGCGAATGTCTGTCTACCGGCGAATGCAGTTCCAAGGGACAGTGAAAACCAGCTACAGCTTTCCGTGCTGGCAGCTTTCCTGTGGGCGCAATCGCTGGACGTTTCCAATTTGGCAGCCGGGCTCTGCCAGAGAGAAATACACAGTGTTGCCCCTTTACGAACGAAAGCTGTTGCAGAACGCGAATGCCTGTCTACCGGCGAATGCAGTTCCAAGGGACAGTGAAAACCAGCTACAGCTTTCCGTGCTGGCAGCTTTCCTGTGGGCGCAATCGCTGGACGTTTCGAATTTGGCAGCCGGGCTCTGCCAGAGAGAAATACACAGTGTTGCCCCTTTACGAACGAAAGCTTTTGCAGAACGCGAATGTCTGTCTACCAGCGAATGCAGGTCCAAGGGACAGTGAAAAGCAGCTAAAGCTTTCCGTGCTGGCAGCTTTCCTGTGGGCGCAATCGCTGGACGTTTCGAATTTGGCAGCCGGGCTCTGCCAGAGAGAAATACACAGTGTTGCCCCTTTACGAACGAAAGCTTTTGCAGAACGCGAATGTCTGTCTACCAGCGAATGCAGGTCCAAGGGACAGTGAAAACCAGCTACAGCTTTCCGTGCTGGCAGCTTTCCTGTGGGCGCAATCGCTGGACGTTTCCAATTTGGCAGCCAGGCTCTGCCAGAGAGAAATACACCGTGTTGCCCCTTTACGAACGAAAGCTGTTGCAGAACGCGAATGTCTGTCTACCGGCGAATGCAGTTCCAAGGGACAGTGAAAACCAGCTACAGCTTTCCGTGCTGGCAGCTTTCCTGTGGGCGCAATCGCTGGACGTTTCCAATTTGGCAGCCGGGCTCTGCCAGAGAGAAATACACAGTGTTGCCCCTTTACGAACGAAAGCTTTTGCAGAACGCGAATGTCTGTCTACCGGCGAATGCAGTTCCAAGGGACAGTGAAAACCAGCTACAGCTTTCCGTGCTGGCAGCTTTCCTGTGGGCGCAATCGCTGGACGTTTCGAATTTGGCAGCCGGGCTCTGCCAGAGAGAAATACACAGTGTTGCCCCTTTACGAACGAAAGCTTTTGCAGAACGCGAATGTCTGTCTACCAGCGAATGCAGTTCCAAGGGACAGTGAAAACCAGCTACAGCTTTCCGTGCTGGCAGCTTTCCTGTGGGTTCAATCGCTGGACGTTTCGAATTTGGCAGCCGGGCTCTGCCAGAGAGAAATACACAGTGTTGCCCCTTTACGAACGAAAGCTTTTGCAGAACGCGAATGTCTGTCTACCAGCGAATGCAGTTCCAAGGGACAGTGAAAACCAGCTACAGCTTTCCGTGCTGGCAGCTTTCCTGTGGGCGCAATCGCTGGACGTTTCCAATTTGGCAGACGGGCTCTGCCAGAGAGAAATACACAGTGTTGCCCCTTTACGAACGAAAGCTTTTGCAGAACGCGAATGTCTGTCTACCGGCGAATGCAGTTCCAAGGGACAGTGAAAACCAGCTACAGCTTTCCGTGCTGGCAGCTTTCCTGTGGGCGCAATCGCTGGACGTTTCGAATTTGGCAGCCGGCCTCTGCGAGAGAGAAATACACAGTGTTGCCCCTTTACGAACGAAAGCTTTTGCAGAACGCGAATGTCTGTCTACCGGCGAATGCAGTTCCAAGGGACAGTGAAAACCAGCTACAGCTTTCCGTGCTGGCAGCTTTCCTGTGGGCGCAATCGCAGGACGTTTCGAATTTGGCAGCCGGGCTCTGCCAGAGAGAAATACACAGTGTTGCCCCTTTACGAACGAAAGCTGTTGCAGAACGCGAATGCCTGTCTACCGGCGAATGCAGTTCCAAGGGACAGTGAAAACCAGCTACAGCTTTCCGTGCTGGCAGCTTTCCTGTGGGCGCAATCGCTGGACGTTTCGAATTTGGCAGCCGGGCTCTGCCAGGAGAAATACACAGTGTTGCCCCTTTACGAACGAAAGCTTTTGCAGAACGCGAATGTCTGTCTACCAGCGAATGCAGTTCCAAGGGACAGTGAAAAGCAGCTAAAGCTTTCCGTGCTGGCAGCTTTCCTGTGGGCGCAATCGCTGGACGTTTCGAATTTGGCAGCCGGGCTCTGCCAGAGAGAAATACACAGTGTTGCCCCTTTACGAACGAAAGCTTTTGCAGAACGCGAATGTCTGTCTACCAGCGAATGCAGGTCCAAGGGACAGTGAAAACCAGCTACAGCTTTCCGTGCTGGCAGCTTTCCTGTGGGCGCAATCGCTGGACGTTTCGAATTTGGCAGCCAGGCTCTGCCAGAGAGAAATACACCGTGTTGCCCCTTTACGAAAGAAAGCTGTTGCAGAACGCGAATGTCTGTCTACCGGCGAATGCAGTTCCAAGGGACAGTGAAAACCAGCTACAGCTTTCCGTGCTGGCAGCTTTCCTGTGGGCGCAATCGCTGGACGTTTCGAATTTGGCAGCCGGGCTCTGCCAGAGAGAAATACACAGTGTTGCCCCTTTACGAACGAAAGCTTTTGCAGAACGCGAATGTCTGTCTACCAGCGAATGCAGTTCCAAGGGACAGTGAAAAGCAGCTAAAGCTTTCCGTGCTGGCAGCTTTCCTGTGGGCGCAATCGCTGGACGTTTCGAATTTGGCAGCCGGGCTCTGCCAGAGAGAAATACACAGTGTTGCCCCTTTACGAACGAAAGCTTTTGCAGAACGCGAATGTCTGTCTACCAGCGAATGCAGGTCCAAGGGACAGTGAAAACCAGCTACAGCTTTCCGTGCTGGCAGCTTTCCTGTGGGCGCAATCGCTGGACGTTTCCAATTTGGCAGCCAGGCTCTGCCAGAGAGAAATACACCGTGTTGCCCCTTTACGAACGAAAGCTGTTGCAGAACGCGAATGTCTGTCTACCGGCGAATGCAGTTCCAAGGGACAGTGAAAACCAGCTACAGCTTTCCGTGCTGGCAGCTTTCCTGTGGGCGCAATCGCTGGACGTTTCCAATTTGGCAGCCGGGCTCTGCCAGAGAGAAATACACAGTGTTGCCCCTTTACGAACGAAAGCTTTTGCAGAACGCGAATGTCTGTCTACCGGCGAATGCAGTTCCAAGGGACAGTGAAAACCAGCTACAGCTTTCCGTGCTGGCAGCTTTCCTGTGGGCGCAATCGCTGGACGTTTCCAATTTGGCAGCCGGGCTCTGCCAGAGAGAAATACACAGTGTTGCCCCTTTACGAACGAAAGCTTTTGCAGAACGCGAATGTCTGTCTACCAGCGAATGCAGTTCCAAGGGACAGTGAAAACCAGCTAAAGCTTTCCGTGCTGGCAGCTTTCCTGTGGGCGCAATCGCTGGACGTTTCCAATTTGGCAGCCGGGCTCTGCCAGAGAGAAATACACAGTGTTGCCCCTTTACGAACTAAAGCTTTTGCAGAATGCGAATGTCTGTCTACCAGCGAATGCACTTCCAAGGGACAGTGAAAACCAGCTACAGCTTTCCGTGCTGGCAGCTTTCCTGTGGGCACAATCGCTGGACGTTTCGAATTTGGCAGCCGGGCTCTGCCAGAGAGAAATACACAGTGTTGCCCCTTTACGAACGAAAGCTTTTGCAGAACGCGAATGTCTGTCTACCAGCGAATGCAGTTCCAAGGGACAGTGAAAACCAGCTACAGCTTTCCGTGCTGGCAGCTTTCCTGTGGGCGCAATCGCTGGACTTTTCCAATTTGGCAGCCGGGCTCTGCCAGAGAGAAATACACAGTGTTGCCCCTTTACGAACGAAAGCTTTTGCAGAACGCGAATGTCTGTCTACCAGCGAATGCAGTTCCAAGGGACAGTGAAAACCAGCTACAGCTTTCCGTGCTGGCAGCTTTCCTGTGGGCGCAATCGCAGGACGTTTCGAATTTGGCAGCCGGGCTCTGCCAGAGAGAAATACACAGTGTTGCCCCTTTACGAACGAAAGCTTTTGCAGAACGCGAATGTCTGTCTACCGGCGAATGCAGTTCCAAGGGACAGTGAAAACCAGCTACAGCTTTCCGTGCTGGCAGCTTTCCTGTGGGTGCAATCGCTGGACGTTTCCAATTTGGCAGCCGGGCTCTGCCAGAGAGAAATACACAGTGTTGCCCCTTTACGAACGAAAGCTTTTGCAGAACGCGAATGTCTGTCTACCAGCGAATGCAGTTCCAAGGGACAGTGAAAACCAGCTACAGCTTTCCGTGCTGGCAGCTTTCCTGAGGGCGCAATCGCTGGACGTTTCGAATTTGGCAGCCGGGCTCTGCCAGAGAGAAATACACAGTGTTGCCCCTTTACGAACGAAAGCTTTTGCAGAAAGCGAATGTCTGTCTACCAGCGAATGCAGTTCCAAGGGACAGTGAAAACCAGCTACAGCTTTCCGTGCTGGCAGCTTTCCTGTGGGTTCAATCGCTGGACGTTTCGAATTTGGCAGCCGGGCTCTGCCAGAGAGAAATACACAGTGTTGCCCCTTTACGAACGAAAGCTTTTGCAGAACGCGAATGTCTGTCTACCAGCGAATGCAGTTCCAAGGGACAGTGAAAACCAGCTACAACTTTCCGTGCTGGCAGCTTTCCTGTGGGCGCAATCGCTGGACGTTTCGAATTTGGCAGCCGGGCTCTGCCAGAGAGAAATACACAGTGTTGCCCCTTTACGAACGAAAGCTTTTGCAGAACGCGAATGTCTGTCTACCAGCGAATGCAGTTCCAAGGGACAGTGAAAACCAGCTACAGCTTTCCGTGCTGGCAGCTTTCCTGTGGGCGCAATCGCTGGACGTTTCGAATTTGGCAGCCGGGCTCTGCCAGAGAGAAATACACAGTGTTGCCCCTTTACGAACGAAAGCTTTTGCAGAACGCGAATGTCTGTCTACCGGCGAATGCAGTTCCAAGGGACAGTGAAAAGCAGCTACAGCTTTCCGTGCTGGCAGCTTTCCTGTGGGTGCAATCGCTGGACGTTTCCAATTTGGCAGCCGGGCTCTGCCAGAGAGAAATACACAGTGTTGCCCCTTTACGAACGAAAGCTTTTGCAGAACGCGAATGTCTGTCTACCAGCGAATGCAGTTCCAAGGGACAGTGAAAACCAGCTACAGCTTTCCGTGCTGGCAGCTTTCCTGAGGGCGCAATCGCTGGACGTTTCGAATTTGGCAGCCGGGCTCTGCCAGAGAGAAATACACAGTGTTGCCCCTTTACGAACGAAAGCTTTTGCAGAAAGCGAATGTCTGTCTACCAGCGAATGCAGTTCCAAGGGACAGTGAAAACCAGCTACAGCTTTCCGTGCTGGCAGCTTTCCTGTGGGCGCAATCGCTGGACGTTTCGAATTTGGCAGCCGGGCTCTGCCAGAGAGAAATACACAGTGTTGCCCCTTTACGAACGAAAGCTTTTGCAGAACGCGAATGTCTGTCTACCAGCGAATGCAGTTCCAAGGGACAGTGAAAACCAGCTACAGCTTTCCGTGCTGGCAGCTTTCCTGTGGGCGCAATCGCTGGACGTTTCGAATTTGGCAGCCGGGCTCTGCCAGAGAGAAATACACAGTGTTGCCCCTTTACGAACGAAAGCTTTTGCAGAACGCGAATGTCTGTCTACCGGCGAATGCAGGTCCAAGGGACAGTGAAAACCAGCTACAGCTTTCCGTGCTGGCAGCTTTCCTGTGGGCGCAATCGCTGGACGTTTCGAATTTGGCAGCCGGGCTCTGCCAGAGAGAAATACACAGTGTTGCCCCTTTACGAACGAAAGCTTTTGCAGAACGCGAATGTCTGTCTACCAGCGAATGCAGTTCCAAGGGACAGTGAAAAGCAGCTAAAGCTTTCCGTGCTGGCAGCTTTCCTGTGGGCGCAATCGCTGGACGTTTCGAATTTGGCAGCCGGGCTCTGCCAGAGAGAAATACACAGTGTTGCCCCTTTACGAACGAAAGCTTTTGCAGAACGCGAATGTCTGTCTACCAGCGAATGCAGTTCCAAGGGACAGTGAAAACCAGCTACAGCTTTCCGTGCTGGCAGCTTTCCTGTGGGCGCAATCGCTGGACGTTTCCAATTGGCAGCCAGGCTCTGCCAGAGAGAAATACACCGTGTTGCCCCTTTACGAAAGAAAGCTGTTGCAGAACGCGAATGTCTGTCTACCGGCGAATGCAGTTCCAAGGGACAGTGAAAACCAGCTACAGCTTTCCGTGCTGGCAGCTTTCCTGTGGGCGCAATCGCTGGACGTTTCGAATTTGGCAGCCGGGCTCTGCCAGAGAGAAATACACAGTGTTGCCCCTTTACGAACGAAAGCTTTTGCAGAACGCGAATGTCTGTCTACCGGCGAATGCAGTTCCAAGGGACAGTGAAAACCAGCTACAGCTTTCCGTGCTGGCAGCTTTCCTGTGGGCGCAATCGCTGGACGTTTCGAATTTGGCAGCCGGGCTCTGCCAGAGAGAAATACACAGTGTTGCCCCTTTACGAACGAAAGCTTTTGCAGAACGCGAATGTCTGTCTACCGGCGAATGCAGTTCCAAGGGACAGTGAAAACCAGCTACAGCTTTCCGTGCTGGCAGCTTTCCTGTGGGCGCAATCGCTGGACGTTTCCAATTTGGCAGCCGGGCTCTGCCAGAGAGAAATACACAGTGTTGCCCCTTTACGAACGAAAGCTGTTGCAGAACGCGAATGCCTGTCTACCGGCGAATGCAGTTCCAAGGGACAGTGAAAACCAGCTACAGCTTTCCGTGCTGGCAGCTTTCCTGTGGGCGCAATCGCTGGACGTTTCGAATTTGGCAGCCGGGCTCTGCCAGAGAGAAATACACAGTGTTGCCCCTTTACGAACGAAAGCTTTTGCAGAACGCGAATGTCTGTCTACCAGCGAATGCAGTTCCAAGGGACAGTGAAAAGCAGCTAAAGCTTTCCGTGCTGGCAGCTTTCCTGTGGGCGCAATCGCTGGACGTTTCGAATTTGGCAGCCGGCCTCTGCGAGAGAGAAATACACAGTGTTGCCCCTTTACGAACGAAAGCTTTTGCAGAACGCGAATGTCTGTCTACCAGCGAATGCAGGTCCAAGGGACAGTGAAAACCAGCTACAGCTTTCCGTGCTGGCAGCTTTCCTGTGGGCGCAATCGCAGGACGTTTCGAATTTGGCAGCCGGGCTCTGCCAGAGAGAAATACACAGTGTTGCCCCTTTACGAACGAAAGCTTTTGCAGAACGCGAATGTCTGTCTACCAGCGAATGCAGTTCCAAGGGACAGTGAAAAGCAGCTAAAGCTTTCCGTGCTGGCAGCTTTCCTGTGGGCGCAATCGCTGGACGTTTCGAATTTGGCAGCCGGGCTCTGCCAGAGAGAAATACACAGTGTTGCCCCTTTACGAACGAAAGCTTTTGCAGAACGCGAATGTCTGTCTACCAGCGAATGCAGTTCCAAGGGACAGTGAAAACCAGCTACAGCTTTCCGTGCTGGCAGCTTTCCTGTGGGCGCAATCGCTGGACGTTTCCAATTGGCAGCCAGGCTCTGCCAGAGAGAAATACACCGTGTTGCCCCTTTACGAAAGAAAGCTGTTGCAGAACGCGAATGTCTGTCTACCGGCGAATGCAGTTCCAAGGGACAGTGAAAACCAGCTACAGCTTTCCGTGCTGGCAGCTTTCCTGTGGGCGCAATCGCTGGACGTTTCGAATTTGGCAGCCGGGCTCTGCCAGAGAGAAATACACAGTGTTGCCCCTTTACGAACGAAAGCTTTTGCAGAACGCGAATGTCTGTCTACCAGCGAATGCAGTTCCAAGGGACAGTGAAAACCAGCTACAGCTTTCCGTGCTGGCAGCTTTCCTGTGGGCGCAATCGCTGGACGTTTCGAATTTGGCAGCCGGCCTCTGCCAGAGAGAAATACACAGTGTTGCCCCTTTACGAACGAAAGCTGTTGCAGAACGCGAATGTCTGTCTACCAGCGAATGCAGTTCCAAGGGACAGTGAAAACCAGCTACAGCTTTCCGTGCTGGCAGCTTTCCTGTGGGCGCAATCGCTGGACGTTTCCAATTTGGCAGACGGGCTCTGCCAGAGAGAAATACACAGTGTTGCCCCTTTACGAACGAAAGCTTTTGCAGAACGCGAATGTCTGTCTACCGGCGAATGCAGTTCCAAGGGACAGTGAAAACCAGCTACAGCTTTCAGTGCTGGCATCTTTCCTGTGGGCGCAATCGCTGGACGTTTCGAATTTGGCAGCCGGGCTCTGCGAGAGAGAAATACACAGTGTTGCCCCTTTACGAACGAAAGCTTTTGCAGAACGCGAATGTCTGTCTACCGGCGAATGCAGTTCCAAGGGACAGTGAAAACCAGCTACAGCTTTCCGTGCTGGCAGCTTTCCTGTGGGCGCAATCGCTGGACGTTTCCAATTTGGCAGCCGGGCTCTGCCAGAGAGAAATACACAGTGTTGCCCCTTTACGAACGAAAGCTGTTGCAGAACGCGAATGCCTGTCTACCGGCGAATGCAGTTCCAAGGGACAGTGAAAACCAGCTACAGCTTTCCGTGCTGGCAGCTTTCCTGTGGGCGCAATCGCTGGACGTTTCGAATTTGGCAGCCGGGCTCTGCCAGAGAGAAATACACAGTGTTGCCCCTTTACGAACGAAAGCTTTTGCAGAACGCGAATGTCTGTCTACCAGCGAATGCAGTTCCAAGGGACAGTGAAAAGCAGCTAAAGCTTTCCGTGCTGGCAGCTTTCCTGTGGGCGCAATCGCTGGACGTTTCGAATTTGGCAGCCGGCCTCTGCGAGAGAGAAATACACAGTGTTGCCCCTTTACGAACGAAAGCTTTTGCAGAACGCGAATGTCTGTCTACCGGCGAATGCAGTTCCAAGGGACAGTGAAAACCAGCTACAGCTTTCCGTGCTGGCAGCTTTCCTGTGGGCGCAATCGCTGGACGTTTCCAATTTGGCAGCCAGGCTCTGCCAGAGAGAAATACACCGTGTTGCCCCTTTACGAACGAAAGCTGTTGCAGAACGCGAATGTCTGTCTACCGGCGAATGCAGTTCCAAGGGACAGTGAAAACCAGCTACAGCTTTCCGTGCTGGCAGCTTTCCTGTGGGCGCAATCGCTGGACGTTTCCAATTTGGCAGCCGGGCTCTGCCAGAGAGAAATACACAGTGTTGCCCCTTTACGAACGAAAGCTTTTGCAGAACGCGAATGTCTGTCTACCGGCGAATGCAGTTCCAAGGGACAGTGAAAACCAGCTACAGCTTTCCGTGCTGGCAGCTTTCCTGTGGGCGCAATCGCTGGACGTTTCCAATTTGGCAGCCGGGCTCTGCCAGAGAGAAATACACAGTGTTGCCCCTTTACGAACGAAAGCTTTTGCAGAACGCGAATGTCTGTCTACCAGTGAATGCAGTTCCAAGGGACAGTGAAAACCAGCTACAGCTTTCCGTGCTGGCAGCTTTCCTGAGGGCGCAATCGCTGGACGTTTCCAATTTGGCAGCCGGGCTCTGCCAGAGAGAAATACACAGTGTTGCCCCTTTACGAACGAAAGCTTTTGCAGAACGCGAATGTCTGTCTACCAGCGAATGCAGTTCCAAGGGACAGTGAAAACCAGCTAAAGCTTTCCGTGCTGGTAGCTTTCCTGTGGGCGCAATCGCTGGACGTTTCGAATTTGGCAGCCGGGCTCTGCCAGAGAGAAATACACAGTGTTGCCCCTTTACGAACGAAAGCTTTTGCAGAACGCGAATGTCTGTCTACCAGCGAATGCAGTTCCAAGGGACAGTGAAAACCAGCTACAGCTTTCCGTGCTGGCAGCTTTCCTGTGGGCGCAATCGCAGGACGTTTCGAATTTGGCAGCCGGGCTCTGCCAGAGAGAAATACACAGTGTTGCCCCTTTACGAACGAAAGCTTTTGCAGAACGCGAATGTCTGTCTACCAGCGAATGCAGTTCCAAGGGACAGTGAAAACCAGCTACAGCTTTCCGTGCTGGCAGCTTTCCTGTGGGCGCAATCGCTGGACGTTTCGAATTTGGCAGCCGGGCTCTGCCAGAGAGAAATACACAGTGTTGCCCCTTTACGAACGAAAGCTTTTGCAGAACGCGAATGTCTGTCTACCGGCGAATGCAGTTCCAAGGGACAGTGAAAACCAGCTACAGCTTTCCGTGCTGGCAGCTTTCCTGTGGGCGCAATCGCTGGACGTTTCCAATTTGGCAGCCGGGCTCTGCCAGAGAGAAATACACAGTGTTGCCCCTTTACGAACGAAAGCTTTTGCAGAACGCGAATGTCTGTCTACCGGCGAATGCAGTTCCAAGGGACAGTGAAAACCAGCTACAGCTTTCCGTGCTGGCAGCTTTCCTGTGGGTGCAATCGCTGGACGTTTCCAATTTGGCAGCCGGGCTCTGCCAGAGAGAAATACACAGTGTTGCCCCTTTACGAACGAAAGCTTTTGCAGAAAGCGAATGTCTGTCTACCAGCGAATGCAGTTCCAAGGGACAGTGAAAACCAGCTACAGCTTTCCGTGCTGGCAGCTTTCCTGTGGGTTCAATCGCTGGACGTTTCGAATTTGGCAGCCGGGCTCTGCCAGAGAGAAATACACAGTGTTGCCCCTTTACGAACGAAAGCTTTTGCAGAACGCGAATGTCTGTCTACCAGCGAATGCAGTTCCAAGGGACAGTGAAAACCAGCTACAGCTTTCCGTGCTGGCAGCTTTCCTGTGGGCGCAATCGCAGGACGTTTCGAATTTGGCAGCCGGGCTCTGCCAGAGAGAAATACACAGTGTTGCCCCTTTACGAACGAAAGCTGTTGCAGAACGCGAATGTCTGTCTACCGGCGAATGCAGTTCCAAGGGACAGTGAAAACCAGCTACAGCTTTCCGTGCTGGCAGCTTTCCTGTGGGCGCAATCGCTGGACGTTTCGAATTTGGCAGCCGGGCTCTGCCAGAGAGAAATACACAGTGTTGCCCCTTTACGAACGAAAGCTTTTGCAGAACGCGAATGTCTGTCTACCAGCGAATGCAGGTCCAAGGGACAGTGAAAAGCAGCTAAAGCTTTCCGTGCTGGCAGCTTTCCTGTGGGCGCAATCGCTGGACGTTTCGAATTTGGCAGCCGGGCTCTGCCAGAGAGAAATACACAGTGTTGCCCCTTTACGAACGAAAGCTTTTGCAGAACGCGAATGTCTGTCTACCAGCGAATGCAGTTCCAAGGGACAGTGAAAACCAGCTAAAGCTTTCCGTGCTGGCAGCTTTCCTGTGGGCGCAATCGCTGGACGTTTCGAATTTGGCAGCCGGGCTCTGCCAGAGAGAAATACACAGTGTTGCCCCTTTACGAACGAAAGCTTTTGCAGAACGCGAATGTCTGTCTACCAGCGAATGCAGTTCCAAGGGACAGTGAAAACCAGCTAGAGCTTTCCGTGCTGGCAGCTTTCCTGTCGGCGCAATCGCTGGACGTTTCGAATTTGGCAGCCGGGCTCTGCCAGAGAGAAATACACAGTGTTGCCCCTTTACGAACGAAAGCTTTTGCAGAACGCGAATGTCTGTCTACCAGCGAATGCAGGTCCAAGGGACAGTGAAAACCAGCTACAGCTTTCCGTGCTGGCAGCTTTCCTGTGGGCGCAATCTCTGGACGTTTCGAATTTGGCAGCCGGGCTCTGCCAGAGAGAAATACACAGTGTTGCCCCTTTACGAACGAAAGCTTTTGCAGAACGCGAATGTCTGTCTACCAGCGAATGCAGGTCCAAGGGACAGTGAAAAGCAGCTAAAGCTTTCCGTGCTGGCAGCTTTCCTGTGGGCGCAATCGCTGGACGTTTCGAATTTGGCAGCCGGGCTCTGCCAGAGAGAAATACACAGTGTTGCCCCTTTACGAACGAAAGCTTTTGCAGAACGCGAATGTCTGTCTACCAGCGAATGCAGTTCCAAGGGACAGTGAAAACCAGCTACAGCTTTCCGTGCTGGCAGCTTTCCTGTGGGCGCAATCGCTGGACGTTTCCAATTGGCAGCCAGGCTCTGCCAGAGAGAAATACACCGTGTTGCCCCTTTACGAAAGAAAGCTGTTGCAGAACGCGAATGTCTGTCTACCGGCGAATGCAGTTCCAAGGGACAGTGAAAACCAGCTACAGCTTTCCGTGCTGGCAGCTTTCCTGTGGGCGCAATCGCTGGACGTTTCGAATTTGGCAGCCGGGCTCTGCCAGAGAGAAATACACAGTGTTGCCCCTTTACGAACGAAAGCTTTTGCAGAACGCGAATGTCTGTCTACCAGCGAATGCAGTTCCAAGGGACAGTGAAAACCAGCTACAGCTTTCCGTGCTGGCAGCTTTCCTGTGGGCGCAATCGCTGGACGTTTCGAATTTGGCAGCCGGCCTCTGCCAGAGAGAAATACACAGTGTTGCCCCTTTACGAACGAAAGCTGTTGCAGAACGCGAATGTCTGTCTACCAGCGAATGCAGTTCCAAGGGACAGTGAAAACCAGCTACAGCTTTCCGTGCTGGCAGCTTTCCTGTGGGCGCAATCGCTGGACGTTTCCAATTTGGCAGACGGGCTCTGCCAGAGAGAAATACACAGTGTTGCCCCTTTACGAACGAAAGCTTTTGCAGAACGCGAATGTCTGTCTACCGGCGAATGCAGTTCCAAGGGACAGTGAAAACCAGCTACAGCTTTCAGTGCTGGCATCTTTCCTGTGGGCGCAATCGCTGGACGTTTCCAATTTGGCAGCCGGGCTCTGCCAGAGAGAAATACACAGTGTTGCCCCTTTACGAACGAAAGCTGTTGCAGAACGCGAATGCCTGTCTACCGGCGAATGCAGTTCCAAGGGACAGTGAAAACCAGCTACAGCTTTCCGTGCTGGCAGCTTTCCTGTGGGCGCAATCGCTGGACGTTTCGAATTTGGCAGCCGGGCTCTGCCAGAGAGAAATACACAGTGTTGCCCCTTTACGAACGAAAGCTTTTGCAGAACGCGAATGTCTGTCTACCAGCGAATGCAGTTCCAAGGGACAGTGAAAACCAGCTACAGCTTTCCGTGCTGGCAGCTTTCCTGTGGGCGCAATCGCTGGACGTTTCCAATTGGCAGCCAGGCTCTGCCAGAGAGAAATACACCGTGTTGCCCCTTTACGAAAGAAAGCTGTTGCAGAACGCGAATGTCTGTCTACCGGCGAATGCAGTTCCAAGGGACAGTGAAAACCAGCTACAGCTTTCCGTGCTGGCAGCTTTCCTGTGGGCGCAATCGCTGGACGTTTCGAATTTGGCAGCCGGGCTCTGCCAGAGAGAAATACACAGTGTTGCCCCTTTACGAACGAAAGCTTTTGCAGAACGCGAATGTCTGTCTACCAGCGAATGCAGTTCCAAGGGACAGTGAAAACCAGCTACAGCTTTCCGTGCTGGCAGCTTTCCTGTGGGCGCAATCGCTGGACGTTTCGAATTTGGCAGCCGGCCTCTGCCAGAGAGAAATACACAGTGTTGCCCCTTTACGAACGAAAGCTGTTGCAGAACGCGAATGTCTGTCTACCAGCGAATGCAGTTCCAAGGGACAGTGAAAACCAGCTACAGCTTTCCGTGCTGGCAGCTTTCCTGTGGGCGCAATCGCTGGACGTTTCCAATTTGGCAGACGGGCTCTGCCAGAGAGAAATACACAGTGTTGCCCCTTTACGAACGAAAGCTTTTGCAGAACGCGAATGTCTGTCTACCGGCGAATGCAGTTCCAAGGGACAGTGAAAACCAGCTACAGCTTTCCGTGCTGGCAGCTTTCCTGTGGGCGCAATCGCTGGACGTTTCCAATTTGGCAGCCGGGCTCTGCCAGAGAGAAATACACAGTGTTGCCCCTTTACGAACGAAAGCTTTTGCAGAACGCGAATGTCTGTCTACCGGCGAATGCAGTTCCAAGGGACAGTGAAAACCAGCTACAGCTTTCCGTGCTGGCAGCTTTCCTGTGGGCGCAATCGCTGGACGTTTCCAATTTGGCAGCCGGGCTCTGCCAGAGAGAAATACACAGTGTTGCCCCTTTACGAACGAAAGCTGTTGCAGAACGCGAATGCCTGTCTACCGGCGAATGCAGTTCCAAGGGACAGTGAAAACCAGCTACAGCTTTCCGTGCTGGCAGCTTTCCTGTGGGCGCAATCGCTGGACGTTTCGAATTTGGCAGCCGGGCTCTGCCAGAGAGAAATACACAGTGTTGCCCCTTTACGAACGAAAGCTTTTGCAGAACGCGAATGTCTGTCTACCAGCGAATGCAGTTCCAAGGGACAGTGAAAAGCAGCTAAAGCTTTCCGTGCTGGCAGCTTTCCTGTGGGCGCAATCGCTGGACGTTTCGAATTTGGCAGCCGGGCTCTGCCAGAGAGAAATACACAGTGTTGCCCCTTTACGAACGAAAGCTTTTGCAGAACGCGAATGTCTGTCTACCAGCGAATGCAGGTCCAAGGGACAGTGAAAACCAGCTACAGCTTTCCGTGCTGGCAGCTTTCCTGTGGGCGCAATCGCTGGACGTTTCCAATTTGGCAGCCAGGCTCTGCCAGAGAGAAATACACCGTGTTGCCCCTTTACGAACGAAAGCTGTTGCAGAACGCGAATGTCTGTCTACCGGCGAATGCAGTTCCAAGGGACAGTGAAAACCAGCTACAGCTTTCCGTGCTGGCAGCTTTCCTGTGGGCGCAATCGCTGGACGTTTCCAATTTGGCAGCCGGGCTCTGCCAGAGAGAAATACACAGTGTTGCCCCTTTACGAACGAAAGCTTTTGCAGAACGCGAATGTCTGTCTACCGGCGAATGCAGTTCCAAGGGACAGTGAAAACCAGCTACAGCTTTCCGTGCTGGCAGCTTTCCTGTGGGCGCAATCGCTGGACGTTTCCAATTTGGCAGCCGGGCTCTGCCAGAGAGAAATACACAGTGTTGCCCCTTTACGAACGAAAGCTTTTGCAGAACGCGAATGTCTGTCTACCAGCGAATGCAGTTCCAAGGGACAGTGAAAACCAGCTAAAGCTTTCCGTGCTGGTAGCTTTCCTGTGGGCGCAATCGCTGGACGTTTCGAATTTGGCAGCCGGGCTCTGCCAGAGAGAAATACACAGTGTTGCCCCTTTACGAACGAAAGCTTTTGCAGAACGCGAATGTCTGTCTACCAGCGAATGCAGTTCCAAGGGACAGTGAAAACCAGCTACAGCTTTCCGTGCTGGCAGCTTTCCTGTGGGCGCAATCGCAGGACGTTTCGAATTTGGCAGCCGGGCTCTGCCAGAGAGAAATACACAGTGTTGCCCCTTTACGAACGAAAGCTTTTGCAGAACGCGAATGTCTGTCTACCAGCGAATGCAGTTCCAAGGGACAGTGAAAACCAGCTACAGCTTTCCGTGCTGGCAGCTTTCCTGTGGGCGCAATCGCTGGACGTTTCCAATTTGGCAGCCGGGCTCTGCCAGAGAGAAATACACAGTGTTGCCCCTTTACGAACGAAAGCTTTTGCAGAACGCGAATGTCTGTCTACCGGCGAATGCAGTTCCAAGGGACAGTGAAAACCAGCTACAGCTTTCCGTGCTGGCAGCTTTCCTGTGGGTGCAATCGCTGGACGTTTCCAATTTGGCAGCCGGGCTCTGCCAGAGAGAAATACACAGTGTTGCCCCTTTACGAACGAAAGCTTTTGCAGAAAGCGAATGTCTGTCTACCAGCGAATGCAGTTCCAAGGGACAGTGAAAACCAGCTACAGCTTTCCGTGCTGGCAGCTTTCCTGTGGGTTCAATCGCTGGACGTTTCGAATTTGGCAGCCGGGCTCTGCCAGAGAGAAATACACAGTGTTGCCCCTTTACGAACGAAAGCTTTTGCAGAACGCGAATGTCTGTCTACCAGCGAATGCAGTTCCAAGGGACAGTGAAAACCAGCTACAGCTTTCCGTGCTGGCAGCTTTCCTGTGGGCGCAATCGCAGGACGTTTCGAATTTGGCAGCCGGGCTCTGCCAGAGAGAAATACACAGTGTTGCCCCTTTACGAACGAAAGCTGTTGCAGAACGCGAATGCCTGTCTACCGGCGAATGCAGTTCCAAGGGACAGTGAAAACCAGCTACAGCTTTCCGTGCTGGCAGCTTTCCTGTGGGCGCAATCGCTGGACGTTTCGAATTTGGCAGCCGGGCTCTGCCAGAGAGAAATACACAGTGTTGCCCCTTTACGAACGAAAGCTTTTGCAGAACGCGAATGTCTGTCTACCAGCGAATGCAGTTCCAAGGGACAGTGAAAACCAGCTACAGCTTTCCGTGCTGGCAGCTTTCCTGTGGGCGCAATCGCTGGACGTTTCGAATTTGGCAGCCGGGCTCTGCCAGAGAGAAATACACAGTGTTGCCCCTTTACGAACGAAAGCTTTTGCAGAACGCGAATGTCTGTCTACCAGCGAATGCAGGTCCAAGGGACAGTGAAAACCAGCTACAGCTTTCCGTGCTGGCAGCTTTCCTGTGGGCGCAATCGCTGGACGTTTCGAATTTGGCAGCCGGGCTCTGCCAGAGAGAAATACACAGTGTTGCCCCTTTACGAACGAAAGCTTTTGCAGAACGCGAATGTCTGTCTACCAGCGAATGCAGTTCCAAGGGACAGTGAAAACCAGCTAAAGCTTTCCGTGCTGGCAGCTTTCCTGTGGGCGCAATCGCTGGACGTTTCGAATTTGGCAGCCGGGCTCTGCGAGAGAGAAATACACAGTGTTGCCCCTTTACGAACGAAAGCTTTTGCAGAACGCGAATGTCTGTCTACCAGCGAATGCAGTTCCAAGGGACAGTGAAAACCAGCTAGAGCTTTCCGTGCTGGCAGCTTTCCTGTCGGCGCAATCGCTGGACGTTTCGAATTTGGCAGCCGGGCTCTGCCAGAGAGAAATACACAGTGTTGCCCCTTTACGAACGAAAGCTTTTGCAGAACGCGAATGTCTGTCTACCAGCGAATGCAGGTCCAAGGGACAGTGAAAACCAGCTACAGCTTTCCGTGCTGGCAGCTTTCCTGTGGGCGCAATCGCTGGACGTTTCGAATTTGGCAGCCGGGCTCTGCCAGAGAGAAATACACAGTGTTGCCCCTTTACGAACGAAAGCTTTTGCAGAACGCGAATGTCTGTCTACCAGCGAATGCAGTTCCAAGGGACAGTGAAAACCAGCTAAAGCTTTCCGTGCTGGCAGCTTTCCTGTGGGCGCAATCGCTGGACGTTTCGAATTTGGCAGCCGGGCTCTGCCAGAGAGAAATACACAGTGTTGCCCCTTTACGAACGAAAGCTTTTGCAGAACGCGAATGTCTGTCTACCAGCGAATGCAGTTCCAAGGGACAGTGAAAACCAGCTACAGCTTTCCGTGCTGGCAGCTTTCCTGTGGGCGCAATCGCTGGACGTTTCCAATTGGCAGCCAGGCTCTGCCAGAGAGAAATACACCGTGTTGCCCCTTACGAAAGAAAGCTGTTGCAGAACGCGAATGTCTGTCTACCGGCGAATGCAGTTCCAAGGGACAGTGAAAACCAGCTACAGCTTTCCGTGCTGGCAGCTTTCCTGTGGGCGCAATCGCTGGACGTTTCGAATTTGGCAGCCGGGCTCTGCCAGAGAGAAATACACAGTGTTGCCCCTTTACGAACGAAAGCTTTTGCAGAACGCGAATGTCTGTCTACCAGCGAATGCAGTTCCAAGGGACAGTGAAAAGCAGCTACAGCTTTCCGTGCTGGCAGCTTTCCTGTGGGCGCAATCGCTGGACGTTTCGAATTTGGCAGCCGGCCTCTGCCAGAGAGAAATACACAGTGTTGCCCCTTTACGAACGAAAGCTGTTGCAGAACGCGAATGTCTGTCTACCAGCGAATGCAGTTCCAAGGGACAGTGAAAACCAGCTACAGCTTTCCGTGCTGGCAGCTTTCCTGTGGGCGCAATCGCTGGACGTTTCCAATTTGGCAGCCGGGCTCTGCCAGAGAGAAATACACAGTGTTGCCCCTTTACGAACGAAAGCTTTTGCAGAACGCGAATGTCTGTCTACCGGCGAATGCAGTTCCAAGGGACAGTGAAAACCAGCTACAGCTTTCCGTGCTGGCAGCTTTCCTGTGGGTGCAATCGCTGGACGTTTCCAATTTGGCAGCCGGGCTCTGCCAGAGAGAAATACACAGTGTTGCCCCTTTACGAACGAAAGCTTTTGCAGAAAGCGAATGTCTGTCTACCAGCGAATGCAGTTCCAAGGGACAGTGAAAACCAGCTACAGCTTTCCGTGCTGGCAGCTTTCCTGTGGGTTCAATCGCTGGACGTTTCGAATTTGGCAGCCGGGCTCTGCCAGAGAGAAATACACAGTGTTGCCCCTTTACGAACGAAAGCTTTTGCAGAACGCGAATGTCTGTCTACCAGCGAATGCAGTTCCAAGGGACAGTGAAAACCAGCTACAGCTTTCCGTGCTGGCAGCTTTCCTGTGGGCGCAATCGCAGGACGTTTCGAATTTGGCAGCCGGGCTCTGCCAGAGAGAAATACACAGTGTTGCCCCTTTACGAACGAAAGCTGTTGCAGAACGCGAATGCCTGTCTACCGGCGAATGCAGTTCCAAGGGACAGTGAAAACCAGCTACAGCTTTCCGTGCTGGCAGCTTTCCTGTGGGCGCAATCGCTGGACGTTTCGAATTTGGCAGCCGGGCTCTGCCAGAGAGAAATACACAGTGTTGCCCCTTTACGAACGAAAGCTTTTGCAGAACGCGAATGTCTGTCTACCAGCGAATGCAGTTCCAAGGGACAGTGAAAACCAGCTACAGCTTTCCGTGCTGGCAGCTTTCCTGTGGGCGCAATCGCTGGACGTTTCGAATTTGGCAGCCGGGCTCTGCCAGAGAGAAATACACAGTGTTGCCCCTTTACGAACGAAAGCTTTTGCAGAACGCGAATGTCTGTCTACCAGCGAATGCAGGTCCAAGGGACAGTGAAAACCAGCTACAGCTTTCCGTGCTGGCAGCTTTCCTGTGGGCGCAATCGCTGGACGTTTCGAATTTGGCAGCCGGGCTCTGCCAGAGAGAAATACACAGTGTTGCCCCTTTACGAACGAAAGCTTTTGCAGAACGCGAATGTCTGTCTACCAGCGAATGCAGTTCCAAGGGACAGTGAAAACCAGCTAAAGCTTTCCGTGCTGGCAGCTTTCCTGTGGGCGCAATCGCTGGACGTTTCGAATTTGGCAGCCGGGCTCTGCGAGAGAGAAATACACAGTGTTGCCCCTTTACGAACGAAAGCTTTTGCAGAACGCGAATGTCTGTCTACCAGCGAATGCAGTTCCAAGGGACAGTGAAAACCAGCTAGAGCTTTCCGTGCTGGCAGCTTTCCTGTCGGCGCAATCGCTGGACGTTTCGAATTTGGCAGCCGGGCTCTGCCAGAGAGAAATACACAGTGTTGCCCCTTTACGAACGAAAGCTTTTGCAGAACGCGAATGTCTGTCTACCAGCGAATGCAGGTCCAAGGGACAGTGAAAACCAGCTACAGCTTTCCGTGCTGGCAGCTTTCCTGTGGGCGCAATCGCTGGACGTTTCGAATTTGGCAGCCGGGCTCTGCCAGAGAGAAATACACAGTGTTGCCCCTTTACGAACGAAAGCTTTTGCAGAACGCGAATGTCTGTCTACCAGCGAATGCAGTTCCAAGGGACAGTGAAAACCAGCTAAAGCTTTCCGTGCTGGCAGCTTTCCTGTGGGCGCAATCGCTGGACGTTTCGAATTTGGCAGCCGGGCTCTGCCAGAGAGAAATACACAGTGTTGCCCCTTTACGAACGAAAGCTTTTGCAGAACGCGAATGTCTGTCTACCAGCGAATGCAGTTCCAAGGGACAGTGAAAACCAGCTACAGCTTTCCGTGCTGGCAGCTTTCCTGTGGGCGCAATCGCTGGACGTTTCCAATTGGCAGCCAGGCTCTGCCAGAGAGAAATACACCGTGTTGCCCCTTACGAAAGAAAGCTGTTGCAGAACGCGAATGTCTGTCTACCGGCGAATGCAGTTCCAAGGGACAGTGAAAACCAGCTACAGCTTTCCGTGCTGGCAGCTTTCCTGTGGGCGCAATCGCTGGACGTTTCGAATTTGGCAGCCGGGCTCTGCCAGAGAGAAATACACAGTGTTGCCCCTTTACGAACGAAAGCTTTTGCAGAACGCGAATGTCTGTCTACCAGCGAATGCAGTTCCAAGGGACAGTGAAAAGCAGCTACAGCTTTCCGTGCTGGCAGCTTTCCTGTGGGCGCAATCGCTGGACGTTTCGAATTTGGCAGCCGGCCTCTGCCAGAGAGAAATACACAGTGTTGCCCCTTTACGAACGAAAGCTGTTGCAGAACGCGAATGTCTGTCTACCAGCGAATGCAGTTCCAAGGGACAGTGAAAACCAGCTACAGCTTTCCGTGCTGGCAGCTTTCCTGTGGGCGCAATCGCTGGACGTTTCCAATTTGGCAGACGGGCTCTGCCAGAGAGAAATACACAGTGTTGCCCCTTTACGAACGAAAGCTTTTGCAGAACGCGAATGTCTGTCTACCGGCGAATGCAGTTCCAAGGGACAGTGAAAACCAGCTACAGCTTTCAGTGCTGGCATCTTTCCTGTGGGCGCAATCGCTGGACGTTTCGAATTTGGCAGCCGGCCTCTGCGAGAGAGAAATACACAGTGTTGCCCCTTTACGAACGAAAGCTTTTGCAGAACGCGAATGTCTGTCTACCGGCGAATGCAGTTCCAAGGGACAGTGAAAACCAGCTACAGCTTTCCGTGCTGGCAGCTTTCCTGTGGGCGCAATCGCTGGACGTTTCCAATTTGGCAGCCGGGCTCTGCCAGAGAGAAATACACAGTGTTGCCCCTTTACGAACGAAAGCTGTTGCAGAACGCGAATGCCTGTCTACCGGCGAATGCAGTTCCAAGGGACAGTGAAAACCAGCTACAGCTTTCCGTGCTGGCAGCTTTCCTGTGGGCGCAATCGCTGGACGTTTCGAATTTGGCAGCCGGGCTCTGCCAGAGAGAAATACACAGTGTTGCCCCTTTACGAACGAAAGCTTTTGCAGAACGCGAATGTCTGTCTACCAGCGAATGCAGTTCCAAGGGACAGTGAAAAGCAGCTAAAGCTTTCCGTGCTGGCAGCTTTCCTGTGGGCGCAATCGCTGGACGTTTCGAATTTGGCAGCCGGGCTCTGCCAGAGAGAAATACACAGTGTTGCCCCTTTACGAACGAAAGCTTTTGCAGAACGCGAATGTCTGTCTACCAGCGAATGCAGGTCCAAGGGACAGTGAAAACCAGCTACAGCTTTCCGTGCTGGCAGCTTTCCTGTGGGCGCAATCGCTGGACGTTTCGAATTTGGCAGCCGGGCTCTGCCAGAGAGAAATACACAGTGTTGCCCCTTTACGAACGAAAGCTTTTGCAGAACGCGAATGTCTGTCTACCAGCGAATGCAGTTCCAAGGGACAGTGAAAACCAGCTAAAGCTTTCCGTGCTGGCAGCTTTCCTGTGGGCGCAATCGCAGGACGTTTCGAATTTGGCAGCCGGGCTCTGCCAGAGAGAAATACACAGTGTTGCCCCTTTACGAACGAAAGCTTTTGCAGAACGCGAATGTCTGTCTACCAGCGAATGCAGGTCCAAGGGACAGTGAAAACCAGCTACAGCTTTCCGTGCTGGCAGCTTTCCTGTGGGCGCAATCGCTGGACGTTTCGAATTTGGCAGCCGGGCTCTGCCAGAGAGAAATACACAGTGTTGCCCCTTTACGAACGAAAGCTTTTGCAGAACGCGAATGTCTGTCTACCAGCGAATGCAGTTCCAAGGGACAGTGAAAACCAGCTAAAGCTTTCCGTGCTGGCAGCTTTCCTGTGGGCGCAATCGCTGGACGTTTCGAATTTGGCAGCCGGGCTCTGCCAGAGAGAAATACACAGTGTTGCCCCTTTACGAACGAAAGCTTTTGCAGAACGCGAATGTCTGTCTACCAGCGAATGCAGTTCCAAGGGACAGTGAAAACCAGCTAGAGCTTTCCGTGCTGGCAGCTTTCCTGTCGGCGCAATCGCTGGACGTTTCGAATTTGGCAGCCGGGCTCTGCCAGAGAGAAATACACAGTGTTGCCCCTTTACGAACGAAAGCTTTTGCAGAACGCGAATGTCTGTCTACCAGCGAATGCAGGTCCAAGGGACAGTGAAAACCAGCTACAGCTTTCCGTGCTGGCAGCTTTCCTGTGGGCGCAATCGCTGGACGTTTCGAATTTGGCAGCCGGGCTCTGCCAGAGAGAAATACACAGTGTTGCCCCTTTACGAACGAAAGCTTTTGCAGAACGCGAATGTCTGTCTACCAGCGAATGCAGTTCCAAGGGACAGTGAAAAGCAGCTAAAGCTTTCCGTGCTGGCAGCTTTCCTGTGGGCGCAATCGCTGGACGTTTCGAATTTGGCAGCCGGGCTCTGCCAGAGAGAAATACACAGTGTTGCCCCTTTACGAACGAAAGCTTTTGCAGAACGCGAATGTCTGTCTACCAGCGAATGCAGTTCCAAGGGACAGTGAAAACCAGCTACAGCTTTCCGTGCTGGCAGCTTTCCTGTGGGCGCAATCGCTGGACGTTTCCAATTGGCAGCCAGGCTCTGCCAGAGAGAAATACACCGTGTTGCCCCTTTACGAAAGAAAGCTGTTGCAGAACGCGAATGTCTGTCTACCGGCGAATGCAGTTCCAAGGGACAGTGAAAACCAGCTACAGCTTTCCGTGCTGGCAGCTTTCCTGTGGGCGCAATCGCTGGACGTTTCGAATTTGGCAGCCGGGCTCTGCCAGAGAGAAATACACAGTGTTGCCCCTTTACGAACGAAAGCTTTTGCAGAACGCGAATGTCTGTCTACCAGCGAATGCAGTTCCAAGGGACAGTGAAAACCAGCTACAGCTTTCCGTGCTGGCAGCTTTCCTGTGGGCGCAATCGCTGGACGTTTCGAATTTGGCAGCCGGCCTCTGCCAGAGAGAAATACACAGTGTTGCCCCTTTACGAACGAAAGCTTTTGCAGAACGCGAATGTCTGTCTACCAGCGAATGCAGTTCCAAGGGACAGTGAAAACCAGCTACAGCTTTCCGTGCTGGCAGCTTTCCTGTGGGCGCAATCGCTGGACGTTTCCAATTTGGCAGACGGGCTCTGCCAGAGAGAAATACACAGTGTTGCCCCTTTACGAACGAAAGCTTTTGCAGAACGCGAATGTCTGTCTACCGGCGAATGCAGTTCCAAGGGACAGTGAAAACCAGCTACAGCTTTCCGTGCTGGCAGCTTTCCTGTGGGCGCAATCGCTGGACGTTTCGAATTTGGCAGCCGGCCTCTGCGAGAGAGAAATACACAGTGTTGCCCCTTTACGAACGAAAGCTTTTGCAGAACGCGAATGTCTGTCTACCGGCGAATGCAGTTCCAAGGGACAGTGAAAACCAGCTACAGCTTTCCGTGCTGGCAGCTTTCCTGTGGGCGCAATCGCTGGACGTTTCCAATTTGGCAGCCGGGCTCTGCCAGAGAGAAATACACAGTGTTGCCCCTTTACGAACGAAAGCTGTTGCAGAACGCGAATGCCTGTCTACCGGCGAATGCAGTTCCAAGGGACAGTGAAAACCAGCTACAGCTTTCCGTGCTGGCAGCTTTCCTGTGGGCGCAATCGCTGGACGTTTCGAATTTGGCAGCCGGGCTCTGCCAGAGAGAAATACACAGTGTTGCCCCTTTACGAACGAAAGCTTTTGCAGAACGCGAATGTCTGTCTACCAGCGAATGCAGTTCCAAGGGACAGTGAAAACCAGCTACAGCTTTCCGTGCTGGCAGCTTTCCTGTGGGCGCAATCGCTGGACGTTTCGAATTTGGCAGCCGGGCTCTGCCAGAGAGAAATACACAGTGTTGCCCCTTTACGAACGAAAGCTTTTGCAGAACGCGAATGTCTGTCTACCAGCGAATGCAGGTCCAAGGGACAGTGAAAACCAGCTACAGCTTTCCGTGCTGGCAGCTTTCCTGTGGGCGCAATCGCTGGACGTTTCCAATTTGGCAGCCAGGCTCTGCCAGAGAGAAATACACCGTGTTGCCCCTTTACGAACGAAAGCTGTTGCAGAACGCGAATGTCTGTCTACCGGCGAATGCAGTTCCAAGGGACAGTGAAAACCAGCTACAGCTTTCCGTGCTGGCAGCTTTCCTGTGGGCGCAATCGCTGGACGTTTCCAATTTGGCAGCCGGGCTCTGCCAGAGAGAAATACACAGTGTTGCCCCTTTACGAACGAAAGCTTTTGCAGAACGCGAATGTCTGTCTACCAGTGAATGCAGTTCCAAGGGACAGTGAAAACCAGCTACAGCTTTCCGTGCTGGCAGCTTTCCTGAGGGCGCAATCGCTGGACGTTTCCAATTTGGCAGCCGGGCTCTGCCAGAGAGAAATACACAGTGTTGCCCCTTTACGAACGAAAGCTTTTGCAGAACGCGAATGTCTGTCTACCAGCGAATGCAGTTCCAAGGGACAGTGAAAACCAGCTAAAGCTTTCCGTGCTGGTAGCTTTCCTGTGGGCGCAATCGCTGGACGTTTCGAATTTGGCAGCCGGGCTCTGCCAGAGAGAAATACACAGTGTTGCCCCTTTACGAACGAAAGCTTTTGCAGAACGCGAATGTCTGTCTACCAGCGAATGCAGTTCCAAGGGACAGTGAAAACCAGCTACAGCTTTCCGTGCTGGCAGCTTTCCTGTGGGCGCAATCGCAGGACGTTTCGAATTTGGCAGCCGGGCTCTGCCAGAGAGAAATACACAGTGTTGCCCCTTTACGAACGAAAGCTTTTGCAGAACGCGAATGTCTGTCTACCAGCGAATGCAGTTCCAAGGGACAGTGAAAACCAGCTACAGCTTTCCGTGCTGGCAGCTTTCCTGTGGGCGCAATCGCTGGACGTTTCCAATTTGGCAGCCGGGCTCTGCCAGAGAGAAATACACAGTGTTGCCCCTTTACGAACGAAAGCTTTTGCAGAACGCGAATGTCTGTCTACCGGCGAATGCAGTTCCAAGGGACAGTGAAAACCAGCTACAGCTTTCCGTGCTGGCAGCTTTCCTGTGGGTGCAGTCGCTGGACGTTTCCAATTTGGCAGCCGGGCTCTGCCAGAGAGAAATACACAGTGTTGCCCCTTTACGAACGAAAGCTTTTGCAGAAAGCGAATGTCTGTCTACCAGCGAATGCAGTTCCAAGGGACAGTGAAAACCAGCTACAGCTTTCCGTGCTGGCAGCTTTCCTGTGGGTTCAATCGCTGGACGTTTCGAATTTGGCAGCCGGGCTCTGCCAGAGAGAAATACACAGTGTTGCCCCTTTACGAACGAAAGCTTTTGCAGAAAGCGAATGTCTGTCTACCAGCGAATGCAGTTCCAAGGGACAGTGAAAACCAGCTACAACTTTCCGTGCTGGCAGCTTTCCTGTGGGCGCAATCGCTGGACGTTTCGAATTTGGCAGCCGGGCTCTGCCAGAGAGAAATACACAGTGTTGCCCCTTTACGAACGAAAGCTTTTGCAGAACGCGAATGTCTGTCTACCAGCGAATGCAGTTCCAAGGGACAGTGAAAACCAGCTACAGCTTTCCGTGCTGGCAGCTTTCCTGTGGGTGCAATCGCTGGACGTTTCCAATTTGGCAGCCGGGCTCTGCCAGAGAGAAATACACAGTGTTGCCCCTTTACGAAAGAAAGCTGTTGCAGAACGCGAATGTCTGTCTACCGGCGAATGCAGTTCCAAGGGACAGTGAAAACCAGCTACAGCTTTCAGTGCTGGCATCTTTCCTGTGGGCGCAATCGCTGGACGTTTCGAATTTGGCAGCCGGCCTCTGCGAGAGAGAAATACACAGTGTTGCCCCTTTACGAACGAAAGCTTTTGCAGAACGCGAATGTCTGTCTACCGGCGAATGCAGTTCCAAGGGACAGTGAAAACCAGCTACAGCTTTCCGTGCTGGCAGCTTTCCTGTGGGCGCAATCGCTGGACGTTTCCAATTTGGCAGCCGGGCTCTGCCAGAGAGAAATACACAGTGTTGCCCCTTTACGAACGAAAGCTGTTGCAGAACGCGAATGCCTGTCTACCGGCGAATGCAGTTCCAAGGGACAGTGAAAACCAGCTACAGCTTTCCGTGCTGGCAGCTTTCCTGTGGGCGCAATCGCTGGACGTTTCGAATTTGGCAGCCGGGCTCTGCCAGAGAGAAATACACAGTGTTGCCCCTTTACGAACGAAAGCTTTTGCAGAACGCGAATGTCTGTCTACCAGCGAATGCAGTTCCAAGGGACAGTGAAAAGCAGCTAAAGCTTTCCGTGCTGGCAGCTTTCCTGTGGGCGCAATCGCTGGACGTTTCGAATTTGGCAGCCGGGCTCTGCCAGAGAGAAATACACAGTGTTGCCCCTTTACGAACGAAAGCTTTTGCAGAACGCGAATGTCTGTCTACCAGCGAATGCAGGTCCAAGGGACAGTGAAAACCAGCTACAGCTTTCCGTGCTGGCAGCTTTCCTGTGGGCGCAATCGCTGGACGTTTCGAATTTGGCAGCCGGGCTCTGCCAGAGAGAAATACACCGTGTTGCCCCTTTACGAACGAAAGCTGTTGCAGAACGCGAATGTCTGTCTACCGGCGAATGCAGTTCCAAGGGACAGTGAAAACCAGCTACAGCTTTCCGTGCTGGCAGCTTTCCTGTGGGCGCAATCGCTGGACGTTTCCAATTTGGCAGCCGGGCTCTGCCAGAGAGAAATACACAGTGTTGCCCCTTTACGAACGAAAGCTTTTGCAGAACGCGAATGTCTGTCTACCGGCGAATGCAGTTCCAAGGGACAGTGAAAACCAGCTACAGCTTTCCGTGCTGGCAGCTTTCCTGTGGGCGCAATCGCTGGACGTTTCCAATTTGGCAGCCGGGCTCTGCCAGAGAGAAATACACAGTGTTGCCCCTTTACGAACGAAAGCTTTTGCAGAACGCGAATGTCTGTCTACCAGTGAATGCAGTTCCAAGGGACAGTGAAAACCAGCTACAGCTTTCCGTGCTGGCAGCTTTCCTGAGGGCGCAATCGCTGGACGTTTCCAATTTGGCAGCCGGGCTCTGCCAGAGAGAAATACACAGTGTTGCCCCTTTACGAACGAAAGCTTTTGCAGAACGCGAATGTCTGTCTACCAGCGAATGCAGTTCCAAGGGACAGTGAAAACCAGCTAAAGCTTTCCGTGCTGGTAGCTTTCCTGTGGGCGCAATCGCTGGACGTTTCGAATTTGGCAGCCGGGCTCTGCCAGAGAGAAATACACAGTGTTGCCCCTTTACGAACGAAAGCTTTTGCAGAACGCGAATGTCTGTCTACCAGCGAATGCAGTTCCAAGGGACAGTGAAAACCAGCTACAGCTTTCCGTGCTGGCAGCTTTCCTGTGGGCGCAATCGCTGGACGTTTCCAATTTGGCAGCCGGGCTCTGCCAGAGAGAAATACACAGTGTTGCCCCTTTACGAACGAAAGCTTTTGCAGAACGCGAATGTCTGTCTACCGGCGAATGCAGTTCCAAGGGACAGTGAAAACCAGCTACAGCTTTCCGTGCTGGCAGCTTTCCTGTGGGTGCAATCGCTGGACGTTTCCAATTTGGCAGCCGGGCTCTGCCAGAGAGAAATACACAGTGTTGCCCCTTTACGAACGAAAGCTTTTGCAGAAAGCGAATGTCTGTCTACCAGCGAATGCAGTTCCAAGGGACAGTGAAAACCAGCTACAGCTTTCCGTGCTGGCAGCTTTCCTGTGGGTTCAATCGCTGGACGTTTCGAATTTGGCAGCCGGGCTCTGCCAGAGAGAAATACACAGTGTTGCCCCTTTACGAACGAAAGCTTTTGCAGAACGCGAATGTCTGTCTACCAGCGAATGCAGTTCCAAGGGACAGTGAAAACCAGCTACAACTTTCCGTGCTGGCAGCTTTCCTGTGGGCGCAATCGCTGGACGTTTCGAATTTGGCAGCCGGGCTCTGCCAGAGAGAAATACACAGTGTTGCCCCTTTACGAACGAAAGCTTTTGCAGAACGCGAATGTCTGTCTACCAGCGAATGCAGTTCCAAGGGACAGTGAAAACCAGCTACAGCTTTCCGTGCTGGCAGCTTTCCTGTGGGCGCAATCGCTGGACGTTTCCAATTTGGCAGACGGGCTCTGCCAGAGAGAAATACACAGTGTTGCCCCTTTACGAACGAAAGCTTTTGCAGAACGCGAATGTCTGTCTACCGGCGAATGCAGTTCCAAGGGACAGTGAAAACCAGCTACAGCTTTCCGTGCTGGCAGCTTTCCTGTGGGCGCAATCGCTGGACGTTTCGAATTTGGCAGCCGGGCTCTGCCAGAGAGAAATACACAGTGTTGCCCCTTTACGAACGAAAGCTTTTGCAGAACGCGAATGTCTGTCTACCAGCGAATGCAGTTCCAAGGGACAGTGAAAACCAGCTACAGCTTTCCGTGCTGGCAGCTTTCCTGTGGGCGCAATCGCTGGACGTTTCGAATTTGGCAGCCGGGCTCTGCCAGAGAGAAATACACAGTGTTGCCCCTTTACGAACGAAAGCTTTTGCAGAACGCGAATGTCTGTCTACCAGCGAATGCAGGTCCAAGGGACAGTGAAAACCAGCTACAGCTTTCCGTGCTGGCAGCTTTCCTGTGGGCGCAATCGCTGGACGTTTCCAATTTGGCAGCCAGGCTCTGCCAGAGAGAAATACACCGTGTTGCCCCTTTACGAACGAAAGCTGTTGCAGAACGCGAATGTCTGTCTACCGGCGAATGCAGTTCCAAGGGACAGTGAAAACCAGCTACAGCTTTCCGTGCTGGCAGCTTTCCTGTGGGCGCAATCGCTGGACGTTTCCAATTTGGCAGCCGGGCTCTGCCAGAGAGAAATACACAGTGTTGCCCCTTTACGAACGAAAGCTTTTGCAGAACGCGAATGTCTGTCTACCGGCGAATGCAGTTCCAAGGGACAGTGAAAACCAGCTACAGCTTTCCGTGCTGGCAGCTTTCCTGTGGGCGCAATCGCTGGACGTTTCCAATTTGGCAGCCGGGCTCTGCCAGAGAGAAATACACAGTGTTGCCCCTTTACGAACGAAAGCTTTTGCAGAACGCGAATGTCTGTCTACCAGTGAATGCAGTTCCAAGGGACAGTGAAAACCAGCTACAGCTTTCCGTGCTGGCAGCTTTCCTGAGGGCGCAATCGCTGGACGTTTCCAATTTGGCAGCCGGGCTCTGCCAGAGAGAAATACACAGTGTTGCCCCTTTACGAAGGAAAGCTTTTGCAGAACGCGAATGTCTGTCTACCAGCGAATGCAGTTCCAAGGGACAGTGAAAACCAGCTAAAGCTTTCCGTGCTGGTAGCTTTCCTGTGGGCGCAATCGCTGGACGTTTCGAATTTGGCAGCCGGGCTCTGCCAGAGAGAAATACACAGTGTTGCCCCTTTACGAACGAAAGCTTTTGCAGAATGCGAATGTCTGTCTACCAGCGAATGCACTTCCAAGGGACAGTGAAAACCAGCTACAGCTTTCCGTGCTGGCAGCTTTCCTGTGGGCACAATCGCTGGACGTTTCGAATTTGGCAGCCGGGCTCTGCCAGAGAGAAATACACAGTGTTGCCCCTTTACGAACGAAAGCTTTTGCAGAACGCGAATGTCTGTCTACCAGCGAATGCAGTTCCAAGGGACAGTGAAAACCAGCTACAGCTTTCCGTGCTGGCAGCTTTCCTGTGGGCGCAATCGCTGGACGTTTCGAATTTGGCAGCCGGGCTCTGCCAGAGAGAAATACACAGTGTTGCCCCTTTACGAACGAAAGCTTTTGCAGAACGCGAATGTCTGTCTACCAGCGAATGCAGTTCCAAGGGACAGTGAAAACCAGCTACAGCTTTCCGTGCTGGCAGCTTTCCTGTGGGCGCAATCGCTGGACGTTTCCAATTTGGCAGCCGGGCTCTGCCAGAGAGAAATACACAGTGTTGCCCCTTTACGAACGAAAGCTTTTGCAGAACGCGAATGTCTGTCTACCGGCGAATGCAGTTCCAAGGGACAGTGAAAACCAGCTACAGCTTTCCGTGCTGGCAGCTTTCCTGTGGGCGCAATCGCTGGACGTTTCCAATTTGGCAGCCGGGCTCTGCCAGAGAGAAATACACAGTGTTGCCCCTTTACGAACGAAAGCTTTTGCAGAACGCGAATGTCTGTCTACCAGCGAATGCAGTTCCAAGGGACAGTGAAAACCAGCTACAGCTTTCCGTGCTGGCAGCTTTCCTGAGGGCGCAATCGCTGGACGTTTCGAATTTGGCAGCCGGGCTCTGCCAGAGAGAAATACACAGTGTTGCCCCTTTACGAACGAAAGCTTTTGCAGAAAGCGAATGTCTGTCTACCAGCGAATGCAGTTCCAAGGGACAGTGAAAACCAGCTACAGCTTTCCGTGCTGGCAGCTTTCCTGTGGGTTCAATCGCTGGACGTTTCGAATTTGGCAGCCGGGCTCTGCCAGAGAGAAATACACAGTGTTGCCCCTTTACGAACGAAAGCTTTTGCAGAACGCGAATGTCTGTCTACCGGCGAATGCAGTTCCAAGGGACAGTGAAAAGCAGCTACAGCTTTCCGTGCTGGCAGCTTTCCTGTGGGTGCAATCGCTGGACGTTTCCAATTTGGCAGCCGGGCTCTGCCAGAGAGAAATACACAGTGTTGCCCCTTTACGAACGAAAGCTTTTGCAGAACGCGAATGTCTGTCTACCAGCGAATGCAGTTCCAAGGGACAGTGAAAACCAGCTACAGCTTTCCGTGCTGGCAGCTTTCCTGAGGGCGCAATCGCTGGACGTTTCGAATTTGGCAGCCGGGCTCTGCCAGAGAGAAATACACAGTGTTGCCCCTTTACGAACGAAAGCTTTTGCAGAAAGCGAATGTCTGTCTACCAGCGAATGCAGTTCCAAGGGACAGTGAAAACCAGCTACAGCTTTCCGTGCTGGCAGCTTTCCTGTGGGCGCAATCGCTGGACGTTTCGAATTTGGCAGCCGGGCTCTGCCAGAGAGAAATACACAGTGTTGCCCCTTTACGAACGAAAGCTTTTGCAGAACGCGAATGTCTGTCTACCAGCGAATGCAGTTCCAAGGGACAGTGAAAACCAGCTACAGCTTTCCGTGCTGGCAGCTTTCCTGTGGGCGCAATCGCTGGACGTTTCGAATTTGGCAGCCGGCCTCTGCGAGAGAGAAATACACAGTGTTGCCCCTTTACGAACGAAAGCTTTTGCAGAACGCGAATGTCTGTCTACCGGCGAATGCAGTTCCAAGGGACAGTGAAAACCAGCTACAGCTTTCCGTGCTGGCAGCTTTCCTGTGGGCGCAATCGCAGGACGTTTCGAATTTGGCAGCCGGGCTCTGCCAGAGAGAAATACACAGTGTTGCCCCTTTACGAACGAAAGCTGTTGCAGAACGCGAATGCCTGTCTACCGGCGAATGCAGTTCCAAGGGACAGTGAAAACCAGCTACAGCTTTCCGTGCTGGCAGCTTTCCTGTGGGCGCAATCGCTGGACGTTTCGAATTTGGCAGCCGGGCTCTGCCAGAGAGAAATACACAGTGTTGCCCCTTTACGAACGAAAGCTTTTGCAGAACGCGAATGTCTGTCTACCAGCGAATGCAGTTCCAAGGGACAGTGAAAACCAGCTACAGCTTTCCGTGCTGGCAGCTTTCCTGTGGGCGCAATCGCTGGACGTTTCGAATTTGGCAGCCGGGCTCTGCCAGAGAGAAATACACAGTGTTGCCCCTTTACGAACGAAAGCTTTTGCAGAACGCGAATGTCTGTCTACCGGCGAATGCAGGTCCAAGGGACAGTGAAAACCAGCTACAGCTTTCCGTGCTGGCAGCTTTCCTGTGGGCGCAATCGCTGGACGTTTCCAATTTGGCAGCCGGGCTCTGCCAGAGAGAAATACACAGTGTTGCCCCTTTACGAACGAAAGCTTTTGCAGAACGCGAATGTCTGTCTACCAGCGAATGCAGTTCCAAGGGACAGTGAAAAGCAGCTAAAGCTTTCCGTGCTGGCAGCTTTCCTGTGGGCGCAATCGCTGGACGTTTCCAATTGGCAGCCAGGCTCTGCCAGAGAGAAATACACCGTGTTGCCCCTTTACGAAAGAAAGCTGTTGCAGAACGCGAATGTCTGTCTACCGGCGAATGCAGTTCCAAGGGACAGTGAAAACCAGCTACAGCTTTCCGTGCTGGCAGCTTTCCTGTGGGCGCAATCGCTGGACGTTTCGAATTTGGCAGCCGGGCTCTGCCAGAGAGAAATACACAGTGTTGCCCCTTTACGAACGAAAGCTTTTGCAGAACGCGAATGTCTGTCTACCAGCGAATGCAGTTCCAAGGGACAGTGAAAACCAGCTACAGCTTTCCGTGCTGGCAGCTTTCCTGTGGGCGCAATCGCTGGACGTTTCGAATTTGGCAGCCGGCCTCTGCCAGAGAGAAATACACAGTGTTGCCCCTTTACGAACGAAAGCTGTTGCAGAACGCGAATGTCTGTCTACCAGCGAATGCAGTTCCAAGGGACAGTGAAAACCAGCTACAGCTTTCCGTGCTGGCAGCTTTCCTGTGGGCGCAATCGCTGGACGTTTCCAATTTGGCAGACGGGCTCTGCCAGAGAGAAATACACAGTGTTGCCCCTTTACGAACGAAAGCTTTTGCAGAACGCGAATGTCTGTCTACCGGCGAATGCAGTTCCAAGGGACAGTGAAAACCAGCTACAGCTTTCAGTGCTGGCATCTTTCCTGTGGGCGCAATCGCTGGACGTTTCGAATTTGGCAGCCGGCCTCTGCGAGAGAGAAATACACAGTGTTGCCCCTTTACGAACGAAAGCTTTTGCAGAACGCGAATGTCTGTCTACCGGCGAATGCAGTTCCAAGGGACAGTGAAAACCAGCTACAGCTTTCCGTGCTGGCAGCTTTCCTGTGGGCGCAATCGCTGGACGTTTCGAATTTGGCAGCCGGGCTCTGCCAGAGAGAAATACACAGTGTTGCCCCTTTACGAACGAAAGCTGTTGCAGAACGCGAATGCCTGTCTACCGGCGAATGCAGTTCCAAGGGACAGTGAAAACCAGCTACAGCTTTCCGTGCTGGCAGCTTTCCTGTGGGCGCAATCGCTGGACGTTTCGAATTTGGCAGCCGGGCTCTGCCAGAGAGAAATACACAGTGTTGCCCCTTTACGAACGAAAGCTTTTGCAGAACGCGAATGTCTGTCTACCAGCGAATGCAGTTCCAAGGGACAGTGAAAAGCAGCTAAAGCTTTCCGTGCTGGCAGCTTTCCTGTGGGCGCAATCGCTGGACGTTTCGAATTTGGCAGCCGGGCTCTGCCAGAGAGAAATACACAGTGTTGCCCCTTTACGAACGAAAGCTTTTGCAGAACGCGAATGTCTGTCTACCAGCGAATGCAGGTCCAAGGGACAGTGAAAACCAGCTACAGCTTTCCGTGCTGGCAGCTTTCCTGTGGGCGCAATCGCTGGACGTTTCCAATTTGGCAGCCAGGCTCTGCCAGAGAGAAATACACCGTGTTGCCCCTTTACGAACGAAAGCTGTTGCAGAACGCGAATGTCTGTCTACCGGCGAATGCAGTTCCAAGGGACAGTGAAAACCAGCTACAGCTTTCCGTGCTGGCAGCTTTCCTGTGGGCGCAATCGCTGGACGTTTCCAATTTGGCAGCCGGGCTCTGCCAGAGAGAAATACACAGTGTTGCCCCTTTACGAACGAAAGCTTTTGCAGAACGCGAATGTCTGTCTACCGGCGAATGCAGTTCCAAGGGACAGTGAAAACCAGCTACAGCTTTCCGTGCTGGCAGCTTTCCTGTGGGCGCAATCGCTGGACGTTTCCAATTTGGCAGCCGGGCTCTGCCAGAGAGAAATACACAGTGTTGCCCCTTTACGAACGAAAGCTTTTGCAGAACGCGAATGTCTGTCTACCAGTGAATGCAGTTCCAAGGGACAGTGAAAACCAGCTACAGCTTTCCGTGCTGGCAGCTTTCCTGAGGGCGCAATCGCTGGACGTTTCCAATTTGGCAGCCGGGCTCTGCCAGAGAGAAATACACAGTGTTGCCCCTTTACGAACGAAAGCTTTTGCAGAACGCGAATGTCTGTCTACCAGCGAATGCAGTTCCAAGGGACAGTGAAAACCAGCTACAGCTTTCCGTGCTGGCAGCTTTCCTGTGGGCGCAATCGCAGGACGTTTCGAATTTGGCAGCCGGGCTCTGCCAGAGAGAAATACACAGTGTTGCCCCTTTACGAACGAAAGCTTTTGCAGAACGCGAATGTCTGTCTACCAGCGAATGCAGTTCCAAGGGACAGTGAAAACCAGCTACAGCTTTCCGTGCTGGCAGCTTTCCTGTGGGCGCAATCGCTGGACGTTTCCAATTTGGCAGCCGGGCTCTGCCAGAGAGAAATACACAGTGTTGCCCCTTTACGAACGAAAGCTTATGCAGAACGCGAATGTCTGTCTACCGGCGAATGCAGTTCCAAGGGACAGTGAAAACCAGCTACAGCTTTCCGTGCTGGCAGCTTTCCTGTGGGTGCAATCGCTGGACGTTTCCAATTTGGCAGCCGGGCTCTGCCAGAGAGAAATACACAGTGTTGCCCCTTTACGAACGAAAGCTTTTGCAGAACGCGAATGTCTGTCTACCAGCGAATGCAGTTCCAAGGGACAGTGAAAACCAGCTACAGCTTTCCGTGCTGGCAGCTTTCCTGAGGGCGCAATCGCTGGACGTTTCGAATTTGGCAGCCGGGCTCTGCCAGAGAGAAATACACAGTGTTGCCCCTTTACGAACGAAAGCTTTTGCAGAAAGCGAATGTCTGTCTACCAGCGAATGCAGTTCCAAGGGACAGTGAAAACCAGCTAAAGCTTTCCGTGCTGGCAGCTTTCCTGTGGGCGCAATCGCTGGACGTTTCGAATTTGGCAGCCGGGCTCTGCCAGAGAGAAATACACAGTGTTGCCCCTTTACGAACGAAAGCTTTTGCAGAACGCGAATGTCTGTCTACCAGCGAATGCAGTTCCAAGGGACAGTGAAAACCAGCTACAGCTTTCCGTGCTGGCAGCTTTCCTGTGGGCGCAATCGCTGGACGTTTCGAATTTGGCAGCCGGCCTCTGCGAGAGAGAAATACACAGTGTTGCCCCTTTACGAACGAAAGCTTTTGCAGAACGCGAATGTCTGTCTACCGGCGAATGCAGTTCCAAGGGACAGTGAAAACCAGCTACAGCTTTCCGTGCTGGCAGCTTTCCTGTGGGCGCAATCGCAGGACGTTTCGAATTTGGCAGCCGGGCTCTGCCAGAGAGAAATACACAGTGTTGCCCCTTTACGAACGAAAGCTGTTGCAGAACGCGAATGCCTGTCTACCGGCGAATGCAGTTCCAAGGGACAGTGAAAACCAGCTACAGCTTTCCGTGCTGGCAGCTTTCCTGTGGGCGCAATCGCTGGACGTTTCGAATTTGGCAGCCGGGCTCTGCCAGAGAGAAATACACAGTGTTGCCCCTTTACGAACGAAAGCTTTTGCAGAACGCGAATGTCTGTCTACCAGCGAATGCAGTTCCAAGGGACAGTGAAAACCAGCTACAGCTTTCCGTGCTGGCAGCTTTCCTGTGGGCGCAATCGCTGGACGTTTCGAATTTGGCAGCCGGGCTCTGCCAGAGAGAAATACACAGTGTTGCCCCTTTACGAACGAAAGCTTTTGCAGAACGCGAATGTCTGTCTACCAGCGAATGCAGGTCCAAGGGACAGTGAAAACCAGCTACAGCTTTCCGTGCTGGCAGCTTTCCTGTGGGCGCAATCGCTGGACGTTTCCAATTTGGCAGCCGGGCTCTGCCAGAGAGAAATACACAGTGTTGCCCCTTTACGAACGAAAGCTTTTGCAGAACGCGAATGTCTGTCTACCAGCGAATGCAGGTCCAAGGGACAGTGAAAACCAGCTACAGCTTTCCGTGCTGGCAGCTTTCCTGTGGGCGCAATCGCTGGACGTTTCGAATTTGGCAGCCGGCTCTGCCAGAGAGAAATACACAGTGTTGCCCCTTTACGAACGAAAGCTTTTGCAGAACGCGAATGTCTGTCTACCAGCGAATGCAGTTCCAAGGGACAGTGAAAAGCAGCTAAAGCTTTCCGTGCTGGCAGCTTTCCTGTGGGCGCAATCGCTGGACGTTTCGAATTTGGCAGCCGGGCTCTGCCAGAGAGAAATACACAGTGTTGCCCCTTTACGAACGAAAGCTTTTGCAGAACGCGAATGTCTGTCTACCAGCGAATGCAGTTCCAAGGGACAGTGAAAACCAGCTACAGCTTTCCGTGCTGGCAGCTTTCCTGTGGGCGCAATCGCTGGACGTTTCCAATTGGCAGCCAGGCTCTGCCAGAGAGAAATACAACGTGTTGCCCCTTTACGAAAGAAAGCTGTTGCAGAACGCGAATGTCTGTCTACCGGTGAATGCAGTTCCAAGGGACAGTGAAAACCAGCTACAGCTTTCCGTGCTGGCAGCTTTCCTGTGGGCGCAATCGCTGGACGTTTCGAATTTGGCAGCCGGGCTCTGCCAGAGAGAAATACACAGTGTTGCCCCTTTACGAACGAAAGCTTTTGCAGAACGCGAATGTCTGTCTACCAGCGAATGCAGTTCCAAGGGACAGTGAAAACCAGCTACAGCTTTCCGTGCTGGCAGCTTTCCTGTGGGCGCAATCGCTGGACGTTTCGAATTTGGCAGCCGGCCTCTGCCAGAGAGAAATACACAGTGTTGCCCCTTTACGAACGAAAGCTGTTGCAGAACGCGAATGTCTGTCTACCAGCGAATGCAGTTCCAAGGGACAGTGAAAACCAGCTACAGCTTTCCGTGCTGGCAGCTTTCCTGAGGGCGCAATCGCTGGACGTTTCCAATTTGGCAGCCGGGCTCTGCCAGAGAGAAATACACAGTGTTGCCCCTTTACGAACGAAAGCTTTTGCAGAACGCGAATGTCTGTCTACCGGCGAATGCAGTTCCAAGGGACAGTGAAAACCAGCTACAGCTTTCCGTGCTGGCAGCTTTCCTGTGGGCGCAATCGCTGGACGTTTCCAATTTGGCAGCCGGGCTCTGCCAGAGAGAAATACACAGTGTTGCCCCTTTACGAACGAAAGCTTTTGCAGAAAGCGAATGTCTGTCTACCAGCGAATGCAGTTCCAAGGGACAGTGAAAACCAGCTACAGCTTTCCGTGCTGGCAGCTTTCCTGTGGGTTCAATCGCTGGACGTTTCGAATTTGGCAGCCGGGCTCTGCCAGAGAGAAATACACAGTGTTGCCCCTTTACGAACGAAAGCTTTTGCAGAACGCGAATGTCTGTCTACCAGCGAATGCAGTTCCAAGGGACAGTGAAAACCAGCTAAAGCTTTCCGTGCTGGCAGCTTTCCTGTGGGCGCAATCGCTGGACGTTTCGAATTTGGCAGCCGGGCTCTGCCAGAGAGAAATACACAGTGTTGCCCCTTTACGAACGAAAGCTTTTGCAGAACGCGAATGTCTGTCTACCGGCGAATGCAGTTCCAAGGGACAGTGAAAACCAGCTACAGCTTTCCGTGCTGGCAGCTTTCCTGTGGGCGCAATCGCTGGACGTTTCGAATTTGGCAGCCGGGCTCTGCCAGGAGAAATACACAGTGTTGCCCCTTTACGAACGAAAGCTTTTGCAGAACGCGAATGTCTGTCTACCAGCGAATGCAGTTCCAAGGGACAGTGAAAAGCAGCTAAAGCTTTCCGTGCTGGCAGCTTTCCTGTGGGCGCAATCGCTGGACGTTTCGAATTTGGCAGCCGGGCTCTGCCAGAGAGAAATACACAGTGTTGCCCCTTTACGAACGAAAGCTTTTGCAGAACGCGAATGTCTGTCTACCAGCGAATGCAGGTCCAAGGGACAGTGAAAACCAGCTACAGCTTTCCGTGCTGGCAGCTTTCCTGTGGGCGCAATCGCTGGACGTTTCGAATTTGGCAGCCAGGCTCTGCCAGAGAGAAATACACCGTGTTGCCCCTTTACGAAAGAAAGCTGTTGCAGAACGCGAATGTCTGTCTACCGGCGAATGCAGTTCCAAGGGACAGTGAAAACCAGCTACAGCTTTCCGTGCTGGCAGCTTTCCTGTGGGCGCAATCGCTGGACGTTTCGAATTTGGCAGCCGGGCTCTGCCAGAGAGAAATACACAGTGTTGCCCCTTTACGAACGAAAGCTTTTGCAGAACGCGAATGTCTGTCTACCAGCGAATGCAGGTCCAAGGGACAGTGAAAACCAGCTACAGCTTTCCGTGCTGGCAGCTTTCCTGTGGGCGCAATCGCTGGACGTTTCCAATTTGGCAGCCAGGCTCTGCCAGAGAGAAATACACCGTGTTGCCCCTTTACGAACGAAAGCTGTTGCAGAACGCGAATGTCTGTCTACCGGCGAATGCAGTTCCAAGGGACAGTGAAAACCAGCTACAGCTTTCCGTGCTGGCAGCTTTCCTGTGGGCGCAATCGCTGGACGTTTCCAATTTGGCAGCCGGGCTCTGCCAGAGAGAAATACACAGTGTTGCCCCTTTACGAACGAAAGCTTTTGCAGAACGCGAATGTCTGTCTACCAGCGAATGCAGTTCCAAGGGACAGTGAAAACCAGCTACAGCTTTCCGTGCTGGCAGCTTTCCTGAGGGCGCAATCGCTGGACGTTTCCAATTTGGCAGCCGGGCTCTGCCAGAGAGAAATACACAGTGTTGCCCCTTTACGAACGAAAGCTTTTGCAGAACGCGAATGTCTGTCTACCAGCGAATGCAGTTCCAAGGGACAGTGAAAACCAGCTAAAGCTTTCCGTGCTGGTAGCTTTCCTGTGGGCGCAATCGCTGGACGTTTCGAATTTGGCAGCCGGGCTCTGCCAGAGAGAAATACACAGTGTTGCCCCTTTACGAACGAAAGCTTTTGCAGAATGCGAATGTCTGTCTACCAGCGAATGCACTTCCAAGGGACAGTGAAAACCAGCTACAGCTTTCCGTGCTGGCAGCTTTCCTGTGGGCACAATCGCTGGACGTTTCGAATTTGGCAGCCGGGCTCTGCCAGAGAGAAATACACAGTGTTGCCCCTTTACGAACGAAAGCTTTTGCAGAACGCGAATGTCTGTCTACCAGCGAATGCAGTTCCAAGGGACAGTGAAAACCAGCTACAGCTTTCCGTGCTGGCAGCTTTCCTGTGGGCGCAATCGCTGGACGTTTCCAATTTGGCAGCCGGGCTCTGCCAGAGAGAAATACACAGTGTTGCCCCTTTACGAACGAAAGCTTTTGCAGAACGCGAATGTCTGTCTACCAGCGAATGCAGTTCCAAGGGACAGTGAAAACCAGCTACAGCTTTCCGTGCTGGCAGCTTTCCTGTGGGCGCAATCGCTGGACGTTTCCAATTTGGCAGCCGGGCTCTGCCAGAGAGAAATACACAGTGTTGCCCCTTTACGAACGAAAGCTTTTGCAGAACGCGAATGTCTGTCTACCGGCGAATGCAGTTCCAAGGGACAGTGAAAACCAGCTACAGCTTTCCGTGCTGGCAGCTTTCCTGTGGGTGCAATCGCTGGACGTTTCCAATTTGGCAGCCGGGCTCTGCCAGAGAGAAATACACAGTGTTGCCCCTTTACGAACGAAAGCTTTTGCAGAACGCGAATGTCTGTCTACCAGCGAATGCAGTTCCAAGGGACAGTGAAAACCAGCTACAGCTTTCCGTGCTGGCAGCTTTCCTGAGGGCGCAATCGCTGGACGTTTCCAATTTGGCAGCCGGGCTCTGCCAGAGAGAAATACACAGTGTTGCCCCTTTACGAACGAAAGCTTTTGCAGAAAGCGAATGTCTGTCTACCAGCGAATGCAGTTCCAAGGGACAGTGAAAACCAGCTACAGCTTTCCGTGCTGGCAGCTTTCCTGTGGGTTCAATCGCTGGACGTTTCGAATTTGGCAGCCGGGCTCTGCCAGAGAGAAATACACAGTGTTGCCCCTTTACGAACGAAAGCTTTTGCAGAACGCGAATGTCTGTCTACCGGCGAATGCAGTTCCAAGGGACAGTGAAAAGCAGCTACAGCTTTCCGTGCTGGCAGCTTTCCTGTGGGCGCAATCGCTGGACGTTTCCAATTTGGCAGCCGGGCTCTGCCAGAGAGAAATACACAGTGTTGCCCCTTTACGAACGAAAGCTTTTGCAGAACGCGAATGTCTGTCTACCAGCGAATGCAGTTCCAAGGGACAGTGAAAACCAGCTACAGCTTTCCGTGCTGGCAGCTTTCCTGAGGGCGCAATCGCTGGACGTTTCGAATTTGGCAGCCGGGCTCTGCCAGAGAGAAATACACAGTGTTGCCCCTTTACGAACGAAAGCTTTTGCAGAAAGCGAATGTCTGTCTACCAGCTAATGCAGTTCCAAGGGACAGTGAAAACCAGCTACAGCTTTCCGTGCTGGCAGCTTTCCTGTGGGCGCAATCGCTGGACGTTTCGAATTTGGCAGCCGGGCTCTGCCAGAGAGAAATACACAGTGTTGCCCCTTTACGAACGAAAGCTTTTGCAGAACGCGAATGTCTGTCTACCAGCGAATGCAGTTCCAAGGGACAGTGAAAACCAGCTACAGCTTTCCGTGCTGGCAGCTTTCCTGTGGGCGCAATCGCTGGACGTTTCGAATTTGGCAGCCGGCCTCTGCGAGAGAGAAATACACAGTGTTGCCCCTTTACGAACGAAAGCTTTTGCAGAACGCGAATGTCTGTCTACCGGCGAATGCAGTTCCAAGGGACAGTGAAAACCAGCTACAGCTTTCCGTGCTGGCAGCTTTCCTGTGGGCGCAATCGCAGGACGTTTCGAATTTGGCAGCCGGGCTCTGCCAGAGAGAAATACACAGTGTTGCCCCTTTACGAACGAAAGCTGTTGCAGAACGCGAATGCCTGTCTACCGGCGAATGCAGTTCCAAGGGACAGTGAAAACCAGCTACAGCTTTCCGTGCTGGCAGCTTTCCTGTGGGCGCAATCGCTGGACGTTTCGAATTTGGCAGCCGGGCTCTGCCAGAGAGAAATACACAGTGTTGCCCCTTTACGAACGAAAGCTTTTGCAGAACGCGAATGTCTGTCTACCAGCGAATGCAGTTCCAAGGGACAGTGAAAACCAGCTACAGCTTTCCGTGCTGGCAGCTTTCCTGTGGGCGCAATCGCTGGACGTTTCGAATTTGGCAGCCGGGCTCTGCCAGAGAGAAATACACAGTGTTGCCCCTTTACGAACGAAAGCTTTTGCAGAACGCGAATGTCTGTCTACCAGCGAATGCAGGTCCAAGGGACAGTGAAAACCAGCTACAGCTTTCCGTGCTGGCAGCTTTCCTGTGGGCGCAATCGCTGGACGTTTCGAATTTGGCAGCCGGGCTCTGCCAGAGAGAAATACACAGTGTTGCCCCTTTACGAACGAAAGCTTTTGCAGAACGCGAATGTCTGTCTACCAGCGAATGCAGTTCCAAGGGACAGTGAAAACCAGCTAAAGCTTTCCGTGCTGGCAGCTTTCCTGTGGGCGCAATCGCTGGACGTTTCGAATTTGGCAGCCGGGCTCTGCCAGAGAGAAATACACAGTGTTGCCCCTTTACGAACGAAAGCTTTTGCAGAACGCGAATGTCTGTCTACCAGCGAATGCAGTTCCAAGGGACAGTGAAAACCAGCTAGAGCTTTCCGTGCTGGCAGCTTTCCTGTCGGCGCAATCGCTGGACGTTTCCAATTTGGCAGCCGGGCTCTGCCAGAGAGAAATACACAGTGTTGCCCCTTTACGAACGAAAGCTTTTGCAGAAAGCGAATGTCTGTCTACCAGCGAATGCAGTTCCAAGGGACAGTGAAAACCAGCTACAGCTTTCCGTGCTGGCAGCTTTCCTGTGGGTTCAATCGCTGGACGTTTCGAATTTGGCAGCCGGGCTCTGCCAGAGAGAAATACACAGTGTTGCCCCTTTACGAACGAAAGCTGTTGCAGAACGCGAATGCCTGTCTACCGGCGAATGCAGTTCCAAGGGACAGTGAAAACCAGCTACAGCTTTCCGTGCTGGCAGCTTTCCTGTGGGCGCAATCGCTGGACGTTTCGAATTTGGCAGCCGGGCTCTGCCAGGAGAAATACACAGTGTTGCCCCTTTACGAACGAAAGCTTTTGCAGAACGCGAATGTCTGTCTACCAGCGAATGCAGTTCCAAGGGACAGTGAAAAGCAGCTAAAGCTTTCCGTGCTGGCAGCTTTCCTGTGGGCGCAATCGCTGGACGTTTCGAATTTGGCAGCCGGGCTCTGCCAGAGAGAAATACACAGTGTTGCCCCTTTACGAACGAAAGCTTTTGCAGAACGCGAATGTCTGTCTACCAGCGAATGCAGGTCCAAGGGACAGTGAAAACCAGCTACAGCTTTCCGTGCTGGCAGCTTTCCTGTGGGCGCAATCGCTGGACGTTTCGAGTTTGGCAGCCAGGCTCTGCCAGAGAGAAATACACCGTGTTGCCCCTTTACGAAAGAAAGCTGTTGCAGAACGCGAATGTCTGTCTACCGGCGAATGCAGTTCCAAGGGACAGTGAAAAGCAGCTAAAGCTTTCCGTGCTGGCAGCTTTCCTGTGGGCGCAATCGCTGGACGTTTCGAATTTGGCAGCCGGGCTCTGCCAGAGAGAAATACACAGTGTTGCCCCTTTACGAACGAAAGCTTTTGCAGAACGCGAATGTCTGTCTACCAGCGAATGCAGGTCCAAGGGACAGTGAAAACCAGCTACAGCTTTCCGTGCTGGCAGCTTTCCTGTGGGCGCAATCGCTGGACGTTTCGAATTTGGCAGCCGGGCTCTGCCAGAGAGAAATACACAGTGTTGCCCCTTTACGAACGAAAGCTTTTGCAGAACGCGAATGTCTGTCTACCAGCGAATGCAGTTCCAAGGGACAGTGAAAACCAGCTACAGCTTTCCGTGCTGGCAGCTTTCCTGTGGGCGCAATCGCTGGACGTTTCGAATTTGGCAGCCGGGCTCTGCCAGAGAGAAATACACAGTGTTGCCCCTTTACGAACGAAAGCTTTTGCAGAACGCGAATGTCTGTCTACCAGCGAATGCAGTTCCAAGGGACAGTGAAAAGCAGCTACAGCTTTCCGTGCTGGCAGCTTTCCTGTGGGTGCAATCGCTGGACGTTTCGAATTTGGCAGCCGGGCTCTGCCAGAGAGAAATACACAGTGTTGCCCCTTTACGAACGAAAGCTTTTGCAGAACGCGAATGTCTGTCTACCAGCGAATGCAGTTCCAAGGGACAGTGAAAACCAGCTACAGCTTTCCGTGCTGGCAGCTTTCCTGAGGGCGCAATCGCTGGACGTTTCGAATTTGGCAGCCGGGCTCTGCCAGAGAGAAATACACAGTGTTGCCCCTTTACGAACGAAAGCTTTTGCAGAACGCGAATGTCTGTCTACCAGCGAATGCAGTTCCAAGGGACAGTGAAAACCAGCTACAGCTTTCCGTGCTGGCAGCTTTCCTGTGGGCGCAATCGCTGGACGTTTCGAATTTGGCAGCCGGCCTCTGCGAGAGAGAAATACACAGTGTTGCCCCTTTACGAACGAAAGCTTTTGCAGAACGCGAATGTCTGTCTACCGGCGAATGCAGTTCCAAGGGACAGTGAAAACCAGCTACAGCTTTCCGTGCTGGCAGCTTTCCTGTGGGCGCAATCGCAGGACGTTTCGAATTTGGCAGCCGGGCTCTGCCAGAGAGAAATACACAGTGTTGCCCCTTTACGAACGAAAGCTGTTGCAGAACGCGAATGCCTGTCTACCGGCGAATGCAGTTCCAAGGGACAGTGAAAACCAGCTACAGCTTTCCGTGCTGGCAGCTTTCCTGTGGGCGCAATCGCTGGACGTTTCGAATTTGGCAGCCGGGCTCTGCCAGAGAGAAATACACAGTGTTGCCCCTTTACGAACGAAAGCTTTTGCAGAACGCGAATGTCTGTCTACCAGCGAATGCAGGTCCAAGGGACAGTGAAAACCAGCTACAGCTTTCCGTGCTGGCAGCTTTCCTGTGGGCGCAATCGCTGGACGTTTCGAATTTGGCAGCCGGGCTCTGCCAGAGAGAAATACACAGTGTTGCCCCTTTACGAACGAAAGCTTTTGCAGAACGCGAATGTCTGTCTACCAGCGAATGCAGTTCCAAGGGACAGTGAAAACCAGCTAGAGCTTTCCGTGCTGGCAGCTTTCCTGTCGGCGCAATCGCTGGACGTTTCGAATTTGGCAGCCGGGCTCTGCCAGAGAGAAATACACAGTGTTGACCCTTTACGAAAGAAAGCTTTTGCAGAACGCGAATGTCTGTCTACCAGCGAATGCAGTTCCAAGGGACAGTGAAAACCAGCTACAGCTTTCCGTGCTGGCAGCTTTCCTGTGGGCGCAATCGCTGGACGTTTCGAATTTGGCAGCCGGGCTCTGCCAGAGAGAAATACACAGTGTTGCCCCTTTACGAAATAAAGCTGTTGCAGAACGCGAATGTCTGTCTACCGGCGAATGCAGTTCCAAGGGACAGTGAAAACCAGCTACAGCTTTCCGTGCTGGCAGCTTTCCTGTGGGCGCAATCGCTGGACGTTTCCAATTTGGCAGCCGGGCTCTGCCAGAGAGAAATACACAGTGTTGCCCCTTTACGAACGAAAGCTTTTGCAGAACGCGAATGTCTGTCTACCAGCGAATGCACTTCCAAGGGACAGTGAAAACCAGCTACAGCTTTCCGTGCTGGCAGCTTTCCTGTGGGCGCAATCGCTGGACGTTTCGAATTTGGCAGCCGGGCTCTGCCAGAGAGAAATACACAGTGTTGCCCCTTTACGAACGAAAGCTTTTGCAGAACGCGAATGTCTGTCTACCAGCGAATGCAGTTCCAAGGGACAGTGAAAAGCAGCTAAAGCTTTCCGTGCTGGCAGCTTTCCTGTGGGCGCAATCGCTGGACGTTTCGAATTTGGCAGCCGGGCTCTGCCAGAGAGAAATACACAGTGTTGCCCCTTTACGAACGAAAGCTTTTGCAGAACGCGAATGTCTGTCTACCAGCGAATGCAGGTCCAAGGGACAGTGAAAACCAGCTACAGCTTTCCGTGCTGGCAGCTTTCCTGTGGGCGCAATCGCTGGACGTTTCGAATTTGGCAGCCGGGCTCTGCCAGAGAGAAATACACAGTGTTGCCCCTTTACGAACGAAAGCTTTTGCAGAACGCGAATGTCTGTCTACCAGCGAATGCAGTTCCAAGGGACAGTGAAAACCAGCTACAGCTTTCCGTGCTGGCAGCTTTCCTGTGGGCGCAATTGCTGGACGTTTCCAATTGGCAGCCAGGCTCTGCCAGAGAGAAATACACCGTGTTGCCCCTTTACGATAGAAAGCTGTTGCAGAACGCGAATGTCTGTCTACCGGCAAATGCAGTTCCAAGGGACAGTGAAAACCAGCTACAGCTTTCCGTGCTGGCAGCTTTCCTGTGGGCGCAATCGCTGGACGTTTCGAATTTGGCAGCCGGGCTCTGCCAGAGAGAAATACACAGTGTTGCCCCTTTACGAACGAAAGCTTTTGCAGAACGCGAATGTCTGTCTACCAGCGAATGCAGTTCCAAGGGACAGTGAAAACCAGCTAAAGCTTTCCATGCTGGCAGCTTTCCTGTGGGCGCAATCGCTGGACGTTTCCAATTTGGCAGCCGGGCTCTGCCAGAGAGAAATACACAGTGTTGCCCCTTTACGAACGAAAGCTTTTGCAGAACGCGAATGTCTGTCTACCGGCGAATGCAGTTCCAAGGGACAGTGAAAACCAGCTACAGCTTTCCGTGCTGGCAGCTTTCCTGTGGGCGCAATCGCTGGACGTTTCGAATTTGGCAGCCGGCCTCTGCGAGAGAGAAATACACAGTGTTGCCCCTTTACGAACGAAAGCTTTTGCAGAACGCGAATGTCTGTCTACCAGCGAATGCAGTTCCAAGGGACAGTGAAAACCAGCTACAGCTTTCCGTGCTGGCAGCTTTCCTGTGGGCACAATCGCTGGACGTTTCGAATTTGGCAGCCGGGCTCTGCCAGAGAGAAATACACAGTGTTGCCCCTTTACGAACGAAAGCTTTTGCAGAACGCGAATGTCTGTCTACCAGCGAATGCAGTTCCAAGGGACAGTGAAAACCAGCTACAGCTTTCCGTGCTGGCAGCTTTCCTGTGGGCGCAATCGCTGGACGTTTCGAATTTGGCAGCCGGGCTCTGCCAGAGAGAAATACACAGTGTTGCCCCTTTACGAACGAAAGCTTTTGCAGAACGCGAATGTCTCTCTACCAGCGAATGCAGTTCCAAGGGACAGTGAAAACCAGCTACAGCTTTCCGTGCTGGCAGCTTTCCTGTGGGTGCAATCGCTGGACGTTTCCAATTTGGCAGCCGGGCTCTGCCAGAGAGAAATACACAGTGTTGCCCCTTTATGAACGAAAGCTTTTGCAGAAAGCGAATGTCTGTCTACCAGCGAATGCAGTTCCAAGGGACAGTGAAAACCAGCTACAGCTTTCCGTGCTGGCAGCTTTCCTGTGGGTTCAATCGCTGGACGTTTCGAATTTGGCGGCCGGGCTCTGCCAGAGAGAAATACACAGTGTTGCCCCTTTACGAACGAAAGCTTTTGCAGAACGCGAATGTCTGTCTACCAGCGAATGCAGTTCCAAGGGACAGTGAAAACCAGCTACAGCTTTCCGTGCTGGCAGCTTTCCTGTGGGCGCAATCGCTGGACGTTTCGAATTTGGCAGCCGGGCTCTGCCAGAGAGAAATACACAGTGTTGCCCCTTTACGAACGAAAGCTTTTGCAGAACGCGAATGTCTGTCTACCGGCGAATGCAGTTCCAAGGGACAGTGAAAAGCAGCTACAGCTTTCCGTGCTGGCAGCTTTCCTGTGGGTGCAATCGCTGGACGTTTCCAATTTGGCAGCCGGGCTCTGCCAGAGAGAAATACACAGTGTTGCCCCTTTACGAACGAAAGCTTTTGCAGAACGCGAATGTCTGTCTACCAGCGAATGCAGTTCCAAGGGACAGTGAAAACCAGCTCCAGCTTTCCGTGCTGGCAGCTTTCCTGAGGGCGCAATCGCTGGACGTTTCGAATTTGGCAGCCGGGCTCTGCCAGAGAGAAATACACAGTGTTGCCCCTTTACGAACGAAAGCTTTTGCAGAAAGCGAATGTCTGTCTACCAGCGAATGCAGTTCCAAGGGACAGTGAAAACCAGCTACAGCTTTCCGTGCTGGCAGCTTTCCTGTGGGCGCAATCGCTGGACGTTTCGAATTTGGCAGCCGGGCTCTGCCAGAGAGAAATACACAGTGTTGCCCCTTTACGAACGAAAGCTTTTGCAGAACGCGAATGTCTGTCTACCAGCGAATGCAGTTCCAAGGGACAGTGAAAACCAGCTACAGCTTTCCGTGCTGGCAGCTTTCCTGTGGGCGCAATCGCTGGACGTTTCGAATTTGGCAGCCGGCCTCTGCGAGAGAGAAATACACAGTGTTGCCCCTTTACGAACGAAAGCTTTTGCAGAACGCGAATGTCTGTCTACCGGCGAATGCAGTTCCAAGGGACAGTGAAAACCAGCTACAGCTTTCCGTGCTGGCAGCTTTCCTGTGGGCGCAATCGCAGGACGTTTCGAATTTGGCAGCCGGGCTCTGCCAGAGAGAAATACACAGTGTTGCCCCTTTACGAACGAAAGCTGTTGCAGAACGCGAATGCCTGTCTACCGGCGAATGCAGTTCCAAGGGACAGTGAAAACCAGCTACAGCTTTCCGTGCTGGCAGCTTTCCTGTGGGCGCAATCGCTGGACGTTTCGAATTTGGCAGCCGGGCTCTGCCAGAGAGAAATACACAGTGTTGCCCCTTTACGAACGAAAGCTTTTGCAGAACGCGAATGTCTGTCTACCAGCGAATGCAGGTCCAAGGGACAGTGAAAACCAGCTACAGCTTTCCGTGCTGGCAGCTTTCCTGTGGGCGCAATCGCTGGACGTTTCGAATTTGGCAGCCGGGCTCTGCCAGAGAGAAATACACAGTGTTGCCCCTTTACGAACGAAAGCTTTTGCAGAACGCGAATGTCTGTCTACCAGCGAATGCAGTTCCAAGGGACAGTGAAAACCAGCTAAAGCTTTCCGTGCTGGCAGCTTTCCTGTGGGCGCAATCGCTGGACGTTTCGAATTTGGCAGCCGGGCTCTGCCAGAGAGAAATACACAGTGTTGCCCCTTTACGAACGAAAGCTTTTGCAGAACGCGAATGTCTGTCTACCGGCGAATGCAGTTCCAAGGGACAGTGAAAACCAGCTAGAGCTTTCCGTGCTGGCAGCTTTCCTGTCGGCGCAATCGCTGGACGTTTCGAATTTGGCAGCCGGGCTCTGCCAGAGAGAAATACACAGTGTTGCCCCTTTACGAACGAAAGCTTTTGCAGAACGCGAATGTCTGTCTACCAGCGAATGCAGTTCCAAGGGACAGTGAAAACCAGCTACAGCTTTCCGTGCTGGCAGCTTTCCTGTGGGCGCAATCGCTGGACGTTTCGAATTTGGCAGCCGGGCTCTGCCAGAGAGAAATACACAGTGTTGCCCCTTTACGAAATAAAGCTGTTGCAGAACGCGAATGTCTGTCTACCGGCGAATGCAGTTCCAAGGGACAGTGAAAACCAGCTACAGCTTTCCGTGCTGGCAGCTTTCCTGTGGGCGCAATCGCTGGACGTTTCCAATTTGGCAGCCGGGCTCTGCCAGAGAGAAATACACAGTGTTGCCCCTTTACGAACGAAAGCTTTTGCAGAACGCGAATGTCTGTCTACCAGCGAATGCACTTCCAAGGGACAGTGAAAACCAGCTACAGCTTTCCGTGCTGGCAGCTTTCCTGTGGGCGCAATCGCTGGACGTTTCGAATTTGGCAGCCGGGCTCTGCCAGAGAGAAATACACAGTGTTGCCCCTTTACGAACGAAAGCTTTTGCAGAACGCGAATGTCTGTCTACCAGCGAATGCAGTTCCAAGGGACAGTGAAAAGCAGCTAAAGCTTTCCGTGCTGGCAGCTTTCCTGTGGGCGCAATCGCTGGACGTTTCGAATTTGGCAGCCGGGCTCTGCCAGAGAGAAATACACAGTGTTGCCCCTTTACGAACGAAAGCTTTTGCAGAACGCGAATGTCTGTCTACCAGCGAATGCAGGTCCAAGGGACAGTGAAAACCAGCTACAGCTTTCCGTGCTGGCAGCTTTCCTGTGGGCGCAATCGCTGGACGTTTCGAATTTGGCAGCCGGGCTCTGCCAGAGAGAAATACACAGTGTTGCCCCTTTACGAACGAAAGCTTTTGCAGAACGCGAATGTCTGTCTACCAGCGAATGCAGTTCCAAGGGACAGTGAAAACCAGCTACAGCTTTCCGTGCTGGCAGCTTTCCTGTGGGCGCAATCGCTGGACGTTTCCAATTGGCAGCCAGGCTCTGCCAGAGAGAAATACACCGTGTTGCCCCTTTACGATAGAAAGCTGTTGCAGAACGCGAATGTCTGTCTACCGGCGAATGCAGTTCCAAGGGACAGTGAAAACCAGCTACAGCTTTCCGTGCTGGCAGCTTTCCTGTGGGCGCAATCGCTGGACGTTTCGAATTTGGCAGCCGGGCTCTGCCAGAGAGAAATACACAGTGTTGCCCCTTTACGAACGAAAGCTTTTGCAGAACGCGAATGTCTGTCTACCAGCGAATGCAGTTCCAAGGGACAGTGAAAACCAGCTAAAGCTTTCCATGCTGGCAGCTTTCCTGTGGGCGCAATCGCTGGACGTTTCCAATTTGGCAGCCGGGCTCTGCCAGAGAGAAATACACAGTGTTGCCCCTTTACGAACGAAAGCTTTTGCAGAACGCGAATGTCTGTCTACCGGCGAATGCAGTTCCAAGGGACAGTGAAAACCAGCTACAGCTTTCCGTGCTGGCAGCTTTCCTGTGGGCGCAATCGCTGGACGTTTCGAATTTGGCAGCCGGCCTCTGCGAGAGAGAAATACACAGTGTTGCCCCTTTACGAACGAAAGCTTTTGCAGAACGCGAATGTCTGTCTACCAGCGAATGCAGTTCCAAGGGACAGTGAAAACCAGCTACAGCTTTCCGTGCTGGCAGCTTTCCTGTGGGCACAATCGCTGGACGTTTCGAATTTGGCAGCCGGGCTCTGCCAGAGAGAAATACACAGTGTTGCCCCTTTACGAACGAAAGCTTTTGCAGAACGCGAATGTCTGTCTACCAGCGAATGCAGTTCCAAGGGACAGTGAAAACCAGCTACAGCTTTCCGTGCTGGCAGCTTTCCTGTGGGCGCAATCGCTGGACGTTTCGAATTTGGCAGCCGGGCTCTGCCAGAGAGAAATACACAGTGTTGCCCCTTTACGAACGAAAGCTTTTGCAGAACGCGAATGTCTCTCTACCAGCGAATGCAGTTCCAAGGGACAGTGAAAACCAGCTACAGCTTTCCGTGCTGGCAGCTTTCCTGTGGGTGCAATCGCTGGACGTTTCCAATTTGGCAGCCGGGCTCTGCCAGAGAGAAATACACAGTGTTGCCCCTTTATGAACGAAAGCTTTTGCAGAAAGCGAATGTCTGTCTACCAGCGAATGCAGTTCCAAGGGACAGTGAAAACCAGCTACAGCTTTCCGTGCTGGCAGCTTTCCTGTGGGTTCAATCGCTGGACGTTTCGAATTTGGCAGCCGGGCTCTGCCAGAGAGAAATACACAGTGTTGCCCCTTTACGAACGAAAGCTTTTGCAGAACGCGAATGTCTGTCTACCAGCGAATGCAGTTCCAAGGGACAGTGAAAACCAGCTACAGCTTTCCGTGCTGGCAGCTTTCCTGTGGGCGCAATCGCTGGACGTTTCGAATTTGGCAGCCGGGCTCTGCCAGAGAGAAATACACAGTGTTGCCCCTTTACGAACGAAAGCTTTTGCAGAACGCGAATGTCTGTCTACCAGCGAATGCAGTTCCAAGGGACAGTGAAAACCAGCTACAGCTTTCCGTGCTGGCAGCTTTCCTGTGGGCGCAATCGCTGGACGTTTCCAATTTGGCACACGGGCTCTGCCAGAGAGAAATACACAGTGTTGCCCCTTTACGAACGAAAGCTTTTGCAGAACGCGAATGTCTGTCTACCGGCGAATGCAGTTCCAAGGGACAGTGAAAACCAGCTACAGCTTTCAGTGCTGGCATCTTTCCTGTGGGCGCAATCGCTGGACGTTTCGAATTTGGCAGCCGGCCTCTGCGAGAGAGAAATACACAGTGTTGCCCCTTTACGAACGAAAGCTTTTGCAGAACGCGAATGTCTGTCTACCGGCGAATGCAGTTCCAAGGGACAGTGAAAACCAGCTACAGCTTTCCGTGCTGGCAGCTTTCCTGTGGGCGCAATCGCTGGACGTTTCCAATTTGGCAGCCGGGCTCTGCCAGAGAGAAATACACAGTGTTGCCCCTTTACGAACGAAAGCTGTTGCAGAACGCGAATGCCTGTCTACCGGCGAATGCAGTTCCAAGGGACAGTGAAAAGCAGCTAAAGCTTTCCGTGCTGGCAGCTTTCCTGTGGGCGCAATCGCTGGACGTTTCGAATTTGGCAGCCGGGCTCTGCCAGAGAGAAATACACAGTGTTGCCCCTTTACGAACGAAAGCTTTTGCAGAACGCGAATGTCTGTCTACCAGCGAATGCAGTTCCAAGGGACAGTGAAAAGCAGCTAAAGCTTTCCGTGCTGGCAGCTTTCCTGTGGGCGCAATCGCTGGACGTTTCGAATTTGGCAGCCGGGCTCTGCCAGAGAGAAATACACAGTGTTGCCCCTTTACGAACGAAAGCTTTTGCAGAACGCGAATGTCTGTCTACCGGCGAATGCAGTTCCAAGGGACAGTGAAAAGCAGCTACAGCTTTCCGTGCTGGCAGCTTTCCTGTGGGTGCAATCGCTGGACGTTTCCAATTTGGCAGCCGGGCTCTGCCAGAGAGAAATACACAGTGTTGCCCCTTTACGAACGAAAGCTTTTGCAGAACGCGAATGTCTGTCTACCAGCGAATGCAGTTCCAAGGGACAGTGAAAACCAGCTACAGCTTTCCGTGCTGGCAGCTTTCCTGAGGGCGCAATCGCTGGACGTTTCGAATTTGGCAGCCGGGCTCTGCCAGAGAGAAATACACAGTGTTGCCCCTTTACGAACGAAAGCTTTTGCAGAACGCGAATGTCTGTCTACCAGCGAATGCAGTTCCAAGGGACAGTGAAAACCAGCTACAGCTTTCCGTGCTGGCAGCTTTCCTGTGGGCGCAATCGCTGGACGTTTCGAATTTGGCAGCCGGGCTCTGCCAGAGAGAAATACACAGTGTTGCCCCTTTACGAACGAAAGCTTTTGCAGAACGCGAATGTCTGTCTACCAGCGAATGCAGTTCCAAGGGACAGTGAAAACCAGCTACAGCTTTCCGTGCTGGCAGCTTTCCTGTGGGCGCAATCGCTGGACGTTTCGAATTTGGCAGCCGGCCTCTGCGAGAGAGAAATACACAGTGTTGCCCCTTTACGAACGAAAGCTTTTGCAGAACGCGAATGTCTGTCTACCGGCGAATGCAGTTCCAAGGGACAGTGAAAACCAGCTACAGCTTTCCGTGCTGGCAGCTTTCCTGTGGGCGCAATCGCAGGACGTTTCGAATTTGGCAGCCGGGCTCTGCCAGAGAGAAATACACAGTGTTGCCCCTTTACGAACGAAAGCTGTTGCAGAACGCGAATGCCTGTCTACCGGCGAATGCAGTTCCAAGGGACAGTGAAAACCAGCTACAGCTTTCCGTGCTGGCAGCTTTCCTGTGGGCGCAATCGCTGGACGTTTCGAATTTGGCAGCCGGGCTCTGCCAGAGAGAAATACACAGTGTTGCCCCTTTACGAACGAAAGCTTTTGCAGAACGCGAATGTCTGTCTACCAGCGAATGCAGTTCCAAGGGACAGTGAAAACCAGCTACAGCTTTCCGTGCTGGCAGCTTTCCTGTGGGCGCAATCGCTGGACGTTTCGAATTTGGCAGCCGGGCTCTGCCAGAGAGAAATACACAGTGTTGCCCCTTTACGAACGAAAGCTTTTGCAGAACGCGAATGTCTGTCTACCAGCGAATGCAGGTCCAAGGGACAGTGAAAACCAGCTACAGCTTTCCGTGCTGGCAGCTTTCCTGTGGGCGCAATCGCTGGACGTTTCGAATTTGGCAGCCGGGCTCTGCCAGAGAGAAATACACAGTGTTGCCCCTTTACGAACGAAAGCTTTTGCAGAACGCGAATGTCTGTCTACCAGCGAATGCAGTTCCAAGGGACAGTGAAAACCAGCTAGAGCTTTCCGTGCTGGCAGCTTTCCTGTGGGCGCAATCGCTGGACGTTTCGAATTTGGCAGCCGGGCTCTGCCAGAGAGAAATACACAGTGTTGCCCCTTTACGAACGAAAGCTTTTGCAGAACGCGAATGTCTGTCTACCAGCGAATGCAGTTCCAAGGGACAGTGAAAAGCAGCTAAAGCTTTCCGTGCTGGCAGCTTTCCTGTGGGCGCAATTGCTGGACGTTTCGAATTTGGCAGCCGGGCTCTGCCAGAGAGAAATACACAGTGTTGCCCCTTTACGAACGAAAGCTTTTGCAGAACGCGAATGTCTGTCTACCAGCGAATGCAGGTCCAAGGGACAGTGAAAACCAGCTACAGCTTTCCGTGCTGGCAGCTTTCCTGTGGGCGCAATCGCTGGACGTTTCGAATTTGGCAGCCGGGCTCTGCCAGAGAGAAATACACAGTGTTGCCCCTTTACGAACGAAAGCTTTTGCAGAACGCGAATGTCTGTCTACCAGCGAATGCAGTTCCAAGGGACAGTGAAAACCAGCTACAGCTTTCCGTGCTGGCAGCTTTCCTGTGGGCGCAATCGCTGGACGTTTCGAATTTGGCAGCCGGGCTCTGCCAGAGAGAAATACACAGTGTTGCCCCTTTACGAACGAAAGCTTTTGCAGAACGCGAATGTCTGTCTACCAGCGAATGCAGTTCCAAGGGACAGTGCAAACCAGCTACAGCTTTCCGTGCTGGCAGCTTTCCTGTGGGCGCAATCGCTGGACGTTTCCAATTTGGCAGCCGGGCTCTGCCAGAGAGAAATACACCGTGTTGCCCCTTTACGATAGAAAGCTGTTGCAGAACGCGAATGTCTGTCTACCGGCGAATGCAGTTCCAAGGGACAGTGAAAACCAGCTACAGCTTTCCGTGCTGGCAGCTTTCCTGTGGGCGCAATCGCTGGACGTTTCCAATTTGGCAGCCGGGCTCTGCCAGAGAGAAATACACAGTGTTGCCCCTTTACGAACGAAAGCTTTTGCAGAACGCGAATGTCTGTCTACCAGCGAATGCAGTTCCAAGGGACAGTGAAAACCAGCTAAAGCTTTCCGTGCTGGCAGCTTTCCTGTGGGCGCAATCGCTGGACGTTTCCAATTTGGCAGCCGGGCTCTGCCAGAGAGAAATACACAGTGTTGCCCCTTTACGAACGAAAGCTTTTGCAGAACGCGAATGTCTGTCTACCGGCGAATGCAGTTCCAAGGGACAGTGAAAACCAGCTACAGCTTTCCGTGCTGGCAGCTTTCCTGTGGGCGCAATCGCTGGACGTTTCCAATTTGGCAGCCGGGCTCTGCCAGAGAGAAATACACAGTGTTGCCCCTTTACGAACGAAAGCTTTTGCAGAACGCGAATGTCTGTCTACCGGCGAATGCAGTTCCAAGGGACAGTGAAAACCAGCTACAGCTTTCCGTGCTGGCAGCTTTCCTGTGGGCGCAATCGCTGGACGTTTCCAATTTGGCAGCCGGGCTCTGCCAGAGAGAAATACACAGTGTTGCCCCTTTACGAACGAAAGCTTTTGCAGAACGCGAATGTCTGTCTACCGGCGAATGCAGTTCCAAGGGACAGTGAAAACCAGCTACAGCTTTCCGTGCTGGCAGCTTTCCTGTGGGCGCAATCGCTGGACGTTTCCAATTTGGCAGCCGGGCTCTGCCAGAGAGAAATACACAGTGTTGCCCCTTTACGAACGAAAGCTTTTGCAGAACGCGAATGTCTGTCTACCAGCGAATGCACTTCCAAGGGACAGTGAAAACCAGCTACAGCTTTCCGTGCTGGCAGCTTTCCTGTGGGCGCAATCGCTGGACGTTTCGAATTTGGCAGCCGGGCTCTGCCAGAGAGAAATACACAGTGTTGCCCCTTTACGAACGAAAGCTTTTGCAGAACGCGAATGTCTGTCTACCAGCGAATGCAGTTCCAAGGGACAGTGAAAACCAGCTACAGCTTTCCGTGCTGGCAGCTTTCCTGTGGGCGCAATCGCTGGACGTTTCGAATTTGGCAGCCGGGCTCTGCCAGAGAGAAATACACAGTGTTGCCCCTTTACGAACGAAAGCTTTTGCAGAACGCGAATGTCTGTCTACCAGCGAATGCAGGTCCAAGGGACAGTGAAAACCAGCTACAGCTTTCCGTGCTGGCAGCTTTCCTGTGGGCGCAATCGCTGGACGTTTCGAATTTGGCAGCCGGGCTCTGCCAGAGAGAAATACACAGTGTTGCCCCTTTACGAACGAAAGCTTTTGCAGAACGCGAATGTCTGTCTACCAGCGAATGCAGTTCCAAGGGACAGTGAAAACCAGCTACAGCTTTCCGTGCTGGCAGCTTTCCTGTGGGCGCAATCGCTGGACGTTTCGAATTTGGCAGCCGGGCTCTGCCAGAGAGAAATACACAGTGTTGCCCCTTTACGAACGAAAGCTTTTGCAGAACGCGAATGTCTGTCTACCAGCGAATGCACTTCCAAGGGACAGTGAAAACCAGCTACAGCTTTCCGTGCTGGCAGCTTTCCTGTGGGCGCAATCGCAGGACGTTTCGAATTTGGCAGCCGGGCTCTGCCAGAGAGAAATACACAGTGTTGCCCCTTTACGAACGAAAGCTTTTGCAGAACGCGAATGTCTGTCTACCAGCGAATGCAGTTCCAAGGGACAGTGAAAACCAGCTACAGCTTTCCGTGCTGGCAGCTTTCCTGTGGGCGCAATCGCTGGACGTTTCCAATTTGGCAGCCGGGCTCTGCCAGAGAGAAATACACAGTGTTGCCCCTTTACGAACGAAAGCTTTTGCAGAACGCGAATGTCTGTCTACCGGCGAATGCAGTTCCAAGGGACAGTGAAAACCAGCTACAGCTTTCCGTGCTGGCAGCTTTCCTGAGGGCGCAATCGCTGGACGTTTCGAATTTGGCAGCCGGGCTCTGCCAGAGAGAAATACACAGTGTTGCCCCTTTACGAACGAAAGCTTTTGCAGAAAGCGAATGTCTGTCTACCAGCGAATGCAGTTCCAAGGGACAGTGAAAACCAGCTACAGCTTTCCGTGCTGGCAGCTTTCCTGTGGGTTCAATCGCTGGACGTTTCGAATTTGGCAGCCGGGCTCTGCCAGAGAGAAATACACAGTGTTGCCCCTTTACGAACGAAAGCTTTTGCAGAACGCGAATGTCTGTCTACCAGCGAATGCAGTTCCAAGGGACAGTGAAAAGCAGCTAAAGCTTTCCGTGCTGGCAGCTTTCCTGTGGGCGCAATCGCTGGACGTTTCCAATTTGGCAGACGGGCTCTGCCAGAGAGAAATACACAGTGTTGCCCCTTTACGAACGAAAGCTTTTGCAGAACGCGAATGTCTGTCTACCGGCGAATGCAGTTCCAAGGGACAGTGAAAACCAGCTACAGCTTTCCGTGCTGGCAGCTTTCCTGTGGGCGCAATCGCTGGACGTTTCGAATTTGGCAGCCGGCCTCTGCGAGAGAGAAATACACAGTGTTGCCCCTTTACGAACGAAAGCTGTTGCAGAACGCGAATGCCTGTCTACCGGCGAATGCAGTTCCAAGGGACAGTGAAAACCAGCTACAGCTTTCCGTGCTGGCAGCTTTCCTGTGGGCGCAATCGCTGGACGTTTCGAATTTGGCAGCCGGGCTCTGCCAGGAGAAATACACAGTGTTGCCCCTTTACGAACGAAAGCTTTTGCAGAACGCGAATGTCTGTCTACCAGCGAATGCAGTTCCAAGGGACAGTGAAAAGCAGCTAAAGCTTTCCGTGCTGGCAGCTTTCCTGTGGGCGCAATCGCTGGACGTTTCGAATTTGGCAGCCGGGCTCTGCCAGAGAGAAATACACAGTGTTGCCCCTTTACGAACGAAAGCTTTTGCAGAACGCGAATGTCTGTCTACCAGCGAATGCAGGTCCAAGGGACAGTGAAAACCAGCTACAGCTTTCCGTGCTGGCAGCTTTCCTGTGGGCGCAATCGCTGGACGTTTCGAATTTGGCAGCCAGGCTCTGCCAGAGAGAAATACACCGTGTTGCCCCTTTACGAAAGAAAGCTGTTGCAGAACGCGAATGTCTGTCTACCGGCGAATGCAGTTCCAAGGGACAGTGAAAACCAGCTACAGCTTTCCGTGCTGGCAGCTTTCCTGTGGGCGCAATCGCTGGACGTTTCGAATTTGGCAGCCGGGCTCTGCCAGAGAGAAATACACAGTGTTGCCCCTTTACGAACGAAAGCTTTTGCAGAACGCGAATGTCTGTCTACCAGCGAATGCAGTTCCAAGGGACAGTGAAAACCAGCTAAAGCTTTCCGTGCTGGCAGCTTTCCTGTGGGCGCAATCGCTGGACGTTTCCAATTTGGCAGCCGGGCTCTGCCAGAGAGAAATACACAGTGTTGCCCCTTTACGAACGAAAGCTTTTGCAGAACGCGAATGTCTGTCTACCAGCGAATGCAGTTCCAAGGGACAGTGAAAACCAGCTACAGCTTTCCGTGCTGGCAGCTTTCCTGTGGGCGCAATCGCTGGACGTTTCGAATTTGGCAGCCGGGCTCTGCCAGAGAGAAATACACAGTGTTGCCCCTTTACGAACGAAAGCTTTTGCAGAACGCGAATGTCTGTCTACCAGCGAATGCAGTTCCAAGGGACAGTGAAAACCAGCTACAGCTTTCCGTGCTGGCAGCTTTCCTGTGGGCGCAATCGCAGGACGTTTCGAATTTGGCAGCCGGGCTCTGCCAGAGAGAAATACACAGTGTTGCCCCTTTACGAAAGAAAGCTGTTGCAGAACGCGAATGTCTGTCTACCGGCGAATGCAGTTCCAAGGGACAGTGAAAACCAGCTACAGCTTTCCGTGCTGGCAGCTTTCCTGTGGGCGCAATCGCTGGACGTTTCCAATTTGGCAGCCGGGCTCTGCCAGAGAGAAATACACAGTCTTGCCCCTTTACGAACGAAAGCTTTTGCAGAACGCGAATGTCTGTCTACCAGCGAATGCAGTTCCAAGGGACAGTGAAAACCAGCTACAGCTTTCCGTGCTGGCAGCTTTCCTGTGGGTTCAATCGCTGGACGTTTCGAATTTGGCAGCCGGGCTCTGCCAGAGAGAAATACACAGTGTTGCCCCTTTACGAACGAAAGCTTTTGCAGAACGCGAATGTCTGTCTACCAGCGAATGCAGTTCCAAGGGACAGTGAAAACCAGCTACAACTTTCCGTGCTGGCAGCTTTCCTGTGGGCGCAATCGCTGGACGTTTCGAATTTGGCAGCCGGGCTCTGCCAGAGAGAAATACACAGTGTTGCCCCTTTACGAACGAAAGCTTTTGCAGAAAGCGAATGTCTGTCTACCAGCGAATGCAGTTCCAAGGGACAGTGAAAACCAGCTACAGCTTTCCGTGCTGGCAGCTTTCCTGTGGGCGCAATCGCTGGACGTTTCCAATTTGGCAGACGGGCTCTGCCAGAGAGAAATACACAGTGTTGCCCCTTTACGAACGAAAGCTTTTGCAGAACGCGAATGTCTGTCTACCGGCGAATGCAGTTCCAAGGGACAGTGAAAACCAGCTACAGCTTTCCGTGCTGGCAGCTTTCCTGTGGGCGCAATCGCTGGACGTTTCGAATTTGGCAGCCGGCCTCTGCGAGAGAGAAATACACAGTGTTGCCCCTTTACGAACGAAAGCTTTTGCAGAACGCGAATGTCTGTCTACCGGCGAATGCAGTTCCAAGGGACAGTGAAAACCAGCTACAGCTTTCCGTGCTGGCAGCTTTCCTGTGGGCGCAATCGCAGGACGTTTCGAATTTGGCAGCCGGGCTCTGCCAGAGAGAAATACACAGTGTTGCCCCTTTACGAAAGAAAGCTGTTGCAGAACGCGAATGTCTGTCTACCGGCGAATGCAGTTCCAAGGGACAGTGAAAACCAGCTACAGCTTTCCGTGCTGGCAGCTTTCCTGTGGGCGCAATCGCTGGACGTTTCGAATTTGGCAGCCGGGCTCTGCCAGAGAGAAATACACAGTGTTGCCCCTTTACGAACGAAAGCTTTTGCAGAACGCGAATGTCTGTCTACCAGCGAATGCAGTTCCAAGGGACAGTGAAAACCAGCTAAAGCTTTCCGTGCTGGCAGCTTTCCTGTGGGCGCAATCGCTGGACGTTTCCAATTTGGCAGCCGGGCTCTGCCAGAGAGAAATACACAGTGTTGCCCCTTTACGAACGAAAGCTGTTGCAGAACGCGAATGTCTGTCTACCGGCGAATGCAGTTCCAAGGGACAGTGAAAACCAGCTACAGCTTTCCGTGCTGGCAGCTTTCCTGTGGGCGCAATCGCTGGACGTTTCCAATTTGGCAGCCGGGCTCTGCCAGAGAGAAATACACAGTGTTGCCCCTTTACGAACGAAAGCTTTTGCAGAACGCGAATGTCTGTCTACCGGCGAATGCAGTTCCAAGGGACAGTGAAAACCAGCTACAGCTTTCCGTGCTGGCAGCTTTCCTGTGGGCGCAATCGCAGGACGTTTCGAATTTGGCAGCCGGGCTCTGCCAGAGAGAAATACACAGTGTTGCCCCTTTACGAAAGAAAGCTGTTGCAGAACGCGAATGTCTGTCTACCGGCGAATGCAGTTCCAAGGGACAGTGAAAACCAGCTACAGCTTTCCGTGCTGGCAGCTTTCCTGTGGGCGCAATCGCTGGACGTTTCCAATTTGGCAGCCGGGCTCTGCCAGAGAGAAATACACAGTCTTGCCCCTTTACGAACGAAAGCTTTTGCAGAACGCGAATGTCTGTCTACCAGCGAATGCAGTTCCAAGGGACAGTGAAAACCAGCTACAGCTTTCTGTGCTGGCAGCTTTCCTGTGGGCGCTATCGCTGGACGTTTCCAATTTGGCAGCCGGGCTATGCCAAAGAGAAATACACAGTGTTGCCCCTTTACGAACGAAAGCTTTTGCAGAATGCGAATGTCTGTCTACCAGCGAATGCAGTTCCAAGGGACAGTGAAAACCAGCTACAGCTTTCCGTGCTGGCAGCTTTCCTGTGGGCGCAATCGCTGGACGTTTCCAATTTGGCAGCCGGGCTCTGCGAGAGAGAAATACACAGTGTTGCCCCTTTACGAACGAAAGCTTTTGCAGAACGCGAATGTCTGTCTACCAGCGAATGCAGTTCCAAGGGACAGTGAAAAGCAGCTAAAGCTTTCCGTGCTGGCAGCTTTCCTGTGGGCGCAATCGCTGGACGTTTCGAATTTGGCAGCCGGGCTCTGCCAGAGAGAAATACACAGTGTTGCCCCTTTACGAACGAAAGCTTTTGCAGAACGCGAATGTCTGTCTACCAGCGAATGCAGGTCCAAGGGACAGTGAAAACCAGCTACAGCTTTCCGTGCTGGCAGCTTTCCTGTGGGCGCAATCGCTGGACGTTTCGAATTTGGCAGCCGGGCTCTGCCAGAGAGAAATACACAGTGTTGCCCCTTTACGAACGAAAGCTTTTGCAGAACGCGAATGTCTGTCTACCAGCGAATGCAGGTCCAAGGGACAGTGAAAACCAGCTACAGCTTTCCGTGCTGGCAGCTTTCCTGTGGGCGCAATCGCTGGACGTTTCCAATTTGGCAGCCAGGCTCTGCCAGAGAGAAATACACCGTGTTGCCCCTTTACGAAAGAAAGCTGTTGCAGAACGCGAATGTCTGTCTACCGGCGAATGCAGTTCCAAGGGACAGTGAAAACCAGCTACAGCTTTCCGTGCTGGCAGCTTTCCTGTGGGCGCAATCGCTGGACGTTTCGAATTTGGCAGCCGGGCTCTGCCAGAGAGAAATACACAGTGTTGCCCCTTTACGAACGAAAGCTTTTGCAGAACGCTAATGTCTGTCTACCAGCGAATGCAGTTCCAAGGGACAGTGAAAACCAGCTACAGCTTTCCGTGCTGGCAGCTTTCCTGTGGGCGCAATCGCTGGACGTTTCGAATTTGGCAGCCGGGCTCTGCCAGAGAGAAATACACAGTGTTGCCCCTTTACGAACGAAAGCTTTTGCAGAACGCGAATGTCTGTCTACCAGCGAATGCAGTTCCAAGGGACAGTGAAAAGCAGCTAAAGCTTTCCGTGCTGGCAGCTTTCCTGTGGGCGCAATCGATGGACGTTTCCAATTTGGCAGCCGGGCTCTGCCAGAGAGAAATACACAGTGTTGCCCCTTTACGAACGAAAGCTTTTGCAGAACGCGAATGTCTGTCTACCAGCGAATGCAGTTCCAAGGGACAGTGAAAACCAGCTACAGCTTTCCGTGCTGGCAGCTTTCCTGTGGGCGCAATCGCTGGACGTTTCGAATTTGGCAGCCGGGCTCTGCCAGAGAGAAATACACAGTGTTGCCCCTTTACGAACGAAAGCTTTTGCAGAACGCGAATGTCTGTCTACCAGCGAATGCAGTTCCAAGGGACAGTGAAAACCAGCTACAGCTTTCCGTGCTGGCAGCTTTCCTGTGGGCGCAATCGCTGGACGTTTCGAATTTGGCAGCCGGGCTCTGCCAGAGAGAAATACACAGTGTTGCCCCTTTACGAAAGAAAGCTGTTGCAGAACGCGAATGTCTGTCTACCGGCGAATGCAGTTCCAAGGGACAGTGAAAACCAGCTACAGCTTTCCGTGCTGGCAGCTTTCCTGTGGGCGCAATCGCTGGACGTTTCCAATTTGGCAGCCGGGCTCTGCCAGAGAGAAATACACAGTGTTGCCCCTTTACGAACGAAAGCTTTTGCAGAACGCGAATGTCTGTCTACCAGCGAATGCAGTTCCAAGGGACAGTGAAAACCAGCTACAGCTTTCCGTGCTGGCAGCTTTCCTGTGGGCGCAATCGCTGGACGTTTCCAATTTGGCAGCCGGGCTATGCCAAAGAGAAATACACAGTGTTGCCCCTTTACGAACGAAAGCTTTTGCAGAACGCGAATGTCTGTCTACCAGCGAATGCAGTTCCAAGGGACAGTGAAAACCAGCTACAGCTTTCCGTGCTGGCAGCTTTCCTGTGGGCGCAATCGCTGGACGTTTCCAATTTGGCAGCCGGGCTCTGCCAGAGAGAAATACACAGTGTTGCCCCTTTACGAACGAAAGCTTTTGCAGAACGCGAGTGTCTGCTACCAGCGAATGCAGTTCCAAGGGACAGTGAAAAGCAGCTAAAGCTTTCCGTGCTGGCAGCTTTCCTGTGGGCGCAATCGCTGGACGTTTCGAATTTGGCAGCCGGGCTCTGCCAGAGAGAAATACACAGTGTTGCCCCTTTACGAACGAAAGCTTTTGCAGAACGCGAATGTCTGTCTACCGGCGAATGCAGTTCCAAGGGACAGTGAAAACCAGCTACAGCTTTCCGTGCTGGCAGCTTTCCTGTGGGCGCAATCGCAGGACGTTTCGAATTTGGCAGCCGGGCTCTGCCAGAGAGAAATACACAGTGTTGCCCCTTTACGAACGAAAGCTGTTGCAGAACGCGAATGTCTGTCTACCGGCGAATGCAGTTCCAAGGGACAGTGAAAACCAGCTACAGCTTTCCGTGCTGGCAGCTTTCCTGTGGGCGCAATCGCTGGACGTTTCCAATTTGGCAGCCGGGCTCTGCCAGAGAGAAATACACAGTGTTGCCCCTTTACGAACGAAAGCTGTTGCAGAACGCGAATGTCTGTCTACCGGCGAATGCAGTTCCAAGGGACAGTGAAAACCAGCTAAAGCTTTCCGTGCTGGCAGCTTTCCTGTGGGCGCAATCGCTGGACGTTTCGAATTTGGCAGCCGGGCTCTGCCAGAGAGAAATACACAGTGTTGCCCCTTTACGAACGAAAGCTTTTGCAGAACGCGAATGTCTGTCTACCAGCGAATGCAGTTCCAAGGGACAGTGAAAACCAGCTACAGCTTTCCGTGCTGGCAGCTTTCCTGTGGGCGCAATCGCTGGACGTTTCGAATTTGGCAGCCGGGCTCTGCCAAAGAGAAATACACAGTGTTGCCCCTTTACGAACGAAAGCTTTTGCAGAACGCGAATGTCTGCTACCAGCGAATGCAGTTCCAAGGGACAGTGAAAAGCAGCTAAAGCTTTCCGTGCTGGCAGCTTTCCTGTGGGCGCAATCGCTGGACGTTTCGAATTTGGCAGCCGGGCTCTGCCAGAGAGAAATACACAGTGTTGCCCCTTTACGAACGAAAGCTTTTGCAGAACGCGAATGTCTGTCTACCAGCGAATGCAGTTCCAAGGGACAGTGAAAAGCAGCTAAAGCTTTCCGTGCTGGCAGCTTTCCTGTGGGCGCAATCGCTGGACGTTTCGAATTTGGCAGCCGGGCTCTGCCAGAGAGAAATACACAGTGTTGCCCCTTTACGAACGAAAGCTTTTGCAGAACGCGAATGTCTGTCTACCAGCGAATGCAGGTCCAAGGGACAGTGAAAACCAGCTACAGCTTTCCGTGCTGGCAGCTTTCCTGTGGGCGCAATCGCTGGACGTTTCGAATTTGGCAGCCGGGCTCTGCCAGAGAGAAATACACCGTGTTGCCCCTTTACGAAAGAAAGCTGTTGCAGAACGCGAATGTCTGTCTACCGGCGAATGCAGTTCCAAGGGACAGTGAAAACCAGCTACAGCTTTCCGTGCTGGCAGCTTTCCTGTGGGCGCAATCGCTGGACGTTTCGAATTTGGCAGCCGGGCTCTGCCAGAGAGAAATACACAGTGTTGCCCCTTTACGAACGAAAGCTTTTGCAGAACGCTAATGTCTGTCTACCAGCGAATGCAGTTCCAAGGGACAGTGAAAACCAGCTGAAGCTTTCCGTGCTGGCAGCTTTCCTGTGGGCGCAATCGCTGGACGTTTCGAATTTGGCAGCCGGGCTCTGCCAGAGAGAAATACACAGTGTTGCCCCTTTACGAACGAAAGCTTTTGCAGAACGCGAATGTCTGTCTACCAGCGAATGCAGTTCCAAGGGACAGTGAAAACCAGCTACAGCTTTCCGTGCTGGCAGCTTTCCTGTGGGCGCAATCGCTGGACGTTTCCAATTTGGCAGCCGGGCTCTGCCAGAGAGAAATACACAGTGTTGCCCCTTTACGAACGAAAGCTTTTGCAGAACGCGAATGTCTGTCTACCAGCGAATGCAGTTCCAAGGGACAGTGAAAACCAGCTACAGCTTTCCGTGCTGGCAGCTTTCCTGTGGGCGCAATCGCTGGACGTTTCCAATTTGGCAGCCGGGCTATGCCAAAGAGAAATACACAGTGTTGCCCCTTTACGAACGAAAGCTTTTGCAGAACGCGAATGTCTGTCTACCAGCGAATGCAGTTCCAAGGGACAGTGAAAACCAGCTACAGCTTTCCGTGCTGGCAGCTTTCCTGTGGGCGCAATCGCTGGACGTTTCGAATTTGGCAGCCAGGCTCTGCCAGAGAGAAATACACCGTGTTGCCCCTTTACGAAAGAAAGCTGTTGCAGAACGCGAATGTCTGTCTACCGGCGAATGCAGTTCCAAGGGACAGTGAAAACCAGCTACAGCTTTCCGTGCTGGCAGCTTTCCTGTGGGCGCAATCGCTGGACGTTTCGAATTTGGCAGCCGGGCTCTGCCAGAGAGAAATACACAGTGTTGCCCCTTTACGAACGAAAGCTTTTGCAGAACGCGAATGTCTGTCTACCAGCGAATGCAGTTCCAAGGGACAGTGAAAACCAGCTAAAGCTTTCCGTGCTGGCAGCTTTCCTGTGGGCGCAATCGCTGGACGTTTCTAATTTGGCAGCCGGGCTCTGCCAGAGAGAAATACACAGTGTTGCCCCTTTACGAACGAAAGCTTTTGCAGAACGCGAATGTCTGTCTACCAGCGAATGCAGTTCCAAGGGACAGTGAAAACCAGCTACAGCTTTCCGTGCTGGCAGCTTTCCTGTGGGCGCAATCGCAGGACGTTTCGAATTTGGCAGCCGGGCTCTGCCAGAGAGAAATACACAGTGTTGCCCCTTTACGAAAGAAAGCTGTTGCAGAACGCGAATGTCTGTCTACCGGCGAATGCAGTTCCAAGGGACAGTGAAAACCAGCTACAGCTTTCCGTGCTGGCAGCTTTCCTGTGGGCGCAATCGCTGGACGTTTCCAATTTGGCAGCCGGGCTCTGCCAGAGAGAAATACACAGTCTTGCCCCTTTACGAACGAAAGCTTTTGCAGAACGCGAGTGTCTGTCTACCAGCGAATGCAGTTCCAAGGGACAGTGAAAAGCAGCTAAAGCTTTCCGTACTGTCAGCTTTCCTGTGGGCGCAATCGCTGGACGTTTCGAATTTGGCAGCCGGGCTCTGCCAGAGAGAAATACACAGTGTTGCCCCTTTACGAACGAAAGCTTTTGCAGAACGCGAATGTCTGTCTACCAGCGAATGCAGGTCCAAGGGACAGTGAAAACCAGCTACAGCTTTCCGTGCTGGCAGCTTTCCTGTGGGCGCAATCGCTGGACGTTTCCAATTTGGCAGCCAGGCTCTGCCAGAGAGAAATACACCGTGTTGCCCCTTTACGAAAGAAAGCTGTTGCAGAACGCGAATGTCTGTCTACCGGCGAATGCAGTTCCAAGGGACAGTGAAAACCAGCTACAGCTTTCCGTGCTGGCAGCTTTCCTGTGGGCGCAATCGCTGGACGTTTCGAATTTGGCAGCCGGGCTCTGCCAGAGAGAAATACACAGTGTTGCCCCTTTACGAACGAAAGCTTTTGCAGAACGCTAATGTCTGTCTACCAGCGAATGCAGTTCCAAGGGACAGTGAAAACCAGCTACAGCTTTCCGTGCTGGCAGCTTTCCTGTGGGCGCAATCGCTGGACGTTTCGAATTTGGCAGCCGGGCTCTGCCAGAGAGAAATACACAGTGTTGCCCCTTTACGAACGAAAGCTTTTGCAGAACGCGAATGTCTGTCTACCAGCGAATGCAGTTCCAAGGGACAGTGAAAAGCAGCTAAAGCTTTCCGTGCTGGCAGCTTTCCTGTGGGCGCAATCGATGGACGTTTCCAATTTGGCAGCCGGGCTCTGCCAGAGAGAAATACACAGTGTTGCCCCTTTACGAACGAAAGCTTTTGCAGAACGCGAATGTCTGTCTACCAGCGAATGCAGTTCCAAGGGACAGTGAAAACCAGCTACAGCTTTCCGTGCTGGCAGCTTTCCTGTGGGCGCAATCGCTGGACGTTTCGAATTTGGCAGCCGGGCTCTGCCAGAGAGAAATACACAGTGTTGCCCCTTTACGAAAGAAAGCTGTTGCAGAACGCGAATGTCTGTCTACCGGCGAATGCAGTTCCAAGGGACAGTGAAAACCAGCTACAGCTTTCCGTGCTGGCAGCTTTCCTGTGGGCGCAATCGCTGGACGTTTCCAATTTGGCAGCCGGGCTCTGCCAGAGAGAAATACACAGTGTTGCCCCTTTACGAACGAAAGCTTTTGCAGAACGCGAATGTCTGTCTACCAGCGAATGCAGTTCCAAGGGACAGTGAAAACCAGCTACAGCTTTCCGTGCTGGCAGCTTTCCTGTGGGCGCAATCGCTGGACGTTTCCAATTTGGCAGCCGGGCTACGCCAAAGAGAAATACACAGTGTTGCCCCTTTACGAACGAAAGCTTTTGCAGAACGCGAATGTCTGTCTACCAGCGAATGCAGTTCCAAGGGACAGTGAAAACCAGCTACAGCTTTCCGTGCTGGCAGCTTTCCTGTGGGCGCAATCGCTGGACGTTTCCAATTTGGCAGCCGGGCTCTGCCAGAGAGAAATACACAGTGTTGCCCCTTTACGAACGAAAGCTTTTGCAGAACGCGAGTGTCTGCTACCAGCGAATGCAGTTCCAAGGGACAGTGAAAAGCAGCTAAAGCTTTCCGTGCTGGCAGCTTTCCTGTGGGCGCAATCGCTGGACGTTTCGAATTTGGCAGCCGGGCTCTGCCAGAGAGAAATACACAGTGTTGCCCCTTTACGAACGAATGCTTTTGCAGAACGCGAATGTCTGTCTACCGGCGAATGCAGTTCCAAGGGACAGTGAAAACCAGCTACAGCTTTCCGTGCTGGCAGCTTTCCTGTGGGCGCAATCGCTGGACGTTTCCAATTTGGCAGCCAGGCTCTGCCAGAGAGAAATACACAGTGTTGCCCCTTTACGAACGAAAGCTTTTGCAGAACGCGAATGTCTGTCTACCAGCGAATGCAGTTCCAAGGGACAGTGAAAACCAGCTACAGCTTTCCGTGCTGGCAGCTTTCCTGTGGGCGCAATCGCTGGACGTTTCCAATTTGGCAGCCGGGCTCTGCCAAAGAGAAATACACAGTGTTGCCCCTTTACGAACGAAAGCTTTTGCAGAACGCGAATGTCTGCTACCAGCGAATGCAGTTCCAAGGGACAGTGAAAAGCAGCTAAAGCTTTCCGTGCTGGCAGCTTTCCTGTGGGCGCAATCGCTGGACGTTTCGAATTTGGCAGCCGGGCTCTGCCAGAGAGAAATACACAGTGTTGCCCCTTTACGAACGAAAGCTTTTGCAGAACGCGAATGTCTGTCTACCGGCGAATGCAGTTCCAAGGGACAGTGAAAACCAGCTACAGCTTTCCGTGCTGGCAGCTTTCCTGTGGGCGCAATCGCTGGACGTTTCCAATTTGGCAGCCGGGCCCTGCCAGAGAGAAATACACAGTGTTGCCCCTTTACGAACGAAAGCTTTTGCAGAACGCGAATGTCTGTCTACCAGCGAATGCAGTTCCAAGGGACAGTGAAAAGCAGCTAAAGCTTTCCGTGCTGGCAGCTTTCCTGTGGGCGCAATCGCTGGACGTTTCGAATTTGGCAGCCGGGCTCTGCCAGAGAGAAATACACAGTGTTGCCCCTTTACGAACGAAAGCTTTTGCAGAACGCGAATGTCTGTCTACCAGCGAATGCAGTTCCAAGGGACAGTGAAAACCAGCTACAGCTTTCCGTGCTGGCAGCTTTCCTGTGGGCGCAATCGCTGGACGTTTCGAATTTGGCAGCCGGGCTCTGCCAGAGAGAAATACACAGTGTTGCCCCTTTACGAACGAAAGCTTTTGCAGAACGCGAATGTCTGTCTACCAGCGAATGCAGTTCCAAGGGACAGTGAAAAGCAGCTAAAGCTTTCCGTGCTGGCAGCTTTCCTGTGGGCGCAATCGCTGGACGTTTCGAATTTGGCAGCCGGGCTCTGCCAGAGAGAAATACACAGTGTTGCCCCTTTACGAACGAAAGCTTTTGCAGAACGCGAATGTCTGTCTACCAGCGAATGCAGGTCCAAGGGACAGTGAAAACCAGCTACAGCTTTCCGTGCTGGCAGCTTTCCTGTGGGCGCAATCGCTGGACGTTTCCAATTTGGCAGCCAGGCTCTGCCAGAGAGAAATACACCGTGTTGCCCCTTTACGAAAGAAAGCTGTTGCAGAACGCGAATGTCTGTCTACCGGCGAATGCAGTTCCAAGGGACAGTGAAAACCAGCTACAGCTTTCCGTGCTGGCAGCTTTCCTGTGGGCGCAATCGCTGGACGTTTCGAATTTGGCAGCCGGGCTCTGCCAGAGAGAAATACACAGTGTTGCCCCTTTACGAACGAAAGCTTTTGCAGAACGCTAATGTCTGTCTACCAGCGAATGCAGTTCCAAGGGACAGTGAAAACCAGCTGAAGCTTTCCGTGCTGGCAGCTTTCCTGTGGGCGCAATCGCTGGACGTTTCGAATTTGGCAGCCGGGCTCTGCCAGAGAGAAATACACAGTGTTGCCCCTTTACGAACGAAAGCTTTTGCAGAACGCGAATGTCTGTCTACCAGCGAATGCAGTTCCAAGGGACAGTGAAAACCAGCTACAGCTTTCCGTGCTGGCAGCTTTCCTGTGGGCGCAATCGCTGGACGTTTCGAATTTGGCAGCCGGGCTCTGCCAGAGAGAAATACACAGTGTTGCCCCTTTACGAACGAAAGCTTTTGCAGAACGCGAATGTCTGTCTACCGGCGAATGCAGTTCCAAGGGACAGTGAAAACCAGCTACAGCTTTCCGTGCTGGCAGCTTTCCTGTGGGCGCAATCGCTGGACGTTTCCAATTTGGCAGCCGGGCTATGCCAAAGAGAAATACACAGTGTTGCCCCTTTACGAACGAAAGCTTTTGCAGAACGCGAATGTCTGTCTACCAGCGAATGCAGTTCCAAGGGACAGTGAAAACCAGCTACAGCTTTCCGTGCTGGCAGCTTTCCTGTGGGCGCAATCGCTGGACGTTTCGAATTTGGCAGCCGGGCTCTGCCAGAGAGAAATACACAGTGTTGCCCCTTTACGAACGAAAGCTTTTGCAGAACGCGAATGTCTGCTACCAGCGAATGCAGTTCCAAGGGACAGTGAAAAGCAGCTAAAGCTTTCCGTGCTGGCAGCTTTCCTGTGGGCGCAATCGCTGGACGTTTCGAATTTGGCAGCCGGGCTCTGCCAGAGAGAAATACACAGTGTTGCCCCTTTACGAACGAAAGCTTTTGCAGAACGCGAATGTCTGTCTACCGGCGAATGCAGTTCCAAGGGACAGTGAAAACCAGCTACAGCTTTCCGTGCTGGCAGCTTTCCTGTGGGCGCAATCGCAGGACGTTTCGAATTTGGCAGCCGGGCTCTGCCAGAGAGAAATACACAGTGTTGCCCCTTTACGAACGAAAGCTGTTGCAGAACGCGAATGTCTGTCTACCGGCGAATGCAGTTCCAAGGGACAGTGAAAACCAGCTACAGCTTTCCGTGCTGGCAGCTTTCCTGTGGGCGCAATCGCTGGACGTTTCCAATTTGGCAGCCGGGCCCTGCCAGAGAGAAATACACAGTGTTGCCCCTTTACGAACGAAAGCTTTTGCAGAACGCGAATGTCTGTCTACCAGCGAATGCAGTTCCAAGGGACAGTGAAAAGCAGCTAAAGCTTTCCGTGCTGGCAGCTTTCCTGTGGGCGCAATCGCTGGACGTTTCGAATTTGGCAGCCGGGCTCTGCCAGAGAGAAATACACAGTGTTGCCCCTTTACGAACGAAAGCTTTTGCAGAACGCGAATGTCTGTCTACCGGCGAATGCAGTTCCAAGGGACAGTAAAAACCAGCTACAGCTTTCCGTGCTGGCAGCTTTCCTGTGGGCGCAATCGCAGGACGTTTCGAATTTGGCAGCCGGGCTCTGCCAGAGAGAAATACACAGTGTTGCCCCTTTACGAACGAAAGCTGTTGCAGAACGCGAATGTCTGTCTACCGGCGAATGCAGTTCCAAGGGACAGTGAAAACCAGCTACAGCTTTCCGTGCTGGCAGCTTTCCTGTGGGCGCAATCGCTGGACGTTTCCAATTTGGCAGCCGGGCTCTGCCAGAGAGAAATACACAGTGTTGCCCCTTTACGAACGAAAGCTTTTGCAGAACGCGAATGTCTGTCTACCAGCGAATGCAGTTCCAAGGGACAGTGAAAACCAGCTACAGCTTTCCGTGCTGGCAGCTTTCCTGTGGGCGCAATCGCTGGACGTTTCAAATTTGGCAGCCGGGCTATGCCAAAGAGAAATACACAGTGTTGCCCCTTTACGAACGAAAGCTTTTGCAGAACGCGAATGTCTGTCTACCAGCGAATGCAGGTCCAAGGGACAGTGAAAACCAGCTACAGCTTTCCATGCTGGCAGCTTTCCTGTGGGCGCAATCGCTGGACGTTTCGAATTTGGCAGCCGGGCTCTGCGAGAGAGAAATACACAGTGTTGCCCCTTTACGAACGAAAGCTTTTGCAGAACGCGAATGTCTGCTACCAGCGAATGCAGTTCCAAGGGACAGTGAAAAGCAGCTAAAGCTTTCCGTGCTGGCAGCTTTCCTGTGGGCGCAATCGCTGGACGTTTCGAATTTGGCAGCCGGGCTCTGCCAGAGAGAAATACACAGTGTTGCCCCTTTACGAACGAAAGCTTTTGCAGAACGCGAATGTCTGTCTACCGGCGAATGCAGTTCCAAGGGACAGTGAAAACCAGCTACAGCTTTCCGTGCTGGCAGCTTTCCTGTGGGCGCAATCGCAGGACGTTTCGAATTTGGCAGCCGGGCTCTGCCAGAGAGAAATACACAGTGTTGCCCCTTTACGAACGAAAGCTGTTGCAGAACGCGAATGTCTGTCTACCAGCGAATGCAGTTCCAAGGGACAGTGAAAAGCAGCTAAAGCTTTCCGTGCTGGCAGCTTTCCTGTGGGCGCAATCGCTGGACGTTTCCAATTTGGCAGCCGGGCTCTGCCAGAGAGAAATACACAGTGTTGCCCCTTTACGAACGAAAGCTTTTGCAGAACGCGAATGTCTGTCTACCAGCGAATGCAGTTCCAAGGGACAGTGAAAACCAGCTACAGCTTTCCGTGCTGGCAGCTTTCCTGTGGGCGCAATCGCTGGACGTTTCCAATTTGGCAGCCGGGCTATGCCAAAGAGAAATACACAGTGTTGCCCCTTTACGAACGAAAGCTTTTGCAGAACGCGAATGTCTGTCTACCAGCGAATGCAGTTCCAAGGGACAGTGAAAACCAGCTACAGCTTTCCGTGCTGGCAGCTTTCCTGTGGGCGCAATCGCTGGACGTTTCGAATTTGGCAGCCGGGCTCTGCCAAAGAGAAATACACAGTGTTGCCCCTTTACGAACGAAAGCTTTTGCAGAACGCGAATGTCTGCTACCAGCGAATGCAGTTCCAAGGGACAGTGAAAACCAGCTACAGCTTTCCGTGCTGGCAGCTTTCCTGTGGGCGCAATCGCTGGACGTTTCCAATTTGGCAGCCGGGCCCTGCCAGAGAGAAATACACAGTGTTGCCCCTTTACGAACGAAAGCTTTTGCAGAACGCGAATGTCTGTCTACCAGCGAATGCAGTTCCAAGGGACAGTGAAAAGCAGCTAAAGCTTTCCGTGCTGGCAGCTTTCCTGTGGGCGCAATCGCTGGACGTTTCGAATTTGGCAGCCGGGCTCTGCGAGAGAGAAATACACAGTGTTGCCCCTTTACGAACGAAAGCTTTTGCAGAACGCGAATGTCTGTCTACCGGCGAATGCAGTTCCAAGGGACAGTGAAAACCAGCTACAGCTTTCCGTGCTGGCAGCTTTCCTGTGGGCGCAATCGCAGGACGTTTCGAATTTGGCAGCCGGGCTCTGCCAGAGAGAAATACACAGTGTTGCCCCTTTACGAACGAAAGCTGTTGCAGAACGCGAATGTCTGTCTACCAGCGAATGCAGTTCCAAGGGACAGTGAAAACCAGCTACAGCTTTCCGTGCTGGCAGCTTTCCTGTGGGCGCAATCGCTGGATGTTTCGAATTTGGCAGCCGGGCTCTGCCAGAGAGAAATACACAGTGTTGCCCCTTTACGAACGAAAGCTTTTGCAGAACGCGAATGTCTGTCTACCAGCGAATGCAGTTCCAAGGGACAGTGAAAACCAGCTACAGCTTTCCGTGCTGGCAGCTTTCCTGTGGGCGCAATCGCTGGACGTTTCGAATTTGGCAGCCGGGCTCTGCCAGAGAGAAATACACAGTGTTGCCCCTTTACGAACGAAAGCTTTTGCAGAACGCGAATGTCTGTCTACCAGTGAATGCAGTTCCAAGGGACAGTGAAAACCAGCTACAGCTTTCCGTGCTGGCAGCTTTCCTGTGGGTTCAATAGCTGGACGTTTCGAATTTGGCAGCCGGGCTCTGCCAGAGAGAAATACACAGTGTTGCCCCTTTACGAACGAAAGCTTTTGCAGAACGCGAATGTCTGTCTACCAGCGAATGCAGTTCCAAGGGACAGTGAAAACCAGCTAAAGCTTTCCGTGCTGGCAGCTTTCCTGTGGGCGCAATCGCTGGACGTTTCGAATTTGGCAGCCGGGCTCTGCCAGAGAGAAATACACAGTGTTGCCCCTTTACGAACGAAAGCTTTTGCAGAACGCGAATGTCTGTCTACCAGCGAATGCAGTTCCAAGGGACAGTGAAAACCAGCTAAAGCTTTCCGTGCTGGCAGCTTTCCTGTGGGCGCAATCGCTGGACGTTTCGAATTTGGCAGCCGGGCTCTGCCAGAGAGATATACACAGTGTTGCCCCTTTACGAACGAAAGCTTTTGCAGAACGCGAATGTCTGTCTACCAGCGAATGCAGTTCCAAGGGACAGTGAAAACCAGCTAAAGCTTTCCGTGCTGGCAGCTTTCCTGTGGGCGCAATCGCTGGACGTTTCCAATTTGGCAGCCGGGCTCTGCCAGAGAGAAATACACAGTGTTGCCCCTTTACGAACGAAAGCTTTTGCAGAACGCGAATGTCTGTCTACCAGCGAATGCAGTTCCAAGGGACAGTGAAAACCAGCTACAGCTTTCCGTGCTGGCAGCTTTCCTGTGGGCGCAATCTCTGGACGTTTCGAATTTGGCAGCCGGGCTCTGCCAGAGACAGATACAGAGTGTTGCCCCATATAGGAAGCAATGCTTTAGCAGAGTGCGAATGTCTGTGTGGCAGCGAATGCAGTTCCAAGGGACAGTGAAAACCAGCTAGAGCTTTCAGTGCTGGCAGCTGTCCTGTGGACGCAATCTCTCGACGTTTCCAATTTGGCAGCCGGGCTCTGCCAGAGACAGATACAGAGTGTTGCCCCATTAGGAAGCAATGCTTTAGCAGAGCGCGAATGTGTGTGTGGCAGCGAATGCAGTTCCAAGGGACAGTGAAAACCAGCTACAACTTTCAGTGCTGGCAGCTTTCCTGTGGGCGCAATCTCTGGACGTTTCCAATTTGGCAGCCGGGCTCTGCCAGAGAGAGATACAGAGTGTTGCCCCATATAGGAAGCAAAGCTTTAGCAGAGCGTGAATGTCTGTGTGGCAGCGAATGCAGTTCCAAGGGACAGTGAAAACCAGCTACAACTTTCAGTGCTGGCAGCTTTCCTGTGGGCGCAATCTCTGGACGTTACCAATTTGGCAGCCGGGCTCTGCCAGACAGAGATACAGAGTGTTGCCCCATTAGGAAGCAATGCTTTATCAGAGTGCGAATGTCTGTGTGGCAGCGAATGCAGTTCCAAGGGACAGTGAAAACCAGCTAGAGCTTTCAGTGCTGGCAGCTTTCCTGTGGGCGCAGTCTCTGGACGTTTCCAATTCGGCAGCCGGACTCTGCCAGAGAGAGATACAGAGTGTTGCCCCATTAGGAAGCAATGCTTTAGCAGAGCGCGAATGTCTGTGTAGCAGCGAATGCAGTTCCAAGGGACAGTGAAAACCAGCTAGAGCTTTCAGTGCTGGCAGCTTTCCTGTGGGCGCAATCTCTGGACGTTTCCAATTTGGCAGCCGGGCTCTGCCAGAGACAGATACAGAGTGTTGCCCCCTTACCAAGCAAAGCTTTAGCAGAGCGCGAATGTCTGTGTGGCAGCGAATGCAGTTCCAAGGGACAGTAAAAACCAGCTACATCTTTCAGTGCTGGCAGCTTTCCTGTGGGCGCAATCTCTGGACGTTTCCAATTTGGCAGCCGGGCTCTGCCAGAGACACATACAGAGTGTTGCCCCATTTAGGAAGCAAAGCTTTAGCAGAGCGCGAATGTCTGTGTGGCAGCGAATGCAGTTCCAAGGGACAGTAAAAACCAGCTACATCTTTCAGTGCTGGCAGCTTTCCTGTGGGCGCAATCTCTGGACGTTTCCAATTTGGCAGCCGGGCTCTGCCAGAGACAGATACAGAGTGTTGCCCCATTAGGAAGCAATGCTTTAGCAGAGCGCGAATGTCTGTGTGGCAGCGAATGCAGTTCCAAGGGACAGTGAAAACCAGCTAGAGCTTTCAGTGCTGGCAGCTTTCCTGTGGGCGCAATCTCTGGACGTTTCCAATTTGGCAGCCGGGCTCTGCCAGAGAGAGATACAGAGTGTTGCCCCATATAGGAAGCAAAGCTTTTGCAGAACGCGAATGTCTGTGTGGCAGCGAATGCAGTTCCAAGGGACAGTGAAAACCAGCTACAGCTTTCCGTGCTGGCAGCTTTCCTGTGGGCGCAATCGCTGGATGTTTCGAATTTGGCAGCCGGGCTCTGCCAGAGAGAAATACACAGTGTTGCCCCTTTACGAACGAAAGCTTTTGCAGAACGCGAATGTCTGTCTACCAGCGAATGCAGTTCCAAGGGACAGTGAAAACCAGCTACAGCTTTCCGTGCTGGCAGCTTTCCTGAGGGCGCAATCGCTGGACGTTTCGAATTTGGCAGCCGGGCTCTGCCAGAGAGAAATACACAGTGTTGCCCCTTTACGAACGAAAGCTTTTGCAGAACGCGAATGTCTGTCTACCAGCGAATGCAGTTCCAAGGGACAGTGAAAACCAGCTAAAGCTTTCCGTGCTGGTAGCTTTCCTGTGGGCGCAATCGCTGGACGTTTCGAATTTGGCAGCCGGGCTCTGCCAGAGAGAAATACACAGTGTTGCTCCTTTACGAACGAAAGCTTTTGCAGAACGCGAATGTCTGTCTACCAGCGAATGCAGTTCCAAGGGACAGTGAAAACCAGCTAAAGCTTTCCGTGCTGGCAGCTTTCCTGTGGGCACAATCGCTGGACGTTTCGAATTTGGCAGCCGGGCTCTGCCAGAGAGAAATACACAGTGTTGCCCCTTTACGAACGAAAGCTTTTGCAGAACGCGAATGTCTGTCTACCAGCGAATGCAGTTCCAAGGGACAGTGAAAACCAGCTACAGCTTTCCGTGCTGGCATCTTTCCTGTGGGCGCAATCGCTGGACGTTTCGAATTTGGCAGCCGGGCTCTGCCAGAGAGAAATACACAGTGTTGCCCCTTTACGAACGAAAGCTTTTGCAGAACGCGAATGTCTGTCTACCGGCGAATGCAGTTCCAAGGGACAGTGAAAACCAGCTACAGCTTTCCGTGCTGGCAGCTTTCCTGTGGGTGCAATCGCTGGACGTTTCGAATTTGGCAGCCGGGCTCTGCCAGAGAGAAATACACAGTGTTGCCCCTTTACGAACGAAAGCTTTTGCAGAACGCGAATGTCTGTCTACCAGCGAATGCAGTTCCAAGGGACAGTGAAAACCAGCTACAGCTTTCCGTGCTGGCAGCTTTCCTGAGGGCGCAATCGCTGGACGTTTCCAATTTGGCAGCCGGGCTCTGCCAGAGAGAAATACACAGTGTTGCCCCTTTACGAACGAAAGCTTTTGCAGAAAGCGAATGTCTGTCTACCAGCGAATGCAGTTCCAAGGGACAGTGAAAACCAGCTACAGCTTTCCGTGCTGGCAGCTTTCCTGTGGGTTCAATTGCTGGACGTTTCGAATTTGGCAGCCGGGCTCTGCCAGAGAGAAATACACAGTGTTGCCCCTTTACGAACGAAAGCTTTTGCAGAACGCGAATGTCTGTCTACCAGCGAATGCAGTTCCAAGGGACAGTGAAAACCAGCTACAGCTTTCCGTGCTGGCAGCTTTCCTGTGGGCGCAATCGCTGGACGTTTCGAATTTGGCAGCCGGCCTCTGCGAGAGAGAAATACACAGTGTTGCCCCTTTACGAACGAAAGCTTTTGCAGAACGCGAATGTCTGTCTACCGGCGAATGCAGTTCCAAGGGACAGTGAAAACCAGCTACAGCTTTCCGTGCTGGCAGCTTTCCTGTGGGCGCAATCGCTGGACGTTTCGAATTTGGCAGCCGGGCTCTGCCAGAGAGAAATACACAGTGTTGCCCCTTTACGAACGAAAGCTTTTGCAGAACGCGAATGTCTGTCTACCAGCGAATGCAGTTCCAAGGGACAGTGAAAACCAGCTACAGCTTTCCGTGCTGGCAGCTTTCCTGTGGGCGCAATCGCTGGACGTTTCGAATTTGGCAGCCGCGCTCTGCCAGAGAGAAATACACAGTGTTGCCCCTTTACGAACGAAAGCTTTTGCAGAACGCGAATGTCTGTCTACCAGCGAATGCAGGTCCAAGGGACAGTGAAAACCAGCTACAGCTTTCCGTGCTGGCAGCTTTCCTGTGGGCGCAATCGCTGGACGTTTCGAATTTGGCAGCCAGGCTCTGCCAGAGAGAAATACACCGTGTTGCCCCTTTACGAAAGAAAGCTGTTGCAGAACGCGAATGTCTGTCTACCGGCGAATGCAGTTCCAAGGGACAGTGAAAACCAGCTAGAGCTTTCCGTGCTGGCAGCTTTCCTGTGGGCGCAATCGCTGGACGTTTCCAATTTGGCAGCCGGGCTCTGCCAGAGAGAAATACACAGTGTTGCCCCTTTACGAACGAAAGCTTTTGCAGAACGCGAATGTCTGTCTACCAGCGAATGCAGTTCCAAGTGACAGTGAAAAGCAGCTAAAGCTTTCCGTGCTGGCAGCTTTCCTGTGGGCGCAATCGCTGGACGTTTCCAATTTGGCAGCCGGGCTCTGCCAGAGAGAAATACACAGTGTTGCCCCTTTACGAACGAAAGCTTTTGCAGAACGCGAATGTCTGTCTACCGGCGAATGCAGTTCCAAGGGACAGTGAAAAGCAGCTAAAGCTTTCCGTGCTGGCAGCTTTCCTGTGGGCGCAATCGATGGACGTTTCCAATTTGGCAGCCGGGCTCTGCAGATAGAAATACACAGTGTTGCCCCTTTACGAAGGAAAGCTTTTGCAGAACGCGAATGTCTGTCTACCAGCGAATGCAGTTCCAAGGGACAGTGAAAACCAGCTACAGCTTTCCGTGCTGGCAGCTTTCCTGTGGGCGCAATCGCTGGACGTTTCGAATTTGGCAGCCGGGCTCTGCCAGAGAGAAATACACAGTGTTGCCCCTTTACGAACGAAAGCTTTTGCAGAACGCGAATGTCTGTCTACCAGCGAATGCAGTTCCAAGGGACAGTGAAAACCAGCTACAGCTTTCCGTGCCGGCAGCTTTCCTGTGGGCGCAATCGCTGGACGTTTCGAATTTGGCAGCCGGCCTCTGCGAGAGAGAAATACACAGTGTTGCCCCTTTACGAACGAAAGCTTTTGCAGAACACGAATGTCTGTCTACCAGCGAATGCAGGTCCAAGGGACAGTGAAAACCAGCTACAGCTTTCCGTGCTGGCAGCTTTCCTGTGGGCGCAATCGCTGGACGTTTCCAATTTGGCAGCCAGGCTCTGCCAGAGAGAAATACACCGTGTTGCCCCTTTACGAACGAAAGCTTTTGCAGAACGCGAATGTCTGTCTACCGGCGAATGCAGTTCCAAGGGACAGTGAAAACCAGCTACAGCTTTCCGTGCTGGCAGCTTTCCTGTGGGCGCAATCGCTGGACGTTTCGAATTTGGCAGCCGGGCTCTGCCAGAGAGAAATACACAGTGTTGCCCCTTTACGAACGAAAGCTTTTGCAGAACGCGAATGTCTGTCTACCAGCGAATGCAGTTCCAAGGGACAGTGAAAACCAGCTACAGCTTTCCGTGCTGGCAGCTTTCCTGTGGGCGCAATCGCTGGACGTTTCCAATTTGGCAGCCGGGCTCTGCGAGAGAGAAATACACAGTGTTGCCCCTTTACGAACGAAAGCTTTTGCAGAACGCGAATGTCTGTCTACCGGCGAATGCAGTTCCAAGGGACAGTGAAAACCAGCTACAGCTTTCAGTGCTGGCATCTTTCCTGTGGGCGCAATCGCTGGACGTTTCGAATTTGGCAGCCGGCCTCTGCGAGAGAGAAATACACAGTGTTGCCCCTTTACGAACGAAAGCTTTTGCAGAACGCGAATGTCTGTCTACCGGCGAATGCAGTTCCAAGGGACAGTGAAAACCAGCTACAGCTTTCCGTGCTGGCAGCTTTCCTGTGGGCGCAATCGCTGGACGTTTCCAATTTGGCAGCCGGGCTCTGCCAGAGAGAAATACACAGTGTTGCCCCTTTACGAACGAAAGCTGTTGCAGAACGCGAATGCCTGTCTACCGGCGAATGCAGTTCCAAGGGACAGTGAAAACCAGCTACAGCTTTCCGTGCTGGCAGCTTTCCTGTGGGCGCAATCGCTGGACGTTTCGAATTTGGCAGCCGGGCTCTGCCAGAGAGAAATACACAGTGTTGCCCCTTTACGAACGAAAGCTTTTGCAGAACGCGAATGTCTGTCTACCAGCGAATGCAGTTCCAAGGGACAGTGAAAAGCAGCTAAAGCTTTCCGTGCTGGCAGCTTTCCTGTGGGCGCAATCGCTGGACGTTTCCAATTTGGCAGACGGGCTCTGCCAGAGAGAAATACACAGTGTTGCCCCTTTACGAACGAAAGCTTTTGCAGAACGCGAATGTCTGTCTACCAGCGAATGCAGGTCCAAGGGACAGTGAAAACCAGCTACAGCTTTCCGTGCTGGCAGCTTTCCTGTGGGCGCAATCGCTGGACGTTTCCAATTTGGCAGCCAGGCTCTGCCAGAGAGAAATACACCGTGTTGCCCCTTTACGAACGAAAGCTGTTGCAGAACGCGAATGTCTGTCTACCGGCGAATGCAGTTCCAAGGGACAGTGAAAACCAGCTACAGCTTTCCGTGCTGGCAGCTTTCCTGTGGGCGCAATCGCTGGACGTTTCGAATTTGGCAGCCGGGCTCTGCCAGAGAGAAATACACAGTGTTGCCCCTTTACGAACGAAAGCTTTTGCAGAACGCGAATGTCTGTCTACCAGCGAATGCAGTTCCAAGGGACAGTGAAAACCAGCTACAGCTTTCCGTGCTGGCAGCTTTCCTGTGGGCGCAATCGCTGGACGTTTCGAATTTGGCAGCCGGGCTCTGCCAGAGAGAAATACACAGTGTTGCCCCTTTACGAAAGAAAGCTGTTGCAGAACGCGAATGTCTGTCTACCGGCGAATGCAGTTCCAAGGGACAGTGAAAACCAGCTACAGCTTTCCGTGCTGGCAGCTTTCCTGTGGGCGCAATCGCTGGACGTTTTGAATTTGGCAGCCGGGCTCTGCCAGAGAGAAATACACAGTGTTGCCCCTTTACGAACGAAAGCTTTTGCAGAACGCGAATGTCTGTCTACCAGCGAATGCAGGTCCAAGGGACAGTGAAAACCAGCTACAGCTTTCCGTGCTGGCAGCTTTCCTGTGGGCGCAATCGCTGGACGTTTCCAATTTGGCAGCCAGGCTCTGCCAGAGAGAAATACACCGTGTTGCCCCTTTACGAAAGAAAGCTGTTGCAGAACGCGAATGTCTGTGTGGCAGCGAATGCAGTTCCAAGGGACAGTGAAAACCATCTACAGCTTTCCGTGCTGGCAGCTTTCCTGTGGGCGCAATCGCTGGACGTTTCGAATTTGGCAGCCGGGCTCTGCCAGAGAGAAATACACAGTGTTGCCCCTTTACGAACGAAAGCTTTTGCAGAACGCGAATGTCTGTCTACCAGCGAATGCAGTTCCAAGGGACAGTGAAAACCAGCTAAAGCTTTCCGTGCTGGCAGCTTTCCTGTGGGCGCAATCGCTGGACGTTTCCAATTTGGCAGCCGGGCTCTGCCAGAGAGAAATACACAGTGTTGCCCCTTTACGAACGAAAGCTTTTGCAGAACGCGAATGTCTGTCTACCAGCGAATGCAGTTCCAAGGGACAGTGAAAAGCAGCTAAAGCTTTCCGTGCTGGCAGCTTTCCTGTGGGCGCAATCGATGGACGTTTCGAATTTGGCAGCCGGGCTCTGCCAGAGAGAAATACACAGTGTTGCCCCTTTACGAACGAAAGCTTTTGCAGAACGCGAATGTCTGTCTACCAGCGAATGCAGTTCCAAGGGACAGTGAAAACCAGCTACAGCTTTCCGTGCTGGCAGCTTTCCTGTGGGCGCAATCGCTGGACGTTTCGAATTTGGCAGCCGGGCTCTGCCAGAGAGAAATACACAGTGTTGCCCCTTTACGAACGAAAGCTTTTGCAGAACGCGAATGTCTGTCTACCAGCGAATGCAGTTCCAAGGGACAGTGAAAACCAGCTACAGCTTTCCGTGCTGGCAGCTTTCCTGTGGGCGCAATCGCTGGACGTTTCGAATTTGGCAGCCGGGCTCTGCCAGAGAGAAATACACAGTGTTGCCCCTTTACGAAAGAAAGCTGTTGCAGAACGCGAATGTCTGTCTACCGGCGAATGCAGTTCCAAGGGACAGTGAAAACCAGCTACAGCTTTCCGTGCTGGCAGCTTTCCTGTGGGCGCAATCGCTGGACGTTTCGAATTTGGCAGCCGGGCTCTGCCAGAGAGAAATACACAGTGTTGCCCCTTTACGAACGAAAGCTTTTGCAGAACGCGAATGTCTGTCTACCAGCGAATGCAGTTCCAAGGGACAGTGAAAACCAGCTACAGCTTTCCGTGCTGGCAGCTTTCCTGTGGGCGCAATCGCTGGACGTTTCCAATTTGGCAGCCGGGCTATGCCAAAGAGAAATACACAGTGTTGCCCCTTTACGAACGAAAGCTTTTGCAGAACGCGAATGTCTGCTACCAGCGAATGCAGTTCCAAGGGACAGTGAAAACCAGCTACAGCTTTCCGTGCTGGCAGCTTTCCTGTGGGCGCAATCGCTGGACGTTTCGAATTTGGCAGCCGGGCTCTGCCAGAGAGAAATACACAGTGTTGCCCCTTTACGAACGAAAGCTTTTGCAGAACGCGAATGTCTGTCTACCGGCGAATGCAGTTCCAAGGGACAGTGAAAACCAGCTACAGCTTTCCGTGCTGGCAGCTTTCCTGTGGGCGCAATCGCTGGACGTTTCCAATTTGGCAGCCGGGCCCTGCCAGAGAGAAATACACAGTGTTGCCCCTTTACGAACGAAAGCTTTTGCAGAACGCGAATGTCTGTCTACCGGCGAATGCAGTTCCAAGGGACAGTGAAAACCAGCTACAGCTTTCCGTGCTGGCAGCTTTCCTGTGGGCGCAATCGCAGGACGTTTCGAATTTGGCAGCCGGGCTCTGCCAGAGAGAAATACACAGTGTTGCCCCTTTACGAACGAAAGCTGTTGCAGAACGCGAATGTCTGTCTACCAGCGAATGCAGTTCCAAGGGACAGTGAAAACCAGCTACAGCTTTCCGTGCTGGCAGCTTTCCTGTGGGCGCAATCGCTGGACGTTTCGAATTTGGCAGCCGGGCTCTGCCAGAGAGAAATACACAGTGTTGCCCCTTTACGAACGAAAGCTTTTGCAGAACGCGAATGTCTGTCTACCAGCGAATGCAGTTCCAAGGGACAGTGAAAACCAGCTACAGCTTTCCGTGCTGGCAGCTTTCCTGTGGGCGCAATCGCTGGACGTTTCGAATTTGGCAGCCGGGCTCTGCCAGAGAGAAATACACAGTGTTGCCCCTTTACGAACGAAAGCTTTTGCAGAACGCGAATGTCTGTCTACCAGCGAATGCAGTTCCAAGGGACAGTGAAAAGCAGCTAAAGCTTTCCGTGCTGGCAGCTTTCCTGTGGGCGCAATCGCTGGACGTTTCGAATTTGGCAGCCGGGCTCTGCCAGAGAGAAATACACAGTGTTGCCCCTTTACGAACGAAAGCTTTTGCAGAACGCGAATGTCTGTCTACCAGCGAATGCAGGTCCAAGGGACAGTGAAAACCAGCTACAGCTTTCCGTGCTGGCAGCTTTCCTGTGGGCGCAATCGCTGGACGTTTCCAATTTGGCAGCCAGGCTCTGCCAGAGAGAAATACACCGTGTTGCCCCTTTACGAAAGAAAGCTGTTGCAGAACGCGAATGTCTGTCTACCGGCGAATGCAGTTCCAAGGGACAGTGAAAACCAGCTACAGCTTTCCGTGCTGGCAGCTTTCCTGTGGGCGCAATCGCTGGACGTTTCGAATTTGGCAGCCGGGCTCTGCCAGAGAGAAATACACAGTGTTGCCCCTTTACGAACGAAAGCTTTTGCAGAACGCGAATGTCTGTCTACCAGCGAATGCAGTTCCAAGGGACAGTGAAAAGCAGCTAAAGCTTTCCGTGCTGGCAGCTTTCCTGTGGGCGCAATCGCTGGACGTTTCGAATTTGGCAGCCGGGCTCTGCCAGAGAGAAATACACAGTGTTGCCCCTTTACGAACGAAAGCTTTTGCAGAACGCGAATGTCTGTCTACCAGCGAATGCAGGTCCAAGGGACAGTGAAAACCAGCTACAGCTTTCCGTGCTGGCAGCTTTCCTGTGGGCGCAATCGCTGGACGTTTCGAATTTGGCAGCCGGGCTCTGCCAGAGAGAAATACACAGTGTTGCCCCTTTACGAACGAAAGCTTTTGCAGAACGCGAATGTCTGTCTACCAGCGAATGCAGTTCCAAGGGACAGTGAAAAGCAGCTAAAGCTTTCCGTGCTGGCAGCTTTCCTGTGGGCGCAATCGCTGGACGTTTCGAATTTGGCAGCCGGGCTCTGCCAGAGAGAAATACACAGTGTTGCCCCTTTACGAACGAAAGCTTTTGCAGAACGCGAATGTCTGTCTACCAGCGAATGCAGGTCCAAGGGACAGTGAAAACCAGCTACAGCTTTCCGTGCTGGCAGCTTTCCTGTGGGCGCAATCGCTGGACGTTTCGAATTTGGCAGCCGGGCTCTGCCAGAGAGAAATACACAGTGTTGCCCCTTTACGAACGAAAGCTTTTGCAGAACGCGAATGTCTGTCTACCAGCGAATGCAGTTCCAAGGGACAGTGAAAACCAGCTAAAGCTTTCCGTGCTGGCAGCTTTCCTGTGGGCGCAATCGCTGGACGTTTCCAATTTGGCAGCCGGGCTCTGCCAGAGAGAAATACACAGTGTTGCCCCTTTACGAACGAAAGCTTTTGCAGAACGCGAATGTCTGTCTACCAGCGAATGCAGTTCCAAGGGACAGTGAAAAGCAGCTAAAGCTTTCCGTGCTGGCAGCTTTCCTGTGGGCGCAATCGATGGACGTTTCGAATTTGGCAGCCGGGCTCTGCGAGAGAGAAATACACAGTGTTGCCCCTTTACGAACGAAAGCTTTTGCAGAACGCGAATGTCTGTCTACCAGCGAATGCAGTTCCAAGGGACAGTGAAAACCAGCTACAGCTTTCCGTGCTGGCAGCTTTCTTGTGGGCGCAATCGCTGGACGTTTCGAATTTGGCAGCCGGGCTCTGCCAGAGAGAAATACACAGTGTTGCCCCTTTACGAACGAAAGCTTTTGCAGAACGCGAATGTCTGTCTACCAGCGAATGCAGTTCCAAGGGACAGTGAAAACCAGCTACAGCTTTCCGTGCTGGCAGCTTTCCTGTGGGCGCAATCGCTGGACGTTTCGAATTTGGCAGCCGGGCTCTGCCAGAGAGAAATACACAGTGTTGCCCCTTTACGAAAGAAAGCTGTTGCAGAACGCGAATGTCTGTCTACCGGCGAATGCAGTTCCAAGGGACAGTGAAAACCAGCTACAGCTTTCCGTGCTGGCAGCTTTCCTGTGGGCGCAATCGCTGGACGTTTCCAATTTGGCAGCCGGGCTCTGCCAGAGAGAAATACACAGTGTTGCCCCTTTACGAACGAAAGCTTTTGCAGAACGCGAATGTCTGTCTACCAGCGAATGCAGTTCCAAGGGACAGTGAAAACCAGCTACAGCTTTCCGTGCTGGCAGCTTTCCTGTGGGCGCAATCGCTGGACGTTTCCAATTTGGCAGCCGGGCTATGCCAAAGAGAAATACACAGTGTTGCCCCTTTACGAACGAAAGCTGTTGCAGAACGCGAATGTCTGTCTACCAGCGAATGCAGTTCCAAGGGACAGTGAAAACCAGCTACAGCTTTCCGTGCTGGCAGCTTTCCTGTGGGCGCAATCGCTGGACGTTTCGAATTTGGCAGCCGGGCTCTGCCAGAGAGAAATACACAGTGTTGCCCCTTTACGAACGAAAGCTTTTGCAGAACGCGAATGTCTGTCTACCAGCGAATGCAGGTCCAAGGGACAGTGAAAACCAGCTACAGCTTTCCGTGCTGGCAGCTTTCCTGTGGGCGCAATCGCTGGACGTTTCGAATTTGGCAGCCGGGCTCTGCCAGAGAGAAATACACAGTGTTGCCCCTTTACGAACGAAAGCTTTTGCAGAACGCGAATGTCTGTCTACCAGCGAATGCAGTTCCAAGGGACAGTGAAAACCAGCTACAGCTTTCCGTGCTGGCAGCTTTCCTGTGGGCGCAATCGCTGGACGTTTCCAATTTGGCAGCCAGGCTCTGCCAGAGAGAAATACACCGTGTTGCCCCTTTACGAAAGAAAGCTGTTGCAGAACGCGAATGTCTGTGTGGCAGCGAATGCAGTTCCAAGGGACAGTGAAAACCAGCTACAGCTTTCCGTGCTGGCAGCTTTCCTGTGGGCGCAATCGCTGGACGTTTCGAATTTGGCAGCCGGGCTCTGCCAGAGAGAAATACACAGTGTTGCCCCTTTACGAACGAAAGCTTTTGCAGAACGCGAATGTCTGTCTACCAGCGAATGCAGTTCCAAGGGACAGTGAAAACCAGCTACAGCTTTCCGTGCTGGCAGCTTTCCTGTGGGCGCAATCGCTGGACGTTTCGAATTTGGCAGCCGGGCTCTGCCAGAGAGAAATACACAGTGTTGCCCCTTTACGAACGAAAGCTTTTGCAGAACGCGAATGTCTGTCTACCAGCGAATGCAGTTCCAAGGGACAGTGAAAACCAGCTACAGCTTTCCGTGCTGGCAGCTTTCCTGTGGGCGCAATCGCTGGACGTTTCCAATTTGGCAGCCGGGCTATGCCAAAGAGAAATACACAGTGTTGCCCCTTTACGAACGAAAGCTTTTGCAGAACGCGAATGTCTGCTACCAGCGAATGCAGTTCCAAGGGACAGTGAAAACCAGCTACAGCTTTCCGTGCTGGCAGCTTTCCTGTGGGCGCAATCGCTGGACGTTTCGAATTTGGCAGCCGGGCTCTGCCAGAGAGAAATACACAGTGTTGCCCCTTTACGAACGAAAGCTTTTGCAGAACGCGAATGTCTGTCTACCGGCGAATGCAGTTCCAAGGGACAGTGAAAACCAGCTACAGCTTTCCGTGCTGGCAGCTTTCCTGTGGGCGCTATCGCTGGACGTTTCCAATTTGGCAGCCGGGCTATGCCAAAGAGAAATACACAGTGTTGCCCCTTTACGAACGAAAGCTTTTGCAGAACGCGAATGTCTGTCTACCAGCGAATGCAGTTCCAAGGGACAGTGAAAACCAGCTACAGCTTTCCGTGCTGGCAGCTTTCCTGTGGGCGCAATCGCTGGACGTTTCGAATTTGGCAGCCGGGCTCTGCCAGAGAGAAATACACAGTGTTGCCCCTTTACGAACGAAAGCTTTTGCAGAACGCGAATGTCTGTCTACCAGCGAATGCAGTTCCAAGGGACAGTGAAAAGCAGCTAAAGCTTTCCGTGCTGGCAGCTTTCCTGTGGGCGCAATCGCTGGACGTTTCGAATTTGGCAGCCGGGCTCTGCCAGAGAGAAATACACAGTGTTGCCCCTTTACGAACGAAAGCTTTTGCAGAACGCGAATGTCTGTCTACCAGCGAATGCAGGTCCAAGGGACAGTGAAAACCAGCTACAGCTTTCCGTGCTGGCAGCTTTCCTGTGGGCGCAATCGCTGGACGTTTCGAATTTGGCAGCCGGGCTCTGCCAGAGAGAAATACAGAGTGTTGCCCCTTTACGAACGAAAGCTTTTGCAGAACGCGAATGTCTGTCTACCAGCGAATGCAGTTCCAAGGGACAGTGAAAAGCAGCTAAAGCTTTCCGTGCTGGCAGCTTTCCTGTGGGCGCAATCGCTGGACGTTTCGAATTTGGCAGCCGGGCTCTGCCAGAGAGAAATACACAGTGTTGCCCCTTTACGAACGAAAGCTTTTGCAGAACGCGAATGTCTGTCTACCAGCGAATGCAGGTCCAAGGGACAGTGAAAACCAGCTACAGCTTTCCGTGCTGGCAGCTTTCCTGTGGGCGCAATCGCTGGACGTTTCGAATTTGGCAGCCGGGCTCTGCCAGAGAGAAATACACAGTGTTGCCCCTTTACGAACGAAAGCTTTTGCAGAACGCGAATGTCTGTCTACCAGCGAATGCAGTTCCAAGGGACAGTGAAAAGCAGCTAAAGCTTTCCGTGCTGGCAGCTTTCCTGTGGGCGCAATCGATGGACGTTTCGAATTTGGCAGCCGGGCTCTGCGAGAGAGAAATACACAGTGTTGCCCCTTTACGAACGAAAGCTTTTGCAGAACGCGAATGTCTGTCTACCAGCGAATGCAGTTCCAAGGGACAGTGAAAACCAGCTACAGCTTTCCGTGCTGGCAGCTTTCCTGTGGGCGCAATCGCTGGACGTTTCGAATTTGGCAGCCGGGCTCTGCCAGAGAGAAATACACAGTGTTGCCCCTTTACGAACGAAAGCTTTTGCAGAACGCGAATGTCTGTCTACCGGCGAATGCAGTTCCAAGGGACAGTGAAAACCAGCTACAGCTTTCCGTGCTGGCAGCTTTCCTGTGGGCGCAATCGCTGGACGTTTCGAATTTGGCAGCCGGGCTCTGCCAGAGAGAAATACACAGTGTTGCCCCTTTACGAAAGAAAGCTGTTGCAGAACGCGAATGTCTGTCTACCGGCGAATGCAGTTCCAAGGGACAGTGAAAACCAGCTACAGCTTTCCGTGCTGGCAGCTTTCCTGTGGGCGCAATCGCTGGACGTTTCGAATTTGGCAGCCGGGCTCTGCCAGAGAGAAATACACAGTGTTGCCCCTTTACGAACGAAAGCTTTTGCAGAACGCGAATGTCTGTCTACCAGCGAATGCAGTTCCAAGGGACAGTGAAAACCAGCTACAGCTTTCCGTGCTGGCAGCTTTCCTGTGGGCGCAATCGCTGGACGTTTCGAATTTGGCAGCCGGGCTCTGCCAGAGAGAAATACACAGTGTTGCCCCTTTACGAACGAAAGCTTTTGCAGAACGCGAATGTCTGTCTACCGGCGAATGCAGTTCCAAGGGACAGTGAAAACCAGCTACAGCTTTCCGTGCTGGCAGCTTTCCTGTGGGCGCAATCGCTGGACGTTTCCAATTTGGCAGCCGGGCCCTGCCAGAGAGAAATACACAGTGTTGCCCCTTTACGAACGAAAGCTTTTGCAGAATTCGAATGTCTGTCTACCAGCGAATGCAGTTCCAAGGGACAGTGAAAAGCAGCTAAAGCTTTCCGTGCTGGCAGCTTTCCTGTGGGCGCAATCGCTGGACGTTTCGAATTTGGCAGCCGGGCTCTGCGAGAGAGAAATACACAGTGTTGCCCCTTTACGAACGAAAGCTTTTGCAGAACGCGAATGTCTGTCTACCGGCGAATGCAGTTCCAAGGGACAGTGAAAACCAGCTACAGCTTTCCGTGCTGGCAGCTTTCCTGTGGGCGCAATCGCAGGACGTTTCGAATTTGGCAGCCGGGCTCTGCCAGAGAGAAATACACAGTGTTGCCCCTTTACGAACGAAAGCTGTTGCAGAACGCGAATGTCTGTCTACCAGCGAATGCAGTTCCAAGGGACAGTGAAAACCAGCTACAGCTTTCCGTGCTGGCAGCTTTCCTGTGGGTGCAATCGCTGGACGTTTCGAATTTGGCAGCCGGGCTCTGCGAGAGAGATATACACAGTGTTGCCCCTTTACGAACGAAAGCTTTTGCAGAACGCGAATGTCTGTCTACCAGTGAATGCAGTTCCAAAGGACAGTGAAAACCAGCTACAGCTTTCCGTGCTGGCAGCTTTCCTGTGGGTTCAATCGCTGGACGTTTCGAATTTGGCAGCCGGGCTCTGCCAGAGAGAAATACACAGTGTTGCCCCTTTACGAACGAAAGCTTTTGCAGAACGCGAATGTCTGTCTACCAGCGAATGCAGTTCCAAGGGACAGTGAAAACCAGCTAAAGCTTTCCGTGCTGGTAGCTTTCCTGTGGGCGCAATCGCTGGACGTTTCGAATTTGGCAGCCGGGCTCTGCCAGAGAGAAATACACAGTGTTGCCCCTTTACGAACGAAAGCTTTTGCAGAACGCGAATGTCTGTCTACCAGCGAATGCAGTTCCAAGGGACAGTGAAAACCAGCTACAGCTTTCCGTGCTGGCAGCTTTCCTGTGGGCACAATCGCTGGACGTTTCGAATTTGGCAGCCGGGCTCTGCCAGAGAGAAATACACAGTGTTGCCCCTTTACGAACGAAAGCTTTTGCAGAACGCGAATGTCTGTCTACCAGCGAATGCAGTTCCAAGGGACAGTGAAAACCAGCTACAGCTTTCCGTGCTGGCAGCTTTCCTGTGGGCGCAATCGCTGGACGTTTCGAATTTGGCAGCCGGGCTCTGCCAGAGAGAAATACACAGTGTTGCCCCTTTACGAACGAAAGCTTTTGCAGAACGCGAATGTCTGTCTACCAGCGAATGCAGTTCCAAGGGACAGTGAAAACCAGCTACAGCTTTCCGTGCTGGCAGCTTTCCTGTGGGCACAATCGCTGGACGTTTCGAATTTGGCAGCCGGGCTCTGCCAGAGAGAAATACACAGTGTTGCCCCTTTACGAACGAAAGCTTTTGCAGAACGCGAATGTCTGTCTACCAGCGAATGCAGTTCCAAGGGACAGTGAAAACCAGCTACAGCTTTCCGTGCTGGCAGCTTTCCTGTGGGCGCAATCGCAGGACGTTTCGAATTTGGCAGCCGGGCTCTGCCAGAGAGAAATACACAGTGTTGCCCCTTTACGAACGAAAGCTTTTGCAGAACGCGAATGTCTGCTACCAGCGAATGCAGTTCCAAGGGACAGTGAAAACCAGCTACAGCTTTCCGTGCTGGCAGCTTTCCTGTGGGCGCAATCGCTGGACGTTTCGAATTTGGCAGCCGGGCTCTGCGAGAGAGAAATACACAGTGTTGCCCCTTTACGAACGAAAGCTTTTGCAGAACGCGAATGTCTGTCTACCGGCGAATGCAGTTCCAAGGGACAGTGAAAACCAGCTACAGCTTTCCGTGCTGGCAGCTTTCCTGTGGGCGCAATCGCTGGACGTTTCCAATTTGGCAGCCGGGCCCTGCCAGAGAGAAATACACAGTGTTGCCCCTTTACGAACGAAAGCTTTTGCAGAATTCGAATGTCTGTCTACCAGCGAATGCAGGTCCAAGGGACAGTGAAAACCAGCTACAGCTTTCCGTGCTGGCAGCTTTCCTGTGGGCGCAATCGCTGGACGTTTCCAATTTGGCAGCCGGGCTCTGCGAGAGAGAAATACACAGTGTTGCCCCTTTACGAACGAAAGCTTTTGCAGAACGCGAATGTCGGTCTACCGGCGAATGCAGTTCCAAGGGACAGTGAAAACCAGCTACAGCTTTCCGTGCTGGCAGCTTTCCTGTGGGCGCAATCGCTGGACGTTTCGAATTTGGCAGCCGGGCTCTGCCAGAGAGAAATACACAGTGTTGCCCCTTTACGAACGAAAGCTGTTGCAGAACGCGAATGTCTGTCTACCAGCGAATGCAGTTCCAAGGGACAGTGAAAACCAGCTACAGCTTTCCGTGCTGGCAGCTTTCCTGTGGGCGCAATCGCTGGATGTTTCGAATTTGGCAGCCGGGCTCTGCCAGAGAGAAATACACAGTGTTGCCCCTTTACGAACGAAAGCTTTTGCAGAACGCGAATGTCTGTCTACCAGCGAATGCAGTTCCAAGGGACAGTGAAAACCAGCTACAGCTTTCCGTGCTGGCAGCTTTCCTGTGGGTGCAATCGCTGGACGTTTCGAATTTGGCAGCCGGGCTCTGCGAGAGAGATATACACAGTGTTGCCCCTTTACGAACGAAAGCTTTTGCAGAACGCGAATGTCTGTCTACCAGTGAATGCACTTCCAAGGGACAGTGAAAACCAGCTACAGCTTTCCGTGCTGGCAGCTTTCCTGTGGGTTCAATCGCTGGACGTTTCGAATTTGGCAGCCGGGCTCTGCCAGAGAGAAATACACAGTGTTGCCCCTTTACGAACGAAAGCTTTTGCAGAACGCGAATGTCTGTCTACCAGCGAATGCAGTTCCAAGGGACAGTGAAAACCAGCTAAAGCTTTCCGTGCTGGTAGCTTTCCTGTGGGCGCAATCGCTGGACGTTTCGAATTTGGCAGCCGGGCTCTGCCAGAGAGAAATACACAGTGTTGCCCCTTTACGAACGAAAGCTTTTGCAGAACGCGAATGTCTGTCTACCAGCGAATGCAGTTCCAAGGGACAGTGAAAACCAGCTACAGCTTTCCGTGCTGGCAGCTTTCCTGTGGGCGCAATCGCTGGACGTTTCGAATTTGGCAGCCGGGCTCTGCCAGAGAGAAATACACAGTGTTGCCCCTTTACGAACGAAAGCTTTTGCAGAACGCGAATGTCTGTCTACCAGCGAATGCAGTTCCAAGGGACAGTGAAAACCAGCTACAGCTTTCCGTGCTGGCAGCTTTCCTGTGGGCGCAATCGCTGGACGTTTCGAATTTGGCAGCCGGGCTCTGCCAGAGAGAAATACACAGTGTTGCCCCTTTACGAACGAAAGCTTTTGCAGAACGCGAATGTCTGTCTACCGGCGAATGCAGTTCCAAGGGACAGTGAAAACCAGCTACAGCTTTCCGTGCTGGCAGCTTTCCTGTGGGTGCAATCGCTGGACGTTTCCAATTTGGCAGCCGGGCTCTGCCAGAGAGAAATACACAGTGTTGCCCCTTTACGAACGAAAGCTTTTGCAGAACGCGAATGTCTGTCTACCAGCGAATGCAGTTCCAAGGGACAGTGAAAACCAGCTACAGCTTTCCGTGCTGGCAGCTTTCCTGAGGGCGCAATCGCTGGACGTTTCGAATTTGGCAGCCGGGCTCTGCCAGAGAGAAATACACAGTGTTGCCCCTTTACGAACGAAAGCTTTTGCAGAAAGCGAATGTCTGTCTACCAGCGAATGCAGTTCCAAGGGACAGTGAAAACCAGCTACAGCTTTCCGTGCTGGCAGCTTTCCTGTGGGTTCAATCGCTGGACGTTTCGAATTTGGCAGCCGGGCTCTTCCAGAGAGAAATACACAGTGTTGCCCCTTTACGAACGAAAGCTTTTGCAGAACGCGAATGTCTGTCTACCAGCGAATGCAGTTCCAAGGGACAGTGAAAACCAGCTACAGCTTTCCGTGCTGGCAGCTTTCCTGTGGGCGCAATCGCTGGACGTTTCGAATTTGGCAGCCGGGCTCTGCCAGAGAGAAATACACAGTGTTGCCCCTTTACGAACGAAAGCTTTTGCAGAACGCGAATGTCTGTCTACCAGCGAATGCAGTTCCAAGGGACAGTGAAAACCAGCTACAGCTTTCCGTGCTGGCAGCTTTCCTGTGGGCGCAATCGCTGGACGTTTCCAATTTGGCAGCCGGGCTCTGCCAGAGAGAAATACACAGTGTTGCCCCTTTACGAACGAAAGCTTTTGCAGAACGCGAATGTCTGTCTACCGGCGAATGCAGTTCCAAGGGACAGTGAAAACCAGCTACAGCTTTCCGTGCTGGCAGCTTTCCTGTGGGCGCAATCGCTGGACGTTTCGAATTTGGCAGCCGGCCTCTGCGAGAGAGAAATACACAGTGTTGCCCCTTTACGAACGAAAGCTTTTGCAGAACGCGAATGTCTGTCTACCGGCGAATGCAGTTCCAAGGGACAGTGAAAACCAGCTACAGCTTTCCGTGCTGGCAGCTTTCCTGTGGGCTCAATCGCAGGACGTTTCGAATTTGGCAGCCGGGCTCTGCCAGAGAGAAATACACAGTGTTGCCCCTTTACGAACGAAAGCTGTTGCAGAACGCGAATGCCTGTCTACCGGCGAATGCAGTTCCAAGGGACAGTGAAAACCAGCTACAGCTTTCCGTGCTGGCAGCTTTCCTGTGGGCGCAATCGCTGGACGTTTCGAATTTGGCAGCCGGGCTCTGCCAGAGAGAAATACACAGTGTTGCCCCTTTACGAACGAAAGCTTTTGCAGAACACGAATGTCTGTCTACCAGCGAATGCAGTTCCAAGGGACAGTGAAAACCAGCTACAGCTTTCCGTGCTGGCAGCTTTCCTGTGGGCGCAATCGCTGGACGTTTCGAATTTGGCAGCCGGGCTCTGCCAGAGAGAAATACACAGTGTTGCCCCTTTACGAACGAAAGCTTTTGCAGAACGCGAATGTCTGTCTACCAGCGAATGCAGGTCCAAGGGACAGTGAAAACCAGCTACAGCTTTCCGTGCTGGCAGCTTTCCTGTGGGCGCAATCGCTGGACGTTTCGAATTTGGCAGCCGGGCTCTGCGAGAGAGAAATACACAGTGTTGCCCCTTTACGTACGAAAGCTTTTGCAGAACGCGAATGTCTGTCTACCAGCGAATGCAGTTCCAAGGGACAGTGAAAACCAGCTAAAGCTTTCCGTGCTGGCAGCTTTCCTGTGGGCGCAATCGCTGGACGTTTCCAATTTGGCAGCCGGGCTCTGCCAGAGAGAAATACACAGTGTTGCCCCTTTACGAACGAAAGCTTTTGCAGAACGCGAATGTCTGTCTACCAGCGAATGCAGTTCCAAGGGACAGTGAAAACCAGCTACAGCTTTCCGTGCTGGCAGCTTTCCTGTGGGCGCAATCGCTGGACGTTTCGAATTTGGCAGCCGGGCTCTGCCAGAGAGAAATACACAGTGTTGCCCCTTTACGAACGAAAGCTTTTGCAGAACGCGAATGTCTGTCTACCAGCGAATGCAGTTCCAAGGGACAGTGAAAACCAGCTACAGCTTTCCGTGCTGGCAGCTTTCCTGTGGGCGCAATCGCTGGACGTTTCGAATTTGGCAGCCGGGCTCTGCCAGAGAGAAATACACAGTGTTGCCCCTTTACGAACGAAAGCTTTTGCAGAACGCGAATGTCTGTCTACCAGCGAATGCAGGTCCAAGGGACAGTGAAAACCAGCTACAGCTTTCCGTGCTGGCAGCTTTCCTGTGGGCGCAATCGCTGGACGTTTCGAATTTGGCAGCCGGGCTCTGCGAGAGAGAAATACACAGTGTTGCCCCTTTACGAACGAAAGCTTTTGCAGAACGCGAATGTCTGTCTACCAGCGAATGCAGTTCCAAGGGACAGTGAAAACCAGCTAAAGCTTTCCGTGCTGGCAGCTTTCCTGTGGGCGCAATCGCTGGACGTTTCCAATTTGGCAGCCGGGCTCTGCCAGAGAGAAATACACAGTGTTGCCCCTTTACGAACGAAAGCTTTTGCAGAACGCGAATGTCTGTCTACCAGCGAATGCAGTTCCAAGGGACAGTGAAAACCAGCTACAGCTTTCCGTGCTGGCAGCTTTCCTGTGGGCGCAATCGCTGGACGTTTCGAATTTGGCAGCCGGGCTCTGCCAGAGAGAAATACACAGTGTTGCCCCTTTACGAAAGAAAGCTGTTGCAGAACGCGAATGTCTGTCTACCGGCGAATGCAGTTCCAAGGGACAGTGAAAACCAGCTACAGCTTTCCGTGCTGGCAGCTTTCCTGTGGGCGCAATCGCTGGACGTTTCCAATTTGGCAGCCGGGCTCTGCCAGAGAGAAATACACAGTGTTGCCCCTTTACGAACGAAAGCTTTTGCAGAACGCGAATGTCTGTCTACCAGCGAATGCACTTCCAAGGGACAGTGAAAACCAGCTACAGCTTTCCGTGCTGGCAGCTTTCCTGTGGGCGCAATCGCTGGACGTTTCGAATTTGGCAGCCGGGCTCTGCCAGAGAGAAATACACAGTGTTGCCCCTTTACGAACGAAAGCTTTTGCAGAACGCGAATGTCTGTCTACCAGCGAATGCAGTTCCAATGGACAGTGAAAAGCAGCTAAAGCTTTCCGTGCTGGCAGCTTTCCTGTGGGCGCAATCGCTGGACGTTTCGAATTTGGCAGCCGGGCTCTGCCAGAGAGAAATACACAGTGTTGCCCCTTTACGAACGAAAGCTTTTGCAGAACGCGAATGTCTGTCTACCAGCGAATGCAGGTCCAAGGGACAGTGAAAACCAGCTACAGCTTTCCGTGCTGGCAGCTTTCCTGTGGGCGCAATCGCTGGACGTTTCGAATTTGGCAGCCGGGCTCTGCCAGAGAGAAATACACAGTGTTGCCCCTTTACGAACGAAAGCTTTTGCAGAACGCGAATGTCTGTCTACCAGCGAATGCAGTTCCAAGGGACAGTGAAAAGCAGCTAAAGCTTTCCGTGCTGGCAGCTTTCCTGTGGGCGCAATCGCTGGACGTTTCGAATTTGGCAGCCGGGCTCTGCCAGAGAGAAATACACAGTGTTGCCCCTTTACGAACGAAAGCTTTTGCAGAACGCGAGTGTCTGTCTACCAGCGAATGCAGTTCCAAGGGACAGTGAAAACCAGCTACAGCTTTCCGTGCTGGCAGCTTTCCTGTGGGCGCAATCGCTGGACGTTTCCAATTTGGCAGCCGGGCTCTGCCAGAGAGAAATACACAGTGTTGCCCCTTTACGAAAGAAAGCTGTTGCAGAACGCGAATGTCTGTCTACCGGCGAATGCAGTTCCAAGGGACAGTGAAAACCAGCTACAGCTTTCCGTGCTGGCAGCTTTCCTGTGGGCGCAATCGCTGGACGTTTCGAATTTGGCAGCCGGGCTCTGCCAGAGAGAAATACACAGTGTTGCCCCTTTACGAACGAAAGCTTTTGCAGAACGCGAATGTCTGTCTACCAGCGAATGCAGTTCCAAGGGACAGTGAAAACCAGCTAAAGCTTTCCGTGCTGGCAGCTTTCCTGTGGGCGCAATCGCTGGACGTTTCCAATTTGGCAGCCGGGCTCTGCCAGAGAGAAATACACAGTGTTGCCCCTTTACGAACGAAAGCTTTTGCAGAACGCGAATGTCTGTCTACCGGCGAATGCAGTTCCAAGGGACAGTGAAAACCAGCTACAGCTTTCCGTGCTGGCAGCTTTCCTGTGGGCGCAATCGCTGGACGTTTCGAATTTGGCAGCCGGCCTCTGCGAGAGAGAAATACACAGTGTTGCCCCTTTACGAACGAAAGCTTTTGCAGAACGCGAATGTCTGTCTACCAGCGAATGCAGTTCCAAGGGACAGTGAAAACCAGCTACAGCTTTCCGTGCTGGCAGCTTTCCTGTGGGCACAATCGCTGGACGTTTCGAATTTGGCAGCCGGGCTCTGCCAGAGAGAAATACACAGTGTTGCCCCTTTACGAACGAAAGCTTTTGCAGAACGCGAATGTCTGTCTACCAGCGAATGCAGTTCCAAGGGACAGTGAAAACCAGCTACAGCTTTCCGTGCTGGCAGCTTTCCTGTGGGCGCAATCGCTGGACGTTTCGAATTTGGCAGCCGGGCTCTGCCAGAGAGAAATACACAGTGTTGCCCCTTTACGAACGAAAGCTTTTGCAGAACGCGAATGTCTGTCTACCAGCGAACGCAGTTCCAAGGGACAGTGAAAACCAGCTACAGCTTTCCGTGCTGGCAGCTTTCCTGTGGGCGCAATCGCTGGACGTTTCGAATTTGGCAGCCGGGCTCTGCCAGAGAGAAATACACAGTGTTGCCCCTTTACGAAAGAAAGCTGTTGCAGAACGCGAATGTCTGTCTACCGGCGAATGCAGTTCCAAGGGACAGTGAAAACCAGCTACAGCTTTCCGTGCTGGCAGCTTTCCTGTGGGCGCAATCGCTGGACGTTTCGAATTTGGCAGCCGGGCTCTGCCAGAGAGAAATACACAGTGTTGCCCCTTTACGAACGAAAGCTTTTGCAGAACGCGAATGTCTGTCTACCGGCGAATGCAGTTCCAAGGGACAGTGAAAACCAGCTACAGCTTTCCGTGCTGGCAGCTTTCCTGTGGGCGCAATCGCTGGACGTTTCCAATTTGGCAGCCGGGCCCTGCCAGAGAGAAATACACAGTGTTGCCCCTTTACGAACGAAAGCTTTTGCAGAATTCGAATGTCTGTCTACCAGCGAATGCAGTTCCAAGGGACAGTGAAAAGCAGCTAAAGCTTTCCGTGCTGGCAGCTTTCCTGTGGGCGCAATCGCTGGACGTTTCGAATTTGGCAGCCGGGCTCTGCGAGAGAGAAATACACAGTGTTGCCCCTTTACGAACGAAAGCTTTTGCAGAACGCGAATGTCTGTCTACCGGCGAATGCAGTTCCAAGGGACAGTGAAAACCAGCTAAAGCTTTCCGTGCTGGCAGCTTTCCTGTGGGCGCAATCGCTGGACGTTTCCAATTTGGCAGCCGGGCTCTGCCAGAGAGAAATACACAGTGTTGCCCCTTTACGAACGAAAGCTTTTGCAGAACGCGAATGTCTGTCTACCGGCGAATGCAGTTCCAAGGGACAGTGAAAACCAGCTACAGCTTTCCGTGCTGGCAGCTTTCCTGTGGGCGCAATCGCTGGACGTTTCGAATTTGGCAGCCGGCCTCTGCGAGAGAGAAATACACAGTGTTGCCCCTTTACGAACGAAAGCTTTTGCAGAACGCGAATGTCTGTCTACCAGCGAATGCAGTTCCAAGGGACAGTGAAAACCAGCTACAGCTTTCCGTGCTGGCAGCTTTCCTGTGGGCACAATCGCTGGACGTTTCGAATTTGGCAGCCGGGCTCTGCCAGAGAGAAATACACAGTGTTGCCCCTTTACGAACGAAAGCTTTTGCAGAACGCGAATGTCTGTCTACCAGCGAATGCAGTTCCAAGGGACAGTGAAAACCAGCTACAGCTTTCCGTGCTGGCAGCTTTCCTGTGGGCGCAATCGCTGGACGTTTCGAATTTGGCAGCCGGGCTCTGCCAGAGAGAAATACACAGTGTTGCCCCTTTACGAACGAAAGCTTTTGCAGAACGCGAATGTCTGTCTACCAGCGAACGCAGTTCCAAGGGACAGTGAAAACCAGCTACAGCTTTCCGTGCTGGCAGCTTTCCTGTGGGCGCAATCGCTGGACGTTTCGAATTTGGCAGCCGGGCTCTGCCAGAGAGAAATACACAGTGTTGCCCCTTTACGAAAGAAAGCTGTTGCAGAACGCGAATGTCTGTCTACCGGCGAATGCAGTTCCAAGGGACAGTGAAAACCAGCTACAGCTTTCCGTGCTGGCAGCTTTCCTGTGGGCGCAATCGCTGGACGTTTCGAATTTGGCAGCCGGGCTCTGCCAGAGAGAAATACACAGTGTTGCCCCTTTACGAACGAAAGCTTTTGCAGAACGCGAATGTCTGTCTACCGGCGAATGCAGTTCCAAGGGACAGTGAAAACCAGCTACAGCTTTCCGTGCTGGCAGCTTTCCTGTGGGCGCAATCGCTGGACGTTTCCAATTTGGCAGCCGGGCCCTGCCAGAGAGAAATACACAGTGTTGCCCCTTTACGAACGAAAGCTTTTGCAGAATTCGAATGTCTGTCTACCAGCGAATGCAGTTCCAAGGGACAGTGAAAAGCAGCTAAAGCTTTCCGTGCTGGCAGCTTTCCTGTGGGCGCAATCGCTGGACGTTTCGAATTTGGCAGCCGGGCTCTGCGAGAGAGAAATACACAGTGTTGCCCCTTTACGAACGAAAGCTTTTGCAGAACGCGAATGTCTGTCTACCGGCGAATGCAGTTCCAAGGGACAGTGAAAACCAGCTACAGCTTTCCGTGCTGGCAGCTTTCCTGTGGGCGCAATCGCTGGATGTTTCGAATTTGGCAGCCGGGCTCTGCCAGAGAGAAATACACAGTGTTGCCCCTTTACGAACGAAAGCTTTTGCAGAACGCGAATGTCTGTCTACCAGCGAATGCAGTTCCAAGGGACAGTGAAAACCAGCTACAGCTTTCCGTGCTGGCAGCTTTCCTGTGGGTGCAATCGCTGGACGTTTCGAATTTGGCAGCCGGGCTCTGCGAGAGAGATATACACAGTGTTGCCCCTTTACGAACGAAAGCTTTTGCAGAACGCGAATGTCTGTCTACCAGTGAATGCAGTTCCAAAGGACAGTGAAAACCAGCTACAGCTTTCCGTGCTGGCAGCTTTCCTGTGGGTTCAATCGCTGGACGTTTCGAATTTGGCAGCCGGGCTCTGCCAGAGAGAAATACACAGTGTTGCCCCTTTACGAACGAAAGCTTTTGCAGAACGCGAATGTCTGTCTACCAGCGAATGCAGTTCCAAGGGACAGTGAAAACCAGCTAAAGCTTTCCGTGCTGGTAGCTTTCCTGTGGGCGCAATCGCTGGACGTTTCGAATTTGGCAGCCGGGCTCTGCCAGAGAGAAATACACAGTGTTGCCCCTTTACGAACGAAAGCTTTTGCAGAACGCGAATGTCTGTCTACCGGCGAATGCAGTTCCAAGGGACAGTGAAAACCAGCTACAGCTTTCCGTGCTGGCAGCTTTCCTGTGGGCGCAATCGCTGGACGTTTCCAATTTGGCAGCCGGGCTCTGCCAGAGAGAAATACACAGTGTTGCCCCTTTACGAACGAAAGCTTTTGCAGAATTCGAATGTCTGTCTACCAGCGAATGCAGGTCCAAGGGACAGTGAAAACCAGCTACAGCTTTCCGTGCTGGCAGCTTTCCTGTGGGCGCAATCGCTGGACGTTTCGAATTTGGCAGCCGGGCTCTGCGAGAGAGAAATACACAGTGTTGCCCCTTTACGAATGAAAGCTTTTGCAGAACGCGAATGTCTGTCTACCGGCGAATGCAGTTCCAAGGGACAGTGAAAACCAGCTACAGCTTTCCGTGCTGGCAGCTTTCCTGTGGGCGCAATCGCTGGACGTTTCGAATTTGGCAGCCGGGCTCTGCCAGAGAGAAATACAAAGTGTTGCCCCTTTACGAACGAAAGCTTTTGCAGAACGCGAATGTCTGTCTACCAGCGAATGCAGTTCCAAGGGACAGTGAAAACCAGCTACAGCTTTCCGTGCTGGCAGCTTTCCTGTGGGCGCAATCGCTGGATGTTTCGAATTTGGCAGCCGGGCTCTGCCAGAGAGAAATACACAGTGTTGCCCCTTTACGAACGAAAGCTTTTGCAGAACGCGAATGTCTGTCTACCAGCGAATGCAGTTCCAAGGGACAGTGAAAACCAGCTACAGCTTTCCGTGCTGGCAGCTTTCCTGTGGGCGCAATCGCTGGACGTTTCGAATTTGGCAGCCGGGCTCTGCGAGAGAGATATACACAGTGTTGCCCCTTTACGAACGAAAGCTTTTGCAGAACGCGAATGTCTGTCTACCAGTGAATGCACTTCCAAGGGACAGTGAAAACCAGCTACAGCTTTCCGTGCTGGCAGCTTTCCTGTGGGTTCAATCGCTGGACGTTTCGAATTTGGCAGCCGGGCTCTGCCAGAGAGAAATACACAGTGTTGCCCCTTTACGAACGAAAGCTTTTGCAGAACGCGAATGTCTCTCTACCAGCGAATGCAGTTCCAAGGGACAGTGAAAACCAGCTAAAGCTTTCCGTGCTGGTAGCTTTCCTGTGGGCGCAATCGCTGGACGTTTCGAATTTGGCAGCCGGGCTCTGCCAGAGAGAAATACACAGTGTTGCCCCTTTACGAACGAAAGCTTTTGCAGAACGCGAATGTCTGTCTACCAGCGAATGCAGGTCCAAGGGACAGTGAAAACCAGCTACAGCTTTCCGTGCTGGCAGCTTTCCTGTGGGCGCAATCGCTGGACGTTTCGAATTTGGCAGCCGGGCTCTGCCAGAGAGAAATACACAGTGTTGCCCCTTTACGAACGAAAGCTTTTGCAGAACGCGAATGTCTCTCTACCAGCGAATGCAGTTCCAAGGGACAGTGAAAACCAGCTACAGCTTTCCGTGCTGGCAGCTTTCCTGTGGGCGCAATCGCAGGACGTTTCGAATTTGGCAGCCGGGCTCTGCCAGAGAGAAATACACAGTGTTGCCCCTTTACGAACGAAAGCTTTTGCAGAACGCGAATGTCTGTCTACCGGCGAATGCAGTTCCAAGGGACAGTGAAAACCAGCTACAGCTTTCCGTGCTGGCAGCTTTCCTGTGGGTGCAATCGCTGGACGTTTCCAATTTGGCAGCCGGGCTCTGCCAGAGAGAAATACACAGTGTTGCCCCTTTACGAACGAAAGCTTTTGCAGAACGCGAATGTCTGTCTACCAGCGAATGCAGTTCCAAGGGACAGTGAAAACCAGCTACAGCTTTCCGTGCTGGCAGCTTTCCTGAGGGCGCAATCGCTGGACGTTTCGAATTTGGCAGCCGGGCTCTGCCAGAGAGAAATACACAGTGTTGCCCCTTTACGAACGAAAGCTTTTGCAGAAAGCGAATGTCTGTCTACCAGCGAATGCAGTTCCAAGGGACAGTGAAAACCAGCTACAGCTTTCCGTGCTGGCAGCTTTCCTGTGGGTTCAATCGCTGGACGTTTCGAATTTGGCAGCCGGGCTCTGCCAGAGAGAAATACACAGTGTTGCCCCTTTACGAACGAAAGCTTTTGCAGAACGCGAATGTCTGTCTACCGGCGAATGCAGTTCCAAGGGACAGTGAAAACCAGCTACAGCTTTCCGTGCTGGCAGCTTTCCTGTGGGCGCAATCGCTGGACGTTTCGAATTTGGCAGCCGGCCTCTGCGAGAGAGAAATACACAGTGTTGCCCCTTTACGAACGAAAGCTTTTGCAGAACGCGAATGTCTGTCTACCGGCGAATGCAGTTCCAAGGGACAGTGAAAACCAGCTACAGCTTTCCGTGCTGGCAGCTTTCCTGTGGGCGCAATCGCAGGACGTTTCGAATTTGGCAGCCGGGCTCTGCCAGAGAGAAATACACAGTGTTGCCCCTTTACGAACGAAAGCTGTTGCAGAACGCGAATGCCTGTCTACCGGCGAATGCAGTTCCAAGGGACAGTGAAAACCAGCTACAGCTTTCCGTGCTGGCAGCTTTCCTGTGGGCGCAATCGCTGGACGTTTCGAATTTGGCAGCCGGGCTCTGCCAGAGAGAAATACACAGTGTTGCCCCTTTACGAACGAAAGCTTTTGCAGAACGCGAATGTCTGTCTACCAGCGAATGCAGGTCCAAGGGACAGTGAAAACCAGCTACAGCTTTCCGTGCTGGCAGCTTTCCTGTGGGCGCAATCGCTGGACGTTTCGAATTTGGCAGCCGGGCTCTGCGAGAGAGAAATACACAGTGTTGCCCCTTTACGAACGAAAGCTTTTGCAGAACGCGAATGTCTGTCTACCAGCGAATGCAGTTCCAAGGGACAGTGAAAACCAGCTAAAGCTTTCCGTGCTGGCAGCTTTCCTGTGGGCGCAATCGCTGGACGTTTCCAATTTGGCAGCCGGGCTCTGCCAGAGAGAAATACACAGTGTTGCCCCTTTACGAACGAAAGCTTTTGCAGAACGCGAATGTCTGTCTACCAGCGAATGCAGTTCCAAGGGACAGTGAAAACCAGCTAGAGCTTTCCGTGCTGGCAGCTTTCCTGTGGGCGCAATCGCTGGACGTTTCGAATTTGGCAGCCGGGCTCTGCCAGAGAGAAATACACAGTGTTGCCCCTTTACGAAAGAAAGCTTTTGCAGAACGCGAATGTCTGTCTACCAGCGAATGCAGTTCCAAGGGACAGTGAAAACCAGCTACAGCTTTCCGTGCTGGCAGCTTTCCTGTGGGCGCAATCGCTGGACGTTTCGAATTTGGCAGCCGGGCTCTGCCAGAGAGAAATACACAGTGTTGCCCCTTTACGAAAGAAAGCTGTTGCAGAACGCGAATGTCTGTCTACCGGCGAATGCAGTTCCAAGGGACAGTGAAAACCAGCTACAGCTTTCCGTGCTGGCAGCTTTCCTGTGGGCGCAATCGCTGGACGTTTCCAATTTGGCAGCCGGGCTCTGCCAGAGAGAAATACACAGTGTTGCCCCTTTACGAAAGAAAGCTGTTGCAGAACGCGAATGTCTGTCTACCGGCGAATGCAGTTCCAAGGGACAGTGAAAACCAGCTACAGCTTTCCGTGCTGGCAGCTTTCCTGTGGGCGCAATCGCTGGACGTTTCGAATTTGGCAGCCGGGCTCTGCCAGAGAGAAATACACAGTGTTGCCCCTTTACGAACGAAAGCTTTTGCAGAACGCGAATGTCTGTCTACCAGCGAATGCAGTTCCAAGGGACAGTGAAAACCAGCTAAAGCTTTCCGTGCTGGCAGCTTTCCTGTGGGCGCAATCGCTGGACGTTTCCAATTTGGCAGCCGGGCTCTGCCAGAGAGAAATACACAGTGTTGCCCCTTTACGAACGAAAGCTTTTGCAGAACGCGAATGTCTGTCTACCGGCGAATGCAGTTCCAAGGGACAGTGAAAACCAGCTACAGCTTTCCGTGCTGGCAGCTTTCCTGTGGGCGCAATCGCTGGACGTTTCGAATTTGGCAGCCGGCCTCTGCGAGAGAGAAATACACAGTGTTGCCCCTTTACGAACGAAAGCTTTTGCAGAACGCGAATGTCTGTCTACCAGCGAATGCAGTTCCAAGGGACAGTGAAAACCAGCTACAGCTTTCCGTGCTGGCAGCTTTCCTGTGGGCACAATCGCTGGACGTTTCGAATTTGGCAGCCGGGCTCTGCCAGAGAGAAATACACAGTGTTGCCCCTTTACGAACGAAAGCTTTTGCAGAACGCGAATGTCTGTCTACCAGCGAATGCAGTTCCAAGGGACAGTGAAAACCAGCTACAGCTTTCCGTGCTGGCAGCTTTCCTGTGGGCGCAATCGCTGGACGTTTCGAATTTGGCAGCCGGGCTCTGCCAGAGAGAAATACACAGTGTTGCCCCTTTACGAACGAAAGCTTTTGCAGAACGCGAATGTCTGTCTACCAGCGAATGCAGTTCCAAGGGACAGTGAAAACCAGCTACAGCTTTCCGTGCTGGCAGCTTTCCTGTGGGCGCAATCGCTGGACGTTTCGAATTTGGCAGCCGGGCTCTGCCAGAGAGAAATACACAGTGTTGCCCCTTTACGAAAGAAAGCTGTTGCAGAACGCGAATGTCTGTCTACCGGCGAATGCAGTTCCAAGGGACAGTGAAAACCAGCTACAGCTTTCCGTGCTGGCAGCTTTCCTGTGGGCGCAATCGCTGGACGTTTCGAATTTGGCAGCCGGGCTCTGCCAGAGAGAAATACACAGTGTTGCCCCTTTACGAACGAAAGCTTTTGCAGAACGCGAATGTCTGTCTACCGGCGAATGCAGTTCCAAGGGACAGTGAAAACCAGCTACAGCTTTCCGTGCTGGCAGCTTTCCTGTGGGCGCAATCGCTGGACGTTTCGAATTTGGCAGCCGGGCCCTGCCAGAGAGAAATACACAGTGTTGCCCCTTTACGAACGAAAGCTTTTGCAGAATTCGAATGTCTGTCTACCAGCGAATGCAGTTCCAAGGGACAGTGAAAACCAGCTACAGCTTTCCGTGCTGGCAGCTTTCCTGTGGGCGCAATCGCAGGACGTTTCGAATTTGGCAGCCGGGCTCTGCCAGAGAGAAATACACAGTGTTGCCCCTTTACGAACGAAAGCTGTTGCAGAACGCGAATGTCTGTCTACCAGCGAATGCAGTTCCAAGGGACAGTGAAAACCAGCTACAGCTTTCCGTGCTGGCAGCTTTCCTGTGGGCGCAATCGCTGGATGTTTCGAATTTGGCAGCCGGGCTCTGCCAGAGAGAAATACACAGTGTTGCCCCTTTACGAACGAAAGCTTTTGCAGAACGCGAATGTCTGTCTACCAGCGAATGCAGTTCCAAGGGACAGTGAAAACCAGCTACAGCTTTCCGTGCTGGCAGCTTTCCTGTGGGTGCAATCGCTGGACGTTTCGAATTTGGCAGCCGGGCTCTGCGAGAGAGATATACACAGTGTTGCCCCTTTACGAACGAAAGCTTTTGCAGAACGCGAATGTCTGTCTACCAGTGAATGCAGTTCCAAAGGACAGTGAAAACCAGCTACAGCTTTCCGTGCTGGCAGCTTTCCTGTGGGTTCAATCGCTGGACGTTTCGAATTTGGCAGCCGGGCTCTGCCAGAGAGAAATACACAGTGTTGCCCCTTTACGAACGAAAGCTTTTGCAGAACGCGAATGTCTGTCTACCAGCGAATGCAGTTCCAAGGGACAGTGAAAACCAGCTACAGCTTTCCGTGCTGGCAGCTTTCCTGTGGGCACAATCGCTGGACGTTTCGAATTTGGCAGCCGGGCTCTGCCAGAGAGAAATACACAGTGTTGCCCCTTTACGAACGAAAGCTTTTGCAGAACGCGAATGTCTGTCTACCAGCGAATGCAGTTCCAAGGGACAGTGAAAACCAGCTACAGCTTTCCGTGCTGGCAGCTTTCCTGTGGGCGCAATCGCTGGACGTTTCGAATTTGGCAGCCGGGCTCTGCGAGAGAGAAATACACAGTGTTGCCCCTTTACGAACGAAAGCTTTTGCAGAACGCGAATGTCTGTCTACCGGCGAATGCAGTTCCAAGGGACAGTGAAAACCAGCTACAGCTTTCCGTGCTGGCAGCTTTCCTGTGGGCGCAATCGCTGGACGTTTCCAATTTGGCAGCCGGGCTCTGCCAGAGAGAAATACACAGTGTTGCCCCTTTACGAACGAAAGCTTTTGCAGAATTCGAATGTCTGTCTACCAGCGAATGCAGGTCCAAGGGACAGTGAAAACCAGCTACAGCTTTCCGTGCTGGCAGCTTTCCTGTGGGCGCAATCGCTGGATGTTTCGAATTTGGCAGCCGGGCTCTGCCAGAGAGAAATACACAGTGTTGCCCCTTTACGAACGAAAGCTTTTGCAGAACGCGAATGTCTGTCTACCAGCGAATGCAGTTCCAAGGGACAGTGAAAACCAGCTACAGCTTTCCGTGCTGGCAGCTTTCCTGTGGGTGCAATCGCTGGACGTTTCGAATTTGGCAGCCGGGCTCTGCCAGAGAGAAATACACAGTGTTGCCCCTTTACGAACGAAAGCTTTTGCAGAACGCGAATGTCTGTCTACCAGCGAATGCAGTTCCAAGGGACAGTGAAAACCAGCTAAAGCTTTCCGTGCTGGTAGCTTTCCTGTGGGCGCAATCGCTGGACGTTTCGAATTTGGCAGCCGGGCTCTGCCAGAGAGAAATACACAGTGTTGCCCCTTTACGAACGAAAGCTTTTGCAGAACGCGAATGTCTGTCTACCAGCGAATGCAGTTCCAAGGGACAGTGAAAACCAGCTACAGCTTTCCGTGCTGGCAGCTTTCCTGTGGGCGCAATCGCTGGACGTTTCGAATTTGGCAGCCGGGCTCTGCCAGAGAGAAATACACAGTGTTGCCCCTTTACGAACGAAAGCTTTTGCAGAACGCGAATGTCTGTCTACCAGCGAATGCAGTTCCAAGGGACAGTGAAAACCAGCTACAGCTTTCCGTGCTGGCAGCTTTCCTGTGGGCACAATCGCTGGACGTTTCGAATTTGGCAGCCGGGCTCTGCCAGAGAGAAATACACAGTGTTGCCCCTTTACGAACGAAAGCTTTTGCAGAACGCGAATGTCTCTCTACCAGCGAATGCAGTTCCAAGGGACAGTGAAAACCAGCTACAGCTTTCCGTGCTGGCAGCTTTCCTGTGGGTGCAATCGCTGGACGTTTCCAATTTGGCAGCCGGGCTCTGCCAGAGAGAAATACACAGTGTTGCCCCTTTACGAACGAAAGCTTTTGCAGAACGCGAATGTCTGTCTACCAGCGAATGCAGTTCCAAGGGACAGTGAAAACCAGCTACAGCTTTCCGTGCTGGCAGCTTTCCTGAGGGCGCAATCGCTGGACGTTTCGAATTTGGCAGCCGGGCTCTGCCAGAGAGAAATACACAGTGTTGCCCCTTTACGAACGAAAGCTTTTGCAGAAAGCGAATGTCTGTCTACCAGCGAATGCAGTTCCAAGGGACAGTGAAAACCAGCTACAGCTTTCCGTGCTGGCAGCTTTCCTGTGGGTTCAATCGCTGGACGTTTCGAATTTGGCAGCCGGGCTCTTCCAGAGAGAAATACACAGTGTTGCCCCTTTACGAACGAAAGCTTTTGCAGAACGCGAATGTCTGTCTACCAGCGAATGCAGTTCCAAGGGACAGTGAAAACCAGCTACAGCTTTCCGTGCTGGCAGCTTTCCTGTGGGCGCAATCGCTGGACGTTTCGAATTTGGCAGCCGGGCTCTGCCAGAGAGAAATACACAGTGTTGCCCCTTTACGAACGAAAGCTTTTGCAGAACGCGAATGTCTGTCTACCAGCGAATGCAGTTCCAAGGGACAGTGAAAACCAGCTACAGCTTTCCGTGCTGGCAGCTTTCCTGTGGGCGCAATCGCTGGACGTTTCCAATTTGGCAGACGGGCTCTGCCAGAGAGAAATACACAGTGTTGCCCCTTTACGAACGAAAGCTTTTGCAGAACGCGAATGTCTGTCTACCGGCGAATGCAGTTCCAAGGGACAGTGAAAACCAGCTACAGCTTTCCGTGCTGGCAGCTTTCCTGTGGGCGCAATCGCTGGACGTTTCGAATTTGGCAGCCGGCCTCTGCGAGAGAGAAATACACAGTGTTGCCCCTTTACGAACGAAAGCTTTTGCAGAACGCGAATGTCTGTCTACCGGCGAATGCAGTTCCAAGGGACAGTGAAAACCAGCTACAGCTTTCCGTGCTGGCAGCTTTCCTGTGGGCGCAATCGCAGGACGTTTCGAATTTGGCAGCCGGGCTCTGCCAGAGAGAAATACACAGTGTTGCCCCTTTACGAACGAAAGCTGTTGCAGAACGCGAATGCCTGTCTACCGGCGAATGCAGTTCCAAGGGACAGTGAAAACCAGCTACAGCTTTCCGTGCTGGCAGCTTTCCTGTGGGCGCAATCGCTGGACGTTTCGAATTTGGCAGCCGGGCTCTGCCAGAGAGAAATACACAGTGTTGCCCCTTTACGAACGAAAGCTTTTGCAGAACGCGAATGTCTGTCTACCAGCGAATGCAGTTCCAAGGGACAGTGAAAACCAGCTACAGCTTTCCGTGCTGGCAGCTTTCCTGTGGGCGCAATCGCTGGACGTTTCGAATTTGGCAGCCGGGCTCTGCCAGAGAGAAATACACAGTGTTGCCCCTTTACGAACGAAAGCTTTTGCAGAACGCGAATGTCTGTCTACCAGCGAATGCAGGTCCAAGGGACAGTGAAAACCAGCTACAGCTTTCCGTGCTGGCAGCTTTCCTGTGGGCGCAATCGCTGGACGTTTCGAATTTGGCAGCCGGGCTCTGCGAGAGAGAAATACACAGTGTTGCCCCTTTACGAACGAAAGCTTTTGCAGAACGCGAATGTCTGTCTACCAGCGAATGCAGTTCCAAGGGACAGTGAAAACCAGCTACAGCTTTCCGTGCTGGCAGCTTTCCTGTCGGCGCAATCGCTGGACGTTTCGAATTTGGCAGCCGGGCTCTGCCAGAGAGAAATACACAGTGTTGCCCCTTTACGAAAGAAAGCTTTTGCAGAACGCGAATGTCTGTCTACCAGCGAATGCAGTTCCAAGGGACAGTGAAAACCAGCTACAGCTTTCCGTGCTGGCAGCTGTCCTGTGGGCGCAATCGCTGGACGTTTCGAATTTGGCAGCCGGGCTCTGCCAGAGAGAAATACACAGTGTTGCCCCTTTACGAAAGAAAGCTGTTGCAGAACGCGAATGTCTGTCTACCGGCGAATGCAGTTCCAAGGGACAGTGAAAACCAGCTACAGCTTTCCGTGCTGGCAGCTTTCCTGTGGGCGCAATCGCTGGACGTTTCCAATTTGGCAGCCGGGCTCTGCCAGAGAGAAATACACAGTGTTGCCCCTTTACGAACGAAAGCTTTTGCAGAACGCGAATGTCTGTCTACCAGCGAATGCACTTCCAAGGGACAGTGAAAACCAGCTACAGCTTTCCGTGCTGGCAGCTTTCCTGTGGGCGCAATCGCTGGACGTTTCGAATTTGGCAGCCGGGCTCTGCCAGAGAGAAATACACAGTGTTGCCCCTTTACGAACGAAAGCTTTTGCAGAACGCGAATGTCTGTCTACCAGCGAATGCAGGTCCAAGGGACAGTGAAAACCAGCTACAGCTTTCCGTGCTGGCAGCTTTCCTGTGGGCGCAATCGCTGGACGTTTCGAATTTGGCAGCCGGGCTCTGCGAGAGAGAAATACACAGTGTTGCCCCTTTACGAACGAAAGCTTTTGCAGAACGCGAATGTCTGTCTACCAGCGAATGCAGTTCCAAGGGACAGTGAAAACCAGCTACAGCTTTCCGTGCTGGCAGCTTTCCTGTCGGCGCAATCGCTGGACGTTTCGAATTTGGCAGCCGGGCTCTGCCAGAGAGAAATACACAGTGTTGCCCCTTTACGAAAGAAAGCTTTTGCAGAACGCGAATGTCTGTCTACCAGCGAATGCAGTTCCAAGGGACAGTGAAAACCAGCTACAGCTTTCCGTGCTGGCAGCTGTCCTGTGGGCGCAATCGCTGGACGTTTCGAATTTGGCAGCCGGGCTCTGCCAGAGAGAAATACACAGTGTTGCCCCTTTACGAAAGAAAGCTGTTGCAGAACGCGAATGTCTGTCTACCGGCGAATGCAGTTCCAAGGGACAGTGAAAACCAGCTACAGCTTTCCGTGCTGGCAGCTTTCCTGTGGGCGCAATCGCTGGACGTTTCCAATTTGGCAGCCGGGCTCTGCCAGAGAGAAATACACAGTGTTGCCCCTTTACGAACGAAAGCTTTTGCAGAACGCGAATGTCTGTCTACCAGCGAATGCACTTCCAAGGGACAGTGAAAACCAGCTACAGCTTTCCGTGCTGGCAGCTTTCCTGTGGGCGCAATCGCTGGACGTTTCGAATTTGGCAGCCGGGCTCTGCCAGAGAGAAATACACAGTGTTGCCCCTTTACGAACGAAAGCTTTTGCAGAACGCGAATGTCTGTCTACCAGCGAATGCAGTTCCAAGGGACAGTGAAAAGCAGCTAAAGCTTTCCGTGCTGGCAGCTTTCCTGTGGGCGCAATCGCTGGACGTTTCGAATTTGGCAGCCGGGCTCTGCCAGAGAGAAATACACAGTGTTGCCCCTTTACGAACGAAAGCTTTTGCAGAACGCGAATGTCTGTCTACCAGCGAATGCAGGTCCAAGGGACAGTGAAAACCAGCTACAGCTTTCCGTGCTGGCAGCTTTCCTGTGGGCGCAATCGCTGGACGTTTCGAATTTGGCAGCCGGGCTCTGCCAGAGAGAAATACACAGTGTTGCCCCTTTACGAACGAAAGCTTTTGCAGAACGCGAATGTCTGTCTACCAGCGAATGCAGTTCCAAGGGACAGTGAAAAGCAGCTAAAGCTTTCCGTGCTGGCAGCTTTCCTGTGGGCGCAATCGCTGGACGTTTCGAATTTGGCAGCCGGGCTCTGCCAGAGAGAAATACACAGTGTTGCCCCTTTACGAACGAAAGCTTTTGCAGAACGCGAGTGTCTGTCTACCAGCGAATGCAGTTCCAAGGGACAGTGAAAACCAGCTACAGCTTTCCGTGCTGGCAGCTTTCCTGTGGGCGCAATCGCTGGACGTTTCCAATTTGGCAGCCGGGCTCTGCCAGAGAGAAATACACAGTGTTGCCCCTTTACGAAAGAAAGCTGTTGCAGAACGCGAATGTCTGTCTACCGGCGAATGCAGTTCCAAGGGACAGTGAAAACCAGCTACAGCTTTCCGTGCTGGCAGCTTTCCTGTGGGCGCAATCGCTGGACGTTTCGAATTTGGCAGCTGGGCTCTGCCAGAGAGAAATACACAGTGTTGCCCCTTTACGAACGAAAGCTTTTGCAGAACGCGAATGTCTGTCTACCAGCGAATGCAGGTCCAAGGGACAGTGAAAACCAGCTAAAGCTTTCCGTGCTGGCAGCTTTCCTGTGGGCGCAATCGCTGGACGTTTCCAATTTGGCAGCCGGGCTCTGCCAGAGAGAAATACACAGTGTTGCCCCTTTACGAACGAAAGCTTTTGCAGAACGCGAATGTCTGTCTACCGGCGAATGCAGTTCCAAGGGACAGTGAAAACCAGCTACAGCTTTCCGTGCTGGCAGCTTTCCTGTGGGCGCAATCGCTGGACGTTTCGAATTTGGCAGCCGGCCTCTGCGAGAGAGAAATACACAGTGTTGCCCCTTTACGAACGAAAGCTTTTGCAGAACGCGAATGTCTGTCTACCAGCGAATGCAGTTCCAAGGGACAGTGAAAACCAGCTACAGCTTTCCGTGCTGGCAGCTTTCCTGTGGGCACAATCGCTGGACGTTTCGAATTTGGCAGCCGGGCTCTGCCAGAGAGAAATACACAGTGTTGCCCCTTTACGAACGAAAGCTTTTGCAGAACGCGAATGTCTGTCTACCAGCGAATGCAGTTCCAAGGGACAGTGAAAACCAGCTACAGCTTTCCGTGCTGGCAGCTTTCCTGTGGGCGCAATCGCTGGACGTTTCGAATTTGGCAGCCGGGCTCTGCCAGAGAGAAATACACAGTGTTGCCCCTTTACGAACGAAAGCTTTTGCAGAACGCGAATGTCTGTCTACCGGCGAATGCAGTTCCAAGGGACAGTGAAAACCAGCTACAGCTTTCCGTGCTGGCAGCTTTCCTGTGGGTGCAATCGCTGGACGTTTCCAATTTGGCAGCCGGGCTCTGCCAGAGAGAAATACACAGTGTTGCCCCTTTACGAACGAAAGCTTTTGCAGAACGCGAATGTCTGTCTACCAGCGAATGCAGTTCCAAGGGACAGTGAAAACCAGCTACAGCTTTCCGTGCTGGCAGCTTTCCTGAGGGCGCAATCGCTGGACGTTTCGAATTTGGCAGCCGGGCTCTGCCAGAGAGAAATACACAGTGTTGCCCCTTTATGAACGAAAGCTTTTGCAGAAAGCGAATGTCTGTCTACCAGCGAATGCAGTTCCAAGGGACAGTGAAAACCAGCTACAGCTTTCCGTGCTGGCAGCTTTCCTGTGGGTTCAATCGCTGGACGTTTCGAATTTGGCAGCCGGGCTCTGCCAGAGAGAAATACACAGTGTTGCCCCTTTACGAACGAAAGCTTTTGCAGAACGCGAATGTCTGTCTACCAGCGAATGCAGTTCCAAGGGACAGTGAAAACCAGCTACAGCTTTCCGTGCTGGCAGCTTTCCTGTGGGCGCAATCGCTGGACGTTTCCAATTTGGCAGCCGGGCTCTGCCAGAGAGAAATACACAGTGTTGCCCCTTTACGAACGAAAGCTTTTGCAGAACGCGAATGTCTGTCTACCGGCGAATGCAGTTCCAAGGGACAGTGAAAACCAGCTACAGCTTTCAGTGCTGGCAGCTTTCCTGTGGGCGCAATCGCTGGACGTTTCGAATTTGGCAGCCGGCCTCTGCGAGAGAGAAATACACAGTGTTGCCCCTTTACGAACGAAAGCTTTTGCAGAACGCGAATGTCTGTCTACCGGCGAATGCAGTTCCAAGGGACAGTGAAAACCAGCTACAGCTTTCCGTGCTGGCAGCTTTCCTGTGGGCGCAATCGCTGGACGTTTCCAATTTGGCAGCCGGGCTCTGCCAGAGAGAAATACACAGTGTTGCCCCTTTACGAACGAAAGCTGTTGCAGAACGCGAATGCCTGTCTACCGGCGAATGCAGTTCCAAGGGACAGTGAAAACCAGCTACAGCTTTCCGTGCTGGCAGCTTTCCTGTGGGCGCAATCGCTGGACGTTTCGAATTTGGCAGCCGGGCTCTGCCAGAGAGAAATACACAGTGTTGCCCCTTTACGAACGAAAGCTTTTGCAGAACGCGAATGTCTGTCTACCAGCGAATGCAGTTCCAAGGGACAGTGAAAAGCAGCTAAAGCTTTCCGTGCTGGCAGCTTTCCTGTGGGCGCAATCGCTGGACGTTTCGAATTTGGCAGCCGGGCTCTGCCAGAGAGAAATACACAGTGTTGCCCCTTTACGAACGAAAGCTTTTGCAGAACGCGAATGTCTGTCTACCAGCGAATGCAGGTCCAAGGGACAGTGAAAACCAGCTACAGCTTTCCGTGCTGGCAGCTTTCCTGTGGGCGCAATCGCTGGACGTTTCCAATTTGGCAGCCAGGCTCTGCCAGAGAGAAATACACCGTGTTGCCCCTTTACGAACGAAAGCTGTTGCAGAACGCGAATGTCTGTCTACCGGCGAATGCAGTTCCAAGGGACAGTGAAAACCAGCTACAGCTTTCCGTGCTGGCAGCTTTCCTGTGGGCGCAATCGCTGGACGTTTCCAATTTGGCAGCCGGGCTCTGCCAGAGAGAAATACACAGTGTTGCCCCTTTACGAACGAAAGCTTTTGCAGAACGCGAATGTCTGTCTACCGGCGAATGCAGTTCCAAGGGACAGTGAAAACCAGCTACAGCTTTCCGTGCTGGCAGCTTTCCTGTGGGTTCAATCGCTGGACGTTTCCAATTTGGCAGCCGGGCTCTGCCAGAGAGAAATACACAGTGTTGCCCCTTTACGAACGAAAGCTTTTGCAGAACGCGAATGTCTGTCTACCAGCGAATGCAGTTCCAAGGGACAGTGAAAAGCAGCTAAAGCTTTCCGTGCTGGCAGCTTTCCTGTGGGCGCAATCGCTGGACGTTTCGAATTTGGCAGCCGGGCTCTGCCAGAGAGAAATACACAGTGTTGCCCCTTTACGAACGAAAGCTTTTGCAGAACGCGAATGTCTGTCTACCAGCGAATGCAGGTCCAAGGGACAGTGAAAACCAGCTACAGCTTTCCGTGCTGGCAGCTTTCCTGTGGGCGCAATCGCTGGACGTTTCGAATTTGGCAGCCGGGCTCTGCCAGAGAGAAATACACAGTGTTGCCCCTTTACGAACGAAAGCTTTTGCAGAACGCGAATGTCTGTCTACCAGCGAATGCAGTTCCAAGGGACAGTGAAAAGCAGCTAAAGCTTTCCGTGCTGGCAGCTTTCCTGTGGGCGCAATCGCTGGACGTTTCGAATTTGGCAGCCGGGCTCTGCCAGAGAGAAATACACAGTGTTGCCCCTTTACGAACGAAAGCTTTTGCAGAACGCGAGTGTCTGTCTACCAGCGAATGCAGTTCCAAGGGACAGTGAAAACCAGCTACAGCTTTCCGTGCTGGCAGCTTTCCTGTGGGCGCAATCGCTGGACGTTTCCAATTTGGCAGCCGGGCTCTGCCAGAGAGAAATACACAGTGTTGCCCCTTTACGAACGAAAGCTTTTGCAGAACGCGAATGTCTGTCTACCAGCGAATGCAGGTCCAAGGGACAGTGAAAACCAGCTAAAGCTTTCCGTGCTGGCAGCTTTCCTGTGGGCGCAATCGCTGGACGTTTCCAATTTGGCAGCCGGGCTCTGCCAGAGAGAAATACACAGTGTTGCCCCTTTACGAACGAAAGCTTTTGCAGAACGCGAATGTCTGTCTACCGGCGAATGCAGTTCCAAGGGACAGTGAAAACCAGCTACAGCTTTCCGTGCTGGCAGCTTTCCTGTGGGCGCAATCGCTGGACGTTTCGAATTTGGCAGCCGGCCTCTGCGAGAGAGAAATACACAGTGTTGCCCCTTTACGAACGAAAGCTTTTGCAGAACGCGAATGTCTGTCTACCAGCGAATGCAGTTCCAAGGGACAGTGAAAACCAGCTACAGCTTTCCGTGCTGGCAGCTTTCCTGTGGGCACAATCGCTGGACGTTTCGAATTTGGCAGCCGGGCTCTGCCAGAGAGAAATACACAGTGTTGCCCCTTTACGAACGAAAGCTTTTGCAGAACGCGAATGTCTGTCTACCAGCGAATGCAGTTCCAAGGGACAGTGAAAACCAGCTACAGCTTTCCGTGCTGGCAGCTTTCCTGTGGGCGCAATCGCTGGACGTTTCGAATTTGGCAGCCGGGCTCTGCCAGAGAGAAATACACAGTGTTGCCCCTTTACGAACGAAAGCTTTTGCAGAACGCGAATGTCTGTCTACCGGCGAATGCAGTTCCAAGGGACAGTGAAAACCAGCTACAGCTTTCCGTGCTGGCAGCTTTCCTGTGGGTGCAATCGCTGGACGTTTCCAATTTGGCAGCCGGGCTCTGCCAGAGAGAAATACACAGTGTTGCCCCTTTACGAACGAAAGCTTTTGCAGAACGCGAATGTCTGTCTACCAGCGAATGCAGTTCCAAGGGACAGTGAAAACCAGCTACAGCTTTCCGTGCTGGCAGCTTTCCTGAGGGCGCAATCGCTGGACGTTTCGAATTTGGCAGCCGGGCTCTGCCAGAGAGAAATACACAGTGTTGCCCCTTTATGAACGAAAGCTTTTGCAGAAAGCGAATGTCTGTCTACCAGCGAATGCAGTTCCAAGGGACAGTGAAAACCAGCTACAGCTTTCCGTGCTGGCAGCTTTCCTGTGGGTTCAATCGCTGGACGTTTCGAATTTGGCAGCCGGGCTCTGCCAGAGAGAAATACACAGTGTTGCCCCTTTACGAACGAAAGCTTTTGCAGAACGCGAATGTCTGTCTACCAGCGAATGCAGTTCCAAGGGACAGTGAAAACCAGCTACAGCTTTCCGTGCTGGCAGCTTTCCTGTGGGCGCAATCGCTGGACGTTTCCAATTTGGCAGCCGGGCTCTGCCAGAGAGAAATACACAGTGTTGCCCCTTTACGAACGAAAGCTTTTGCAGAACGCGAATGTCTGTCTACCGGCGAATGCAGTTCCAAGGGACAGTGAAAACCAGCTACAGCTTTCAGTGCTGGCAGCTTTCCTGTGGGCGCAATCGCTGGACGTTTCGAATTTGGCAGCCGGCCTCTGCGAGAGAGAAATACACAGTGTTGCCCCTTTACGAACGAAAGCTTTTGCAGAACGCGAATGTCTGTCTACCGGCGAATGCAGTTCCAAGGGACAGTGAAAACCAGCTACAGCTTTCCGTGCTGGCAGCTTTCCTGTGGGCGCAATCGCTGGACGTTTCCAATTTGGCAGCCGGGCTCTGCCAGAGAGAAATACACAGTGTTGCCCCTTTACGAACGAAAGCTGTTGCAGAACGCGAATGCCTGTCTACCGGCGAATGCAGTTCCAAGGGACAGTGAAAACCAGCTACAGCTTTCCGTGCTGGCAGCTTTCCTGTGGGCGCAATCGCTGGACGTTTCGAATTTGGCAGCCGGGCTCTGCCAGAGAGAAATACACAGTGTTGCCCCTTTACGAACGAAAGCTTTTGCAGAACGCGAATGTCTGTCTACCAGCGAATGCAGGTCCAAGGGACAGTGAAAACCAGCTACAGCTTTCCGTGCTGGCAGCTTTCCTGTGGGCGCAATCGCTGGACGTTTCCAATTTGGCAGCCAGGCTCTGCCAGAGAGAAATACACCGTGTTGCCCCTTTACGAACGAAAGCTGTTGCAGAACGCGAATGTCTGTCTACCGGCGAATGCAGTTCCAAGGGACAGTGAAAACCAGCTACAGCTTTCCGTGCTGGCAGCTTTCCTGTGGGCGCAATCGCTGGACGTTTCCAATTTGGCAGCCGGGCTCTGCCAGAGAGAAATACACAGTGTTGCCCCTTTACGAACGAAAGCTTTTGCAGAACGCGAATGTCTGTCTACCGGCGAATGCAGTTCCAAGGGACAGTGAAAACCAGCTACAGCTTTCCGTGCTGGCAGCTTTCCTGTGGGTTCAATCGCTGGACGTTTCCAATTTGGCAGCCGGGCTCTGCCAGAGAGAAATACACAGTGTTGCCCCTTTACGAACGAAAGCTTTTGCAGAACGCGAATGTCTGTCTACCAGCGAATGCAGTTCCAAGGGACAGTGAAAAGCAGCTAAAGCTTTCCGTGCTGGCAGCTTTCCTGTGGGCGCAATCGCTGGACGTTTCGAATTTGGCAGCCGGGCTCTGCCAGAGAGAAATACACAGTGTTGCCCCTTTACGAACGAAAGCTTTTGCAGAACGCGAATGTCTGTCTACCAGCGAATGCAGGTCCAAGGGACAGTGAAAACCAGCTACAGCTTTCCGTGCTGGCAGCTTTCCTGTGGGCGCAATCGCTGGACGTTTCGAATTTGGCAGCCGGGCTCTGCCAGAGAGAAATACACAGTGTTGCCCCTTTACGAACGAAAGCTTTTGCAGAACGCGAATGTCTGTCTACCAGCGAATGCAGTTCCAAGGGACAGTGAAAAGCAGCTAAAGCTTTCCGTGCTGGCAGCTTTCCTGTGGGCGCAATCGCTGGACGTTTCGAATTTGGCAGCCGGGCTCTGCCAGAGAGAAATACACAGTGTTGCCCCTTTACGAACGAAAGCTTTTGCAGAACGCGAGTGTCTGTCTACCAGCGAATGCAGTTCCAAGGGACAGTGAAAACCAGCTACAGCTTTCCGTGCTGGCAGCTTTCCTGTGGGCGCAATCGCTGGACGTTTCCAATTTGGCAGCCGGGCTCTGCCAGAGAGAAATACACAGTGTTGCCCCTTTACGAACGAAAGCTTTTGCAGAACGCGAATGTCTGTCTACCGGCGAATGCAGTTCCAAGGGACAGTGAAAACCAGCTACAGCTTTCCGTGCTGGCAGCTTTCCTGTGGGCACAATCGCTGGACGTTTCGAATTTGGCAGCCGGGCTCTGCCAGAGAGAAATACACAGTGTTGCCCCTTTACGAACGAAAGCTTTTGCAGAACGCGAATGTCTGTCTACCAGCGAATGCAGTTCCAAGGGACAGTGAAAACCAGCTACAGCTTTCCGTGCTGGCAGCTTTCCTGTGGGCGCAATCGCTGGACGTTTCGAATTTGGCAGCCGGGCTCTGCCAGAGAGAAATACACAGTGTTGCCCCTTTACGAACGAAAGCTTTTGCAGAACGCGAATGTCTGTCTACCGGCGAATGCAGTTCCAAGGGACAGTGAAAACCAGCTACAGCTTTCCGTGCTGGCAGCTTTCCTGTGGGTGCAATCGCTGGACGTTTCCAATTTGGCAGCCGGGCTCTGCCAGAGAGAAATACACAGTGTTGCCCCTTTACGAACGAAAGCTTTTGCAGAAAGCGAATGTCTGTCTACCAGCGAATGCAGTTCCAAGGGACAGTGAAAACCAGCTACAGCTTTGCGTGCTGGCAGCTTTCCTGTGGGTTCAATCGCTGGACGTTTCGAATTTGGCAGCCGGGCTCTGCCAGAGAGAAATACACAGTGTTGCCCCTTTACGAACGAAAGCTTTTGCAGAACGCGAATGTCTGTCTACCAGCGAATGCAGTTCCAAGGGACAGTGAAAACCAGCTACAGCTTTCCGTGCTGGCAGCTTTCCTGTGGGCGCAATCGCTGGACGTTTCGAATTTGGCAGCCGGGCTCTGCCAGAGAGAAATACACAGTGTTGCCCCTTTACGAACGAAAGCTTTTGCAGAACGCGAATGTCTGTCTACCAGCGAATGCAGTTCCAAGGGACAGTGAAAACCAGCTACAGCTTTCCGTGCTGGCAGCTTTCCTGTGGGCGCAATCGCTGGACGTTTCCAATTTGGCAGCCGGGCTCTGCCAGAGAGAAATACACAGTGTTGCCCCTTTACGAACGAAAGCTTTTGCAGAACGCGAATGCCTGTCTACCGGCGAATGCAGTTCCAAGGGACAGTGAAAACCAGCTACAGCTTTCAGTGCTGGCAGCTTTCCTGTGGGCGCAATCGCTGGACGTTTCGAATTTGGCAGCCGGCCTCTGCGAGAGAGAAATACACAGTGTTGCCCCTTTACGAACGAAAGCTTTTGCAGAACGCGAATGTCTGTCTACCGGCGAATGCAGTTCCAAGGGACAGTGAAAACCAGCTACAGCTTTCCGTGCTGGCAGCTTTCCTGTGGGCGCAATCGCTGGACGTTTCCAATTTGGCAGCCGGGCTCTGCCAGAGAGAAATACACAGTGTTGCCCCTTTACGAACGAAAGCTGTTGCAGAACGCGAATGCCTGTCTACCGGCGAATGCAGTTCCAAGGGACAGTGAAAACCAGCTACAGCTTTCCGTGCTGGCAGCTTTCCTGTGGGCGCAATCGCTGGACGTTTCGAATTTGGCAGCCGGGCTCTGCCAGAGAGAAATACACAGTGTTGCCCCTTTACGAACGAAAGCTTTTGCAGAACGCGAATGTCTGTCTACCAGCGAATGCAGTTCCAAGGGACAGTGAAAAGCAGCTAAAGCTTTCCGTGCTGGCAGCTTTCCTGTGGGCGCAATCGCTGGACGTTTCGAATTTGGCAGCCGGGCTCTGCCAGAGAGAAATACACAGTGTTGCCCCTTTACGAACGAAAGCTTTTGCAGAACGCGAATGTCTGTCTACCAGCGAATGCAGGTCCAAGGGACAGTGAAAACCAGCTACAGCTTTCCGTGCTGGCAGCTTTCCTGTGGGCGCAATCGCTGGACGTTTCCAATTTGGCAGCCAGGCTCTGCCAGAGAGAAATACACCGTGTTGCCCCTTTACGAACGAAATCTGTTGCAGAACGCGAATGTCTGTCTACCGGCGAATGCAGTTCCAAGGGACAGTGAAAACCAGCTACAGCTTTCCGTGCTGGCAGCTTTCCTGAGGGCGCAATCGCTGGACGTTTCCAATTTGGCAGCCGGGCTCTGCCAGAGAGAAATACACAGTGTTGCCCTTTTACGAACGAAAGCTTTTGCAGAACGCGAATGTCTGTCTACCAGCGAATGCAGTTCCAAGGGACAGTGAAAACCAGCTAAAGCTTTCCGTGCTGGTAGCTTTCCTGTGGGCGCAATCGCTGGACGTTTCGAATTTGGCAGCCGGGCTCTGCCAGAGAGAAATACACAGTGTTGCCCCTTTACGAACGAAAGCTTTTGCAGAATGCGAATGTCTGTCTACCAGCGAATGCACTTCCAAGGGACAGTGAAAACCAGCTACAGCTTTCCGTGCTGGCAGCTTTCCTGTGGGCACAATCGCTGGACGTTTCGAATTTGGCAGCCGGGCTCTGCCAGAGAGAAATACACAGTGTTGCCCCTTTACGAACGAAAGCTTTTGCAGAACGCGAATGTCTGTCTACCAGCGAATGCAGTTCCAAGGGACAGTGAAAACCAGCTACAGCTTTCCGTGCTGGCAGCTTTCCTGTGGGCGCAATCGCTGGACGTTTCCAATTTGGCAGCCGGGCTCTGCCAGAGAGAAATACACAGTGTTGCCCCTTTACGAACGAAAGCTTTTGCAGAACGCGAATGTCTGTCTACCAGCGAATGCAGTTCCAAGGGACAGTGAAAACCAGCTACAGCTTTCCGTGCTGGCAGCTTTCCTGTGGGCGCAATCGCTGGACGTTTCCAATTTGGCAGCCGGGCTCTGCCAGAGAGAAATACACAGTGTTGCCCCTTTACGAACGAAAGCTTTTGCAGAACGCGAATGTCTGTCTACCGGCGAATGCAGTTCCAAGGGACAGTGAAAACCAGCTACAGCTTTCCGTGCTGGCAGCTTTCCTGTGGGTGCAATCGCTGGACGTTTCCAATTTGGCAGCCGGGCTCTGCCAGAGAGAAATACACAGTGTTGCCCCTTTACGAACGAAAGCTTTCGCAGAACGCGAATGTCTGTCTACCAGCGAATGCAGTTCCAAGGGACAGTGAAAACCAGCTACAGCTTTCCGTGCTGGCAGCTTTCCTGTGGGCGCAATCGCTGGACGTTTCGAATTTGGCAGCCGGGCTCTGCCAGAGAGAAATACACAGTGTTGCCCCTTTACGAACGAAAGCTTTTGCAGAACGCGAATGTCTGTCTACCAGCGAATGCAGTTCCAAGGGACAGTGAAAACCAGCTACAGCTTTCCGTGCTGGCAGCTTTCCTGTGGGCGCAATCGCTGGACGTTTCGAATTTGGCAGCCGGGCTCTGCCAGAGAGAAATACACAGTGTTGCCCCTTTACGAACGAAAGCTTTTGCAGAACGCGAATGTCTGTCTACCAGCGAATGCAGTTCCAAGGGACAGTGAAAACCAGCTAAAGCTTTCCGTGCTGGCAGCTTTCCTGTGGGCGCAATCGCTGGACGTTTCCAATTTGGCAGCCGGGCTCTGCCAGAGAGAAATACACAGTGTTGCCCCTTTACGAACGAAAGCTTTTGCAGAACGCGAATGTCTGTCTACCAGCGAATGCAGTTCCAAGGGACAGTGAAAACCAGCTAGAGCTTTCCGTGCTGGCAGCTTTCCTGTCGGCGCAATCGCTGGACGTTTCGAATTTGGCAGCCGGGCTCTGCCAGAGAGAAATACACAGTGTTGCCCCTTTACGAAAGAAAGCTTTTGCAGAACGCGAATGTCTGTCTACCGGCGAATGCAGTTCCAAGGGACAGTGAAAACCAGCTACAGCTTTCCGTGCTGGCAGCTTTCCTGTGGGCGCAATCGCTGGACGTTTCGAATTTGGCAGCCGGGCTCTGCCAGAGAGAAATACACAGTGTTGCCCCTTTACGAAAGAAAGCTGTTGCAGAACGCGAATGTCTGTCTACCAGCGAATGCAGTTCCAAGGGACAGTGAAAACCAGCTACAGCTTTCCGTGCTGGCAGCTTTCCTGTGGGCGCAATCGCTGGACGTTTCCAATTTGGCAGCCGGGCTCTGCCAGAGAGAAATACACAGTGTTGCCCCTTTACGAACGAAAGCTTTTGCAGAACGCGAATGTCTGTCTACCAGCGAATGCACTTCCAAGGGACAGTGAAAACCAGCTACAGCTTTCCGTGCTGGCAGCTTTCCTGTGGGCGCAATCGCTGGACGTTTCGAATTTGGCAGCCGGGCTCTGCCAGAGAGAAATACACAGTGTTGCCCCTTTACGAACGAAAGCTTTTGCAGAACGCGAATGTCTGTCTACCAGCGAATGCAGTTCCAAGGGACAGTGAAAAGCAGCTAAAGCTTTCCGTGCTGGCAGCTTTCCTGTGGGCGCAATCGCTGGACGTTTCGAATTTGGCAGCCGGGCTCTGCCAGAGAGAAATACACAGTGTTGCCCCTTTACGAACGAAAGCTTTTGCAGAACGCGAATGTCTGTCTACCAGCGAATGCAGGTCCAAGGGACAGTGAAAACCAGCTACAGCTTTCCGTGCTGGCAGCTTTCCTGTGGGCGCAATCGCTGGACGTTTCGAATTTGGCAGCCGGGCTCTGCCAGAGAGAAATACACAGTGTTGCCCCTTTACGAACGAAAGCTTTTGCAGAACGCGAATGTCTGTCTACCAGCGAATGCAGTTCCAAGGGACAGTGAAAAGCAGCTAAAGCTTTCCGTGCTGGCAGCTTTCCTGTGGGCGCAATCGCTGGAC